>NC_092460.1:11982215-12285246 GCF_047495875.1 Pithys albifrons albifrons
TCACGCAGATAACGCCGACCCAGGGGGTGGATTTCAGAAACGCATCTCCTGGGCTTTTGCTGTTTTGGTTCCCCGGGAAGGCAGCGAGACATGGAACACCGCGGCCCCTCCGCTCCGGGCTGGCGAGGCCGCGCTGCCCGTCCCGGGGCTGCCCGAGGGAGCAGGGCCGGGGCTCAGCGGCGGCCACTCTGCACTCCTCGGTCACCCTCGCACCCCCTCGGCCAGGGCACAGCTGCCCCCGCGGCTCCCGCCGTGGGGCTGCTCGGGGAGGCCCCGGGGGGTCGCGGCCCCGCTCCGAAGCACGCTGGGGTCTGTCCCTGCCCGCCACCCCTCCCGCCAGCCCCGCTATCCCCGCTCGTACCCGGCCGGCGCCGCCGCCGCTCAGTCCCGGGGCCTCGGCCCCGCCATCCGAGACCCGGCCCTGCCGTTTCCCTCAGCCGGGGAGCGTCGCCGAAGATCGCCCCGAGCACAGCGCGCCGGAGCCAGGCGGGGACGCGGCCGCAGAGACGGAGCTCATCGGCCGAGCCCCGTGCGCACAATTAAGAGACGGTCCCCAAGAGCGCGCCAGTTAAGCCAATCAGAGGCAGAGGGGCCAAAAGAAATAGCAGCGTCAGCCAATGGAAGAAGGTGAGAGGCGGGACTAGGGGGCGGTTCCCGCCGCGCTTTAAAGGCGCACTGTCCCCGCTCGCGGCTCCCAGCGTGGGTCTGGGGGTCGGGTGGGGTCAGACCCGCCTGTGCTGTGCGGTCTCCCCTTCCAGCCCCATCCCACCTCCCAGGCCAGCCCGCACAGCCCAACATCCCACCAACAGCGATCCAACAGTGATACACCTCCGAGGGGGAAAACGGGATACATCCGTGCGGGAATTCTGTAGATGCAAGCCAAGCGGGTTAATAATTCCGGGAGATCCGACAGTAAGTCCCGATAATAAGAGGAGAATGATTAACAACCCGGGAGCTTGGCTTTTAAAGAAAAATTGAAAGCTGGCTGAAGTAACTGTGCAGACCTTGGGCAAGAGCTGCCAAAGGGAAGAGCGATCAGTAATTAGCAGGAATTGAAGGTGCAAGTACCAGGGAAACAGATTTAAGCATTGTAAACAAGAAAGTAACTGTGATAAATGAGCCAAGATTTTTAAAGGAAATTAAAGGAAATAGCCAGTTAAACGCCAGCACGTTGGTCTCAGCAGCAACAGCTGTCTGACGGGGAGCAGTTCCGAGAATTCCTGTGATCTGAGTCATTCCAAGGACTGTAGGAGACACTAGCATTGTTTTCTTCCACCTGTGGCTCACCTGTGGCTGCAGGGATTGCTTCTATAGGAATGCTAGGCTGAAGTTTTGTTGTACAGAGCCTACACCTCTTGGAAGATCCTACCTGGGTTTGCATGCCCTGCTCTGGTGAACAGCACCTGCAGAGGGTTCCTCACCACACATTGCATCTTTCTCAGCTTAAATTTTATTGATTCTCTTCTAAGGTTAAATTTTCCAGCCACACCTCAGCAAGCCTCATGGAAGGGATGAACCCAAAGACTCTGTTTCCTGCCTCAGCCCTATTCCTCTGATTTTCCCCTGGGTTGAAACAGGTTTTCAGGCTGGTGTCATGCCTTTGGAATGACATCTGGAGAAGCCAGTCCTCAGCTGGTCTCATCTCACAATGCTGTTCAGGTTAATGATATGTTGCAATATTTTGGCATGTTCTATTTATGCATCTAAGCTCAAAGGCTTCTGATCTCTGAGTTATAGAAGGGTTCTGTTTAAAGAGAGGTGGGGTGTTTCTGCCTAAAAAGTGCTTTGGTAACAGAGACATGTAAATCCATGTCTTCTCACTTGTTGCCTCAGGCACTAACTATTTCAAGCGTTACCTCCCACATAACTGTGTCAGAAGGAGTGATTTTGTTTTCCAATCCACCTGCTATTTCCATCTGATTCACTCTAAGGCTAAAGCCCAGAACCTGGGACACCAGATCCAAAAGCTGTCCCTTGGACAGAAGAATGCTGGGTGCCCCTGCAAGGACCATGACACTGTAGCTCCTGCCTTCCTCGCTGCTTATGTGGAAGAGAGGTGGGGGATCCACTCTTATGGTTCCTTTGTATTAACAAGCTTTGCCTTTCAGCCCCAACATGGTGTGTGTGTAAACATAACTCTACTCTTCCCACCTCCAAGGTCTGCTCCATGTCCTTTCATTCTCTGCATCATCTCCCCAGCCAGTGCATGAAGATGGCAGGGCTCACTCCTTCTGTCCTTTCTGTGTCACTTGGTGTTGCCAGGCTGAAGCGGGACAAGAGGGGATATTAAGCAGTCTGCTCTGCTTTGGCAATCTCACCTGAATCACAGGAATCAGAGGCAGAAGGTGCAGACAGGTTTCCAGAACAGCATTACACACTCATATCATCATCAAATTCCCCTCTTCTGGGACATTTTAGCTCTCTCAAATTACTCTTTCAGCTTGTATTAGATCAGTCTACTGGACACAATATTACTTCTCATCTGAAACTGCTTTGCTGTTCAGGTGCTGAACAACTGCAGGGACAGATGTGCCTGTCTTGCTTCAGAACTGCTCTACCAACTTACTGATTTCTAGTATTGGGCACAAATTTACACCACAGGATACCACCTGTGTCTCTGTCCTTTTCAAGGGGAAGTCAGTCCCCAGAGGTCCTCTTTTGTTGTAAGAAGCCTCCAGCCTGCAAAGTCCTAGTGGTGTTTTTTGATATTCAGGAGTTTGGTGCTCAGCTGAGGTCTCCCCAGAGAGCAGCCTGGGCCCTGCCTGCATCTCAGCCCTCTCACATGCCCCAGTGCATCGTCTCTAGTGCAGCAGAAGCATTCCTGTCCCATGCATGGCAGCAGTCTGATTTTAGAGGGTGGTTTTATCTGCCTGAGCTCAATTCTTCTCAAAGAGACTGAGCCCTGCAGCTGACGCACAAGACCACGTGTAGCTGGCACACAGAGAGCAGTGAAAACATGGATGTGGTGCATGGTCTTCGGGGAAGGACAGATGGAAAATCTGTCTGTTCATCCAGCTGTCCGGTGCCTGAAGAGACAGTGGCACCCTGTGGTGACACCGGTTCATCACAGCATGTCACCTGGGCCTTGTCAGACAGCACCACCTCAGCCAGGTCCAGGGCTGCCTTATCTCAGCCCACAGAATTATAGAATCAATTAGGTTGGAAAATTTTGGATATTAGGAAAAAATTCTTCACTAAAAGTGCTCAAGCATTGAACCACTAAGAAGGTGGTGGAATCACCATCCCTGAAAGTGTTCAAAAAATGTGTAGATAAGGTGCTTAGAGACATGGTTTAGTGGTGGACTTGGCAGGGTTGGGTTAATGGTTGGACTCAATGGTCATGGTGATCTTTTTGAAGCTTGCTTCATGGTTCTGTAATTTTGTGACTTCTAAGATCATCAAGACCATGGTGGTCTCTAGTAGCCTGCAAATAGGGGCATCCTGGCGGGGTCTCTGTGCCCGTTTCACTCTGAGCACCAGCTAACTCTCCATCGTGTGTCACAGAGAAGAGACTGAGCCAACTCTTTCCTATTTATATTGTGATGCTCCTGCTTTGCTATATTAATACCAGGCTGAGTCATCCATCTGGGCTTGTGAAAGAACCACTTGAAATTGTCAGCTGCCTCTTCAGTCCCTTTGCTTCTGGTGTCTCCTCTTTCAGGGTCACTGTCCCACGCTTGAGTGCAACCAAGAGCAGAAGCAGCCTGATACCAAGTAATGGTCAGAAACCCTTCAGAGAATGCAGATCTTCAAAATCCAAACCACCTGCTGTTATGCCAAAGCCTGTGGCCTGGAATGGAAGCATGTCACCTCCCTACCAAACATCAGTTTGTTTTGTCTCTCTAAATTCCTTTTCCAGTTTCTATGGGACAGGTGCTCTTCTTCAGTTTCTCTCCCAAATGGCATTGCTTGCTGCACAGAACAGCTGGGGAGGCAGATGTGTGTGTTCTGCAGAATGGCTCTGATCAGCTCCCCGTAACTGGGGAGCTCACAGCCAAAAAGAACCCCCAAAAAACAAAATGCCAGAACCTCCTTCTCACCTCTCATAGTTTTAGTGAGAATCACAACAAAGGTGATTAAACTGGTTGGCAAACCCATTGAAGACTTGATTTTAGCTGTGAAAGAGGCAGACACGAGCACAGGAATGTCTCCGGTGACTCGGGTTCCCGGTAGGAGGAGACCGCTCGAGCCCAGAGGGAAATGCCCAAATGTTTGCCAGTTTGCCGCTGACGCCCACCAGAGGCCCAAGCCCCCTTAGCTCGGAATGGCTGAGGGTGGCCCAGATTCCCGTCCGCTCCAGGCTCCCGCCCCTCTCATTCCTATTCATAAGGGGGCGGGCAAACCCGCCTTATTCACGTCTTTTCGCGCGCTTTTGGCCACGTGGGGCGGTTTTCGCGCGCAGTGCGGCCGGGCAGGAAGCGGCGGAGATGGCGGTGAGCGGCGGGGCCGGGGCCGGGGATGGGGAGTTGTGGAGTTGGGGTGCGGCCCCTTTGGCGTTCGGGCCCCGGATCCTCCTCGGGGAGACTTGGAGCTGGGGTCGCGAGGGTCCAGAGAGGATTTTGGGCGGGGGGGAAGAAATGGCGGTGCTCTCGGCGGGGACACCCGAGACGCAGAGGGAAGTGTCCCACGTAGCCTGTGCCAGAGAGGAGAGCCGGGCCGGGGCAGGATCCGACCCTTCCTCTCCGCTCTGGCTGTGCTGGGTTCGGAGGGTGGATTTAACCCCGCCAGCCCCGCCATATGTTTCCATTGCCATTTGCGAGGAGGGCTAATTATTATAACTCATCGGTGATCCGTGTCCCCCTTCTGACCGCCGCCCCCCGCGCAGAGGCCCCTGGAGGCACCGATCCCCCTCTCTCTCCGCGCTCACCCCCTCCCTCCTGCCCCGCAGGACTCCTCCGAGTCGCAGGCTGCGCTCACCAGCCCCGTGCGGAGCTCCCGCCGCGGAGATGCGCTCACGTCCAGCCCCGGCCGCGACCTCCCCCCCTTCGAGGATGAGTCCGAAGGGCTGCTGGGTACCGGAGGGCTCCCCGATGAGGACGAGGAAGAAGGGGAAGAGCTCATCGGGGAAGGAATGGAAAGGTAAGGAAACCGGTGGGAGCTGGCCCCTGCGGAGAGTTGTGTCCGGGGATGGGGTGCTAGGGGTGTCAGTGCTGTCAGCGATGTGGAGGGGGGTTCTCAGCCGTGGTGGAGTCCCTCTGCTGTGCTGGTAGCTGGGATCGGAGGGTGAAGAGCTGCTGGACAGTAGAGAAAGTTCGGGGCATGTTGTTTGAGTCCCGGGAGAACTGAGCAAAGTTGGGTGGAAAGTACCATCATGGTCCAGTGTGGGTAAACCAGAAACTCCCTGAGTATATGACGTACATCCAACCCAGCTCTCTACTCCTGCAGGCATAAATTTTGATGTTTTTTTACTGCCAGGCCTGCCAGCAAACTGGTGAACTCTACAATACAAAGGCTTGAATACTGGCATTCCTAACCACTGGAGCCCTTTGCTGCAGGGCACCTTCTGTTGTGAAGTGCCTTCCTTCCTGCTTAACACGTTCTCTCTTGCTGCAGAACAACTGTCCTGACACCTGCCCAGCAGCAGCCAGAGAAGGGCTTTCCTGGCCTGATTTCTTTCTGTGTCCTAGGGACTATCGCCCCATCCCCGAGCTGGATGTCTACGAAGCAGAGGGCCTGGCCTTGGATGATGAGGACGTGGAGGAGCTGACTGCCAGCCAGCGGGAAGCTGCAGAGCGAGTGATGAGGCAGCGGGACCGGGAGCTGGAGCAAGGAATGGGCCGCATGAGGAGGGGTCTGCTCTATGGTAGGTGGAACAAGCTCTACCAAGTGGGCTGCTGATCCTCCTGTGGGTAACTGTGGCCTGGTCTGGCTTGACTCTCACCCTCAGCTTAGCAGAAAGGTCTCTAGAGCTCTGGTGTATCTGGGCTGTTAGTGAAATCACTGGCTGTGGGCTTGGCTGCATTCCCCAGTGCATGGTCTCTTTCATTTGGGTTTTCTAGGAACTCAATTGGTGTGTTCGTCTGGTTACTGCTGAAACAAAGTCTGGATCCTGGGCCAGTATCAAAGGGCTGAGGTTCTACCAAGTGTATGCTGTAGTTTCTTGGTGTTGGTGTTCCTTTAGAGACTTTTGTGGGCTGAATGGGAGGGCCTTTGATGCACTTAGAAGCATTTGCTCAATGCAGTAATGGACATGAACATTTGCTGTTGCATACAAATCTTCCTATTCATACTCCTAAAGTCTTTAGCTATGTTGTGGAAGATGTAGGAACCAGGACAGAACTGTATTTTGGCTGGGCCTTGGATGTCTCTTGGTTTGTATCCCAGGCTCTGACCTGTTTGCTTCCACAACCCAGGCAAACTGACTGTAACTAATCCAAAGAGTGGGAATGGGAATCCCAGCTCTTCAACAGTTTTTCCTCCCAACCCTTAGACAGTGATGATGAGGATGAAGACCGACCTTCACGGAAGCGGCGGCTGGCAGAACGGGCTGCGGAAGGCGCGGAAGAGGAAGATGAAGACATGATTGAGAGCATTGAGAACCTGGAAGACATGAAAGGACATTCAGTCAGGGAGTGGGTTTCCATGGCAGCTCCTCGGCTTGAGATCTACCACCGCTTCAAGAACTTCCTGAAGACTCATGTGGATGACCATGGGCACAATGTCTTCAAAGAGAGGATCAGTGATATGTGCAAAGGTAGGACTGGGTGATCAGAAGCTCTTTCTCCTCTTTATGTGGGTCACAGTGCATTGTGGTGATCTGGTCCAGAGGTGGATTTTTTTCTGCCTGCCCTTTTTGTTCCAGACATTGAGTCAGCACTTTAAGAAAGTCTCATGCTGATGGAAATAAATGAATAATGGAAACATGTCTACTATCTTCTTTGATTCTGGCTGACTAATTAGAAGGCCCCTGGCGTCTGCTGCTCATTAATATTCATATTGTAGAAATGCTAGCAAAAGAATATGTGGGGCAGCAGACAGTGGTCTGCAAGTTTGTGATCTGAAAGAGACAACAATTGTTTGCTGTCTGCGCCAGTAACTTTCTCACACAGGAAACTGGATTATCCAGCAAGGGGACACAAATAGAGCTTGTGACTTTGGAAACCATGTCAGTGTTGCAGCCTTGTATTCTGACTAGGCAGTGCCAGAAGAAGCAGTCATTAAGGCTGTCATTGATGGATTTTAAAAGCAGAAATTGTCACATCTAGGAACAGCTCATGTAACTGTACTTGTATTTCTTCTTTATATTGAGCAGAAGCTTAGCTGTGGAACAGGATCGGTTTTATAAAGCTAGGAAATAAAAGGCATTTGTCTCATCCCTTTCCATGAACATAAGACACGGGAGGTCTTTTGCCAGCCATTCAGTGCACATAATGTCTCTCCTATTAACTTCTGTTTCCTGGAGGTCTCTGAGAGAGTTGTGTCTTGGGCTGAGGCTTTGAATCTCAGGAACACTGAGCCTGGGAAGTATCTGTGCAGAACTAGAGAGAAACAATCACAAGATTGGTACTGATAAAAAATTTGCTAGAAAAAACAAATTTAAAACAGTTTTCCACCCATTTTCAAATTGCTGAGTTCTAAACATTTTTCAGGGAAGGTGTAAACATTGGAAGCTGCAGCCTGCAGGATACAGGCTTGTCTGTTCTGGCTATCCTTTGCAAAACTCCTTGAGGAGTGAGCAGGCTGAAAATACAATTTACTCCATCTCTTTCTTAAGAGAACAGAGAGAGTCTGGTGGTAAACTATGAGGATCTGGCAGCCCAGGAACATGTCCTTGCGTACTTTCTGCCTGAGGCCCCAGCAGAAATGCTGAAGATCTTTGATGAAGCAGCCAAGGAAGTGGTATTGGCCATGTACCCCAAATATGACCGCATTGCTCAGGAGATCCATGTCCGCATCTCCC
This sequence comes from Pithys albifrons albifrons, assembly GCF_047495875.1. Taxonomy (NCBI): domain Eukaryota; kingdom Metazoa; phylum Chordata; class Aves; order Passeriformes; family Thamnophilidae; genus Pithys; species Pithys albifrons. The sequence continues at coordinate 11,990,116 of NC_092460.1, forward strand.
ACCTCCCTCTGGTGGAGGAGCTGCGGTCGCTCAGGTAAGCAGCAGAATTACCAACAGTGTCTGTGGGACCTGCAGCAGGCTTTGGGGGGCTTGGGAGGACTCGCCTGTAAGCTAAACCTCTGTGTAAGTCTGACAGGATGACTGAAGTTACCCAGGAAAAAAGTCATTAAGGGTGAACTTTCAGCATCCCCAAGTAAAACACAAACATTGGTAGAAAACTTGTGCTTTGTAGCAAGAGTATTTCTCTAGGGTGTTTTTTCTTCTATGCTCTGCATCCAGGGCATCAGTGCCCTCTCTTTTCTCAGGCAACTGCACTTGAATCAGTTGATCCGGACCAGTGGAGTGGTGACAAGTTGCACAGGGGTCCTACCTCAGCTCAGCATGGTCAAATACAACTGCAGCAAGTGCAGCTTCATCCTAGGACCGTTTTTCCAGTCCCAGAACCAGGAAGTGAAACCTGGTTCCTGTCCAGAGTGTCAGTCTCTTGGCCCCTTTGAAATCAACATGGAAGAGGTAAGAGATGATATACTTGCCTAGATGGCTTGGCTGCTCATCCTGCTCCACTACCTGTTCCTCCCAGCCCTGCCTTGGCTCCCACCCTTTGAACAGCTTCGTGCAGGGAGAGGTCTGCTGCTATAGCCAGGGGTATGTGAAGATAGTTCTTGTCTATTTGAGCTCTTGTTTTGAATGTACTCAGTTTGGCAACCAAAAGTAATTTCCTGCCATAATGTAGGCGTTTGGGTTGAATCTTTTGCCACAGCCATCTGTGTGGTACACAGTTATTTGTCCATATTTTAGAAATGGAGACATAGACTGTCTAGCTCTCCTCCTTCCCAAGTAAGGTCATATGTCCTGATCTGTCAGATAAGGAAACCAGAGGACAGTAGCAAAATCACTGATATGGAGCTTCTGATTTTCATTCTTTGCTTTGATATCTTTAACTTTCACAAGTGAGGTGTCCTCCTTCCAGGAACTAGTTCAGTATTTGGAGGGACAAGCACTGTGGAGGCTGAAACACAGTGGTGAGATGCAGCTAAGTGCTTTCTTGTCCCCACTTGTTTATCATATCCTGCTCCTCACAACCCCCATCCTCCCATACCCTTAGTTTTGTAACAGAAGTACAGGAAGTCTTGGATTAGGCAGTCTTTGAATGGACCTTGTCTGGTGAGGTGCCTGATGGCTTCCAGACTTTCTGGGTAACTTTTGTTTTGTTATGCAGACAGTCTATCAAAACTACCAGCGCATCAAGATCCAGGAGAGCCCTGGGAAGGTGGCGGCTGGCAGGCTGCCCCGCTCCAAGGATGCCATTCTCCTTGCTGATCTGGTGGACAGTTGCAAGCCAGGGGATGAGATTGTGAGTACATTGTTTAAGTATGGGGTAAGCACAGAGCATTTTTAAATTCTGACAAGTGACATCACCGGAACCTCTGCGGGGTGTGATTAGGAGATGCATTTGGGCAGCTACTTCTGAGACTTATCTCAAAATGAAGAAGTGGCTGTATTATACTGTGCAGGCACTGACACAGCATTTCCTGCTTCCCAGGAGCTCACAGGGATCTACCACAACAACTATGATGGCTCCTTGAACACTGCCAATGGCTTTCCGGTGTTCGCGACTGTGATCCTGGCCAACCACATTGCCAAGAAGGACAACAAGCTGGCTGTTGGGGAACTGACTGATGAAGATGTGAAAGTGATTGTGGGTCTCTCCAAGGATGAGCAAATTGGCGAGAAGGTGGATCAGCTTCAGATATCCTTTCTTTTCCCATTGACAGTATGCCATCACCTGGCAGACTGACTAGAAAGAGATGAAACGTGTCAGCTGGCAAAACAGTGGTTAAAGGAATCTTTAGAAATCCCAGTTCCCTCTGAATGGTGTTCTGTAGCTCTCAGTCAGCTGTTGATGAGAGTCAGTTATGGGGTAGAACTAAACAAGACACTTTTCTTGTACTTTGGAGGTCAAATTTTCTGTTTCTGCCCTTCCTTCTCTGAACCTTGTACATCACAACAGGCTGGAATACAGGTGGGAGGCACTCACACTGCTTGTATCTGACCAGTTTCCCCCTATCTTGAAAGCAAAGCAGGGGAAGCTTTCTGAGGGGCCATCGACTGTGTCTCCAGCCCCCTTAAGAGAATGTTAGTTTAAGCTCTGCTAGAGATCTTAGCTTTACTTCCTCTGTATGCTAAGACCTGAACCCAATACTTGAAAGAACAAAGCTCCTGGATTGATGTGTTTTCAACTTCACTTGGGTTCTGTAATGGGGGACTTCACTCTGTTGCCTTAGCTGTGCTATTCTTTCAGTAACAGCTGTTGCAGTGGATGGAGGAGCTTCAGTTGAGCCAGCACTGCTTTAATATAAGTAGTCTCCAGCATCAGGTTATTTTCAGAATATCCTTGTGAAGATAAGTTAGTTGTTCTTAATTGACAATGATGACAATTCATGTGTGGCATAGCCCATTCAACTACTATCATGTGCAGTGAGTAAGCCACAGATCAAGGTCTTCAGCTTTACAACGGTTGATAATAGCCACTGTGATGTGTGTTGTGTACAACAGGGTTGTGGAGGCAGTGGCAGCAGCTTCCAGCACCAGACTAAATTATCTGCCATACCCCAACAGCACCATTTTTGTGAAGCTCCTTTAGGGGACACTGGGTGGGTAGTTACCTTTGAAAAAGCCAAGTCCCCTACACCCTGTATAGTAAAATACTCTTTGGGGACAGCAGTATATTGGGAGGAGCTTTAAATGTGGCAACTTGCTGCTGTTCATGCAAAATTCTACCCAAAATGGGAAATGGTATTCCCTGGACAACTCTTCTGGTTTTCCTTTCAGATTTTTGCCAGCATTGCCCCATCTATTTATGGGCATGAAGATATCAAGAGGGGCTTGGCTTTGGCTCTCTTCGGTGGAGAGCCCAAAAACCCAGGTGAGTGTCACTTGAGTCACTTGGGTCTCACTCAGTGGAGGGCTAATGGATCTGGGTTTGTCTGTGCTGTTGCAAGGAAACCAATTAGAGTTGTCCGAGTGGCTTGGTGACAGAGAAGGTAACAGACTGAGGAATATCTGTGATTGAAATGGCTGCTTTTATCACACTGAAAACTCTGTTGTGACAGTAGAAATACCAAGACTGAAAATAGCTTCTGCTGCCAACCTGGGCAAGTTTTTATCCCTCCTTCAGGAGGTCATGTTTGATGCCCCTTCAGAGGTTTTGACCTTTCGGCGCCCTGATTTGTCGTAATCTCCTTAGAAGGATGTGTGCAGCAAGGTTAGAAAGTCTGTTTTACGACTATGGTGACCTCCAGAGCTGACTTCTTTTTTCCCTCAACTTCCTTATAAACTGGTTGTCTTGCCTGCTGGTTGCCCTCCCTTCAGCTTTGTGGGGCTCAGGGCAGGGTTGCTGCCAAGCCATGCACTCACCTGCCAATATGGCTTTCCCATTTCTTTTGCAGGTGGCAAACATAAAGTACGTGGTGACATCAACGTGCTTCTGTGTGGAGACCCTGGTACTGCAAAATCACAGTTTCTTAAATACGTGGAGAAAGCATCAAGCAGAGCAATTTTCACCACTGGCCAGGGTGCTTCTGCTGTGGGCCTCACAGCCTATGTCCAGCGGCACCCAGTCAGCAAGGAGTGGACTTTGGAGGCAGGAGCCCTCGTGCTGGCTGACAGAGGGGTCTGCCTCATTGATGAATTCGACAAGGTGAGCCCAGCTTCATCTCTCTGGGAAGGATTAGCTGTGAAGGGACCACCTGTAACATCTGCAGTAAGGACACACCATAACTCATGGGGACATCTCCCAAGGTTCTGACCAAGGTTCCTGCAGTTTGCTTAGGCCCTTGCTGGTCCACAGTGCAGTTAGCTGCCTTTTCGGAGCATCAGGAGCTGATTCCCCTTGGTGTGTTGGGCAATGGGGTATAGACACAGATTTACTCCTAAGCCATTCTTGCTCTCCTCTAGATGAATGATCAGGATCGGACCAGCATCCACGAAGCCATGGAACAGCAAAGCATTTCCATCTCCAAAGCAGGCATTGTCACATCCTTGCAAGCTCGCTGCACCATTATTGCTGCTGCCAATCCCATAGGTAAGTGCCGAGACTCTACAGGACCATTATCAGGCTTCCAACATCAGCCCACGAGGATGAGAACTGTGGCACAGCTTCTGTTCCCTCTGCATGGTTCTTTGAGTCTGGAGCAGAGATCAAGTGAGCAGTAAAGTCTTCAGTAAAGTGCTGAAGGTCTGTGCTTGCTCCAAAGCTTCAGACTTGGAGCCCATGTTTGACTTGGATTGTCTCTGTGCTCCAGGTGGGCGATATGACCCATCATTAACGTTCTCAGAGAATGTCGATCTGACAGAGCCCATCATCTCTCGGTTCGATATCCTGTGCGTGGTGAGAGACACAGTGGACCCTGTGCAGGTACAGACTGTACTGTGTCTGAGCTTGTGCGGGGCTTGCCATGCTGCTGTTGGAATGCTCAGCTGCAGTTGCCCATTAGGGTTTTCTGTCCAGTGAGTGTGTGCAGTGTCTGTTAGTCCACTGCTCTCTTGTAGGATGAAATGCTTGCCCGGTTTGTTGTTGGCAGCCATGTCAAGCACCACCCAGGAAACAAGGAGTCAGTGAATGAGGACGCTGATGAGGTCATTCTTCCCAACACGTACGGGGTTGAACCCATTCCTCAAGAGATCCTGAGAAAGTACATCATCTATGCCAAAGAGAAAGTCCACCCCAAACTCAACCAGATGGACCAGGACAAGGTGGCCAGGATGTACAGTGATCTCAGGAAGGAGTCTATGGTGAGAATACAGAGGAAAGGGGGGAAGAAATGTGTATCTAGACTGCAGATCGGCCTGAGACTGCTCCAGCATATGTTGACACATTTTTGCCATTCCCATCACAAAAGTCTGTGCCACTGTTTTGTGAGAGACAGGCAGATACTGCACTGTCTGCTGAACAGATGATTCTTCATCTAAGTGCAGAGTTTTGCCTGTTGGTGGTGTGGACTGATGGACTGGACACATGTATAGTGCCTGCCATGGCAAAGTCATCTTGTTGTCACCCAGTCTGGCAGGCCCACAGGAGATGTTTGCATTCACTCAGACCCATATGCTCCTGCTACATTACAAGGAGACATTATCTGTAGAAATGCTCTTCTCTTTTGTCTGTGGGACCTCTCAGGCTCATTTTTATGCTCTCCAAGTGGTGGAGAAATTTGTGAGGTCAGAGGAAGATTTTTGGAGCTTGGGAAAACTATCTTTTCTTACTCTTTCTTTTTTAATTGGCTTTTTGTTTCTTTAATTCCTCCGAAAAGTTGTTGGAGGAAACACAATTGCTGATCCTGGAAAGGCCCTGAGCAGTGGCAAAGAGTGACCCCACAGCATCCCCTCGCACGGTGCTCAATTCAGATGAACAGGCTTTGCCAGGCTCTGCAGCCATGCCAGCAGGTGGCAGAGCCTCCTTAGCCTGAGTCCCCCTCAGAGGTCCAGAGCAGCTTCCTGCAGTGTGAAAAGAATTGGATCCTGGGCCAGAAGCCACCTGTCTTGTATCCTTCAGTAAGGTGTTCTCCTCTCTGCCCTCAGGCGACGGGCAGCATCCCCATCACAGTGCGGCACATCGAGTCCATGATCCGCATGGCCGAGGCTCATGCCCGCATGCACCTGCGGGACTATGTGGTGGAGGACGATGTCAACATGGCCATCAGGGTGATGCTGGAGAGCTTCATCGACACGCAGAAGTTCAGTGTCATGCGGAGCATGCGCAAGGTGAGCCGAGTGCTGGAGTTGCACTCAGTCCCTGTGGGTCCAGCTGCAGCCTCCATGCACCATCCTGGCTGTGGGAAGAACTCTTCCATGCTCTGCAGGGGTCTGTCCTGTAGAGCCAGGTGCTGAGCCCATGCCATATAAGTGGAGTACTGTGGGTCTGAAGTGTTAAGGAAAGTTCCCTGTCTGACCATCCAGGAGCCACTCTGACAGTCACAATTGTACCACCTAAGCTGGGACAAGTCCCCTTCACAGCTACATACCCCACACTGACACAGTCAGACAAGGACTCCTTACTGTCTCAACCCCAGGTTTCCCATAGCAGAGTCTCAGACATCTGGATCCTTAAAAAATTTAATCAGGGTGCTGTCACAAAGTAACAGCTCAAGCTGGTGCCTCCAAGGTGGTACCCCAAAAAAGGCACTGTTTCATGCCTGGCCCCTGTTACTTTGAGGTGGAGCAATGTGTCCTGAGAAGGAAGTGCAGTCCGAGCCTCTGTGCTGAAAGCACTGCTATGTCTCTTCTTTCTTGACACCTTCCCAGCTATTTTGGCACAGGGCTTCTGCTGCTGCCACCACCAGGTGATTGAGCTGAGCAGACAGTTTCTTCACGTCTAGGGTCCTCAGGACAGTTAACCACAGGGCAGCACTCACTGTGGTTTAGTGTGCAGTCTGCCCTTTCTCTGAGTAGCAGGGCCTGGCTCTGAACAGCTCTTGGCTGGTCACAGCCTGGCTTTTATCCACTGCTGAGTGTCTGCCCTCTGTCTGGACAACTCGTGGCCTCTCTGGCTGCAAACAGCCAGCCAAGTGTGAGCGTCTGCTGGGGAGACACAGGGCAGTCTGGGTTAAAGGAAGCTGCTCTGTGCCTTCCCCGGGGCCAGCCCTCCCACAGCTGTGTCCCTGTGGGCAGAACACCTCCACAGCACTGCACTGCTGGCCCCCAAGAGGCACCAGGGCCTCCCCCAAGATTTCAGATGGAAATAAGACCAGTCAGCAGAGGGGTGTTGTGGCTGTCAGGGGGCTGCCACTGCATGTGCAGGTGGCAACTTGGCAAGCCCAAAGTCCCTTGAGAAACTCCTAAAGGCACCAGTGTCATTCAGTTCCCCTTGTGCTCTGTGGGAGGAGGGGTCGGTTGGTGTTGGGCACAGAGAATGCAGCATATCACTCTATTCCTGATCCTCATGGCTCATCTCATCCTTCCTCCCAGACATTCTCCCACTACCTTTCATTCAAGCGAGACAACAATGAGCTGCTGCTGTTCATCCTGAAACAGCTGGTTGCAGAGCAGGTGATGTACCAGAGAAACCGCTATGGAGCCCAGCAAGACACAATAGAAGTCCTAGAGAAGGACCTGGTGGACAAGGTATGGACTTATAATGAGCTGCCTCTGAGCCTGGTTCATGCTCTCTCTCTGCAGCCTCAGAAGCAGAGGCGTTCTCAGACTTGTACCTTCTGTTCCTGCATTAAGATACTAAAATAAAAGACTGGTGTTAATCAATTCAACCCAGCATCAGGATTGTCTCCTCTCTTATCTGCTCCACTCTTCTCTGGAAGTGCCATATTCTTCACCCTCTGTTCTCATGCACCCTCATAAAGCTTTGGGGTTGGAGTGTTAAATCCTGCAGTATGGTGCTTTGCAGGTGAATGAGAACTCAAGTTCCATAGCATCTGCATTTACAGAAGCAAAAAGCAGAAAAATTTCTGTGTATGAACCTCCAACCCCTCCTGAGGTTCACTCACCTCCTCCTTATTGCATCCTCATCCTGGTCTAAAGGCTGCACTCTTGGCTCAGCCTTTCTGTGCAAAGTATTGACCTTGCTTGGCACTAAAGCAGTGTTTGACTCCTGGGTTGCTGCTTTTCTGCTCCTTGCAGGGAATGTTCAGAATAACTACTTCCAGAGCCACAGCTTGGTGCTACTGGTGTGACCATCCCCAGTCAGGGGACTCTTGCAAAACTCTCACTGGGTGAGGTACTGGAGGGGCTTTTGGATAGGAGTCATATTCTAGATAGAGTTGGAGTAAAAGGACGAGCTGAGAGCAGGCAGATGCTGAGGCAGCATCTTTTCTTTGCTCAGCTCAGCTCTGCCAATGCTCCTGCCTCCTGACCTACAGTCTCCCCTGCTACTGCAGTTCTGGTTCCTGCTGAGCAGCACAGAGATTGCTGACTGTCACATTTTATGCAGCCTCTGCTATAGAAAACCACATGGTTCTAATTTTTATTAAACAAACATTCACCTCTCCCTTCCCTCCTCCTCCCAGGCTCGTCAGATCAACATCCACAACCTCTCAGCCTTCTTTGACAGTGAAGTGTTCAAGATGAACAGGTTCAGCCGGGATGTGAAGCGGAAGCTGATTGTCCAGCAGTTCTGAGGCTGGCAGCAGAGTCTGCCACGTGCTTCTGTGGGATGAGACCTCTGTCTTCCAGCCCTCCAGGATGCTACCGAGATCCTGAGCCAGAGGGACTAGGCTGCACATTCTCTTGCTTGCTTTGTGCCTTATGGATTAAGAGAGTGATGAGCTGCTGAAGACCTTGTAAATAGAACAGAATTAAGTAGTTAAATGCCCAGTCAAGTCTGTTTAGCAACTTAGATCACTATTTTGCCTTGTAGCTGAGCACAGCAGGGAGAGAATTGCTGGCCATATACATGGCATGTTTGCTGTTTGTTTGTCACTAGTTGTTATGGGCTCCTCTGCAGGAGGGACTGAGTGAGAGCATTTGAAAAGCATTATCCATGCCCCTTGGATTGCAAACACCCTCAGGGATTCTCTGTTCCCTTCTCTGGTGACTATACAGCCTGATGGGTGATAATTGAGACTGCTTTCAACTCTCCATGAACCAGCCAGCTTCTCTGCTCCAGGCCTTCATGCCTGACACTTGACATTTCGCCAGGTGCCCACATGGGTTGACCTAGTGCTTGGTTTTCCGCAGGCGAGGTCTGGGGAGTCAGAGGAAGATGAGAACGGAAACAAAGCATAACTGTTTCTGGTATTAATGGTGATCTATGTGGGCATATTCTGTACTTGCTGGGGAATGTCCAGAATCCCTAGCAAAGGGGCTTCCCTTGCCTTACTGGGTGTTATCTCTGTGCAGCTGTCAGCAGACGTCAATTTGTGGCTGGATCAAAATGCTACTTTTGGCACCTAAACTAAACACCCTCTCTTACACCCATTTGTTGAGGGTGAAGTACCCATGGTGCTGGTTTTGAGCATAGCAAAGGAGAAGGAGCCCTGAGCTGGCTGTTTTCAGAGAGGGCAGAATGGGCTCGGTGTTCTTATGCAATTTTCTTGCTGTATGTGTTTTAAATACCTTTAAATAAATATGTTTTTCAATACTTCTGTACTTCCTCCTCTTTTGGGGACGCCTGCAGCCAAGGGGGAAAAGAAGAGCATAAGCGAGCAACTTGGATGCTGAAGCAGCTGTTCAGCACTGTGTGAGGTTGGGTTTGGGTACAAACACATCCCATATTTGCTCTTCAAGTTAGTAGGAACTGGCAGTGCCCAAGACATGGTTGCCCACAGGACAGTGTTGTGAACACTGCCTTTCCCACCGAAGGCCTGCCTGCAGTGGCTCCTTCCCTGTCTTGCCTGCTTATGTCTGTATCCCAGTGAGACTGTCCTATCACAGTATGTATTGCTCACCTCTGTTACTCACACTTGGGTTAGACAGCCCTGATCTCGTGTCTTGGCTGCCACTTGGATTCCAGTCTGGGCAAGATGCAGCTGAGGTCTGTAGTGAATGTGCTTTGCCTGACCAGAGTCATGGGACCATAAGGCATCTCCAGCCTCCAGCCTGAGCTCTAGGGAATTTGTCAGCTGGCTGCTGCAGTTCTGTGTGGGCCAAGCAGACGTCCCTGGCTGTCAACACCGACACCGTGGCGTTTGTCACAGTGCTGTGCATGTATGTGTCCCTCTCAGCCTGGTTCTTACCGGGAGCCAGCAGTGCTTGAGCTCTGCTGGGAGCTGAGCACATGACTCTCAGCCTGAAACTGGCTCCGCGTGTTGCCTTTTCTGTCTGCCAGCTCCCTCCTGTGTATTTGTTTAACTGTTTTGGCTGTTTTTTTCCCTTCCCACTGGGTCTCTGTCTACCAGGGGTTTCTGCAGGCAGCCCACAGCAACGCCTGCCTAGCATTCCCTCCCTGCCTGAGCGAGCCCTTTGCCCCTGAATGTGTGCCTGGGTCAGGTCTGCACTGGGGATGGCTGAGCTGCTCTGTGCCTGAAACTGCCTGCTGAGGTCTATGATTCCTTAGGGCTGAAAACAGAGCTTCTCATCTGATGCCAGAGGCCATGGGCAGAGACCATCCCTGGGGAGAGCAGCTGCCAGCACATGTACACTGTGCCCAGCTCTGTGGGAACCCACATACCTTGCTGTGGAAGGTGCTGGCCCTGAGAGAGCAAAACCAGTGATAATGAGGGATGAAACAAGCTTGTCAAGCAAACCGGTGTGTTGTGGGGATGAATATTGGGTGTGGGAGAAGAAAGGCTTTGTGTCACACTGGAGAAATACAAAATGCTTTGTAAACACTTGCAGTCTTGTGAAGCCTCTGCTATGCCTGTAGTGATCCACAGAGTTAAATATGTGGGTAAATGCCACCACAAACCATGAGAGAACGCACAGGAACGGAGCTGAACCCCTGATTTTCCCAGCTCCTTGTGCTGCTGCTGGACAGGGCTGTTGAAAGGCCTCAGTTAGGTTTGTCCTACAGCTTCCTTCTACCTCCTGTGCTCTGGTCCCACATCACTTGACACACGGGGTGAGCAGTAGCAACTGAGAGATGTCATTGTTGGAGCCGCTTGTTTGTCATTTTGCTCACTCTGCCTCCCAAATCCTCACCACAAAGGCAGTTGTGCCCTCCCACCGTGTTGTTGCCAGCATCCAGCAGTGCAATGAATTCTTGCAGCTGCGCCCTTGCTAATGTTGGCATCAGCCGCTCAGTGGAGTGTTAATGCCAGTCTGAAGGCATGTTCCTCCTCTCACGGCCACTGAGCTTTTCAGGTTCCCTGGAGCAAGTTTTGGCTGTTGACAGCATCAGGTGTCTGGTCTGGACAGGGGTGCAGACAGGGGTGAAAACAGATGCTGCTTTGAGCAGGGACTGCCTTGCTAGGAGGCATGTTCCAGCTGAGCATTGCAAGGATTTTACTGCAGGGCTCTGGAGAGCAGCAAGCCAAGCCACACACACTCATGAAGCAAGGAGTTGCTCCCCTGACAACCTTGAGTTTAGGCAAGCTTGAGCACTTGGCTTCTCGCTGCTGTGATTCAAATGTTGTACAGTGCCTCTGACAGCCTGGGGCAAAGGCAAGAGTCTGGGGGAGCTGAGGTCTGTCCACAGCCGGATATGCCTGGGCTTGGATGGAAGATGATGAGGGTGTTCCTTTTAAAGCAGACAGGGCTTTATGGAGCCACGTGGTGTCCCTTCTTGTGGTCATTTTCTCCTTGGGGTTATGGTTGTTGGTAAATGCTGGGTCAGACTGGCTTTGAAGAGCATTTGGATTTAGAATGGGCATGATAGGCCAGATCCTGATGCAGTTTAATTTGAATATGCTGTGTGCACGTTCCTGAGAGAGCAGCAGGGCTCTCTGCATCTCATGAGCTGTTCTTAGCTCAGCATGTAGCAAATACACACACATGCAAACAGTGCATACACACCTGCTTGAGGTACATGAGCAGGTGCCTGCAGATACCAGCTAACAGGTCAGGATGGATGATCTGAGAAAAAGGGGGAGATAAACCGCTTCCTGCAAGCTCCTTCCTACCTACTAACAGGGTTTAGATTCTTGATACCTTCTGCCTTTACTGTGATGATAAACCAACATGCTACATTTGCAAATCCTGGGCTGTCTCCAGTGTGCTAGCAGCTGTTTCCCAATCTGCCTGTCAAATGCTATATGCTCCTTGAACATGTGTGTTTTTCCTCAAATTAATGCCAAAGCCTTTTGGAAAAATCAGCATATGTAGCATTTCTGGACCAGCAGTGTTTCACTTTCTCCCATACCACACCTTGGCTGGAACCTGATCTATCCATCTCTGTGTTTACTAACAAGCTATCTGGAAACTGGTTGACAAGAACTCTCCCAGTGTAACTCTGCTCACCATGTACCAGTTGTAGTCAATAGTGTCACCTTCTTGTCCCAGAGCAGTCCAACCACCTGCATTTCAGCCAGTAGGGGTGTTTCAGGTGCTTACAACTCTGCCCTTGTTGGACTCAACTGACCTGAATACCTGAATTCAGCATGTGAAGACAGTATGGGATATGTTTACAGAAGATATGTGTCTACAGATACAGATGAGTCACTGCAAACAGCTACCTCTCCTGCTGTGCTGCACGGAGGATGCACTCTGAACTTTTTAGTGTTTTTCCATCTCCTAAAATACTTTTCTACTCAACAAGGCAGAGCCAAAATTGGATTAGGCTTCTGCTGTATTTTGCATCTATTATGCAGCTCTTGCTGCCATCACTGATTTAATGTCTCCATTATCATGGAGCACTGGTCTGCCAAGGACTCCAGCCATCCAGCATGCTCCTTGGCCACAACTAAACAGCTGTGAGGAGCCTTGACAGGCTGCTGAGCTCCGCATCTTTAAAGCGAAAGCACCTTGGAAGGGCTTATGCTCCTTTCTGATCTCCTTGCAAGTCACTTCCCTCTAAAGGTGAGGTGAAGCTGGGGAGGGGAACCCAGGGGAAGTGCCAAGTTTCTTCTCTGGGTGATCTACTACTCAAGGAAATCTGATAGTAACTGTCCTGTGTAAAAGATGCTGAGGAGCTTCAGTATCGTCAAAGTAGATGGAAACACAAATGTGGGAACACCAGTAGTCCCCATCAGCTGGTGCATGGCTATCCCCAGAGGCATAAGACACCAGCCCTCATCATATACAGGCTATTCCCTCTGCTCTGAAGATACATGCGCACATTCCAGTTTAGCCAGCTATTAAAAACCAGGAGTTCCTCTGAAGATTACATCAGCCTTTTCACTTAAGCAAGGAAAGGTATGAACCACCTCTGGGATCGACCCAGTGAACACACTTTGGTCATTGAGGGATAAAAACGCCCCTACAATTTCTCAAGTTACCGTGCAAGAAGAGAGGCTTATGTTGTCTGGGCCCTGAGGGCACTACTAATGATTCTTAATTGCCCTGACCAGGCTCTCCTGAGTCTCTATCCACATCCACAGCTTGGTGCTCTATTTAAGCTCAGCCTGGGGCCTATCTGAGCTTTGAGGTGGGAAGTACTGGTTTGTGGCTTGCTGTGCCTGGTTGTAGCCTCTGTTACTTTGGGCTGTGATCTGTGGACTGCTTTCCTGATCTTTGTTGTCTTCTACTGCTATGGAGCTGCCAAGTGGTCACTGGGTGGTGTCTTACCATCAGCAGACCTTAACTAACCAGTGGACTGGCTGCCTGGTTTGGTGCTGGTCTGGCTTCATCACCATGAGCTTCCCCATGGATCTGGATTCCTGGCTGAGTCGTGAGTTTGGCTGCCATCTCTGAGCTGCTCTGCTCATCTGCCTTGGGCACTGGGGGGCCTGTCCTGATGGCTGTAGTGCTCAGTTCCCTCTTATGTGATCTTCAAACCCAGCACAGTGAGGGCTTGGCAGCCATTTCTTTGGGCTCTGGTCATATCTCCAAAACAGGCAGAGCTAAGACCAAACCTTCTGTGCCTTGTCACTGACTTCTTAACTGTACTGGGGTTTAGCCTGCTTATCCTTCTGCCCTAGTCAAAAGCTTCAGGTCTGAAGCTTGCTGCCTTCGTGACATCTCTATTTCTGCAGACTTTTCATCCCTTCCAGAAAAGCATTTTCTTAGTGTCCGAGTTGATGAGCTCAATGCAGAAATAAAGGAGTTCTCTAAGCTGTGCTGTACAGAAGCTCAGATCAAATGATGTGAATAACTCCAAACAGATGTAGTCCTTTTGCCTTCCTGGCTGGGAGCTCTGAAGTCACCCCTCATGCGAGTGGAGGGCTGCAACCATCCCTCTGTGTGCCAGCTCCAGCAGAGCAATGTGACTGGGTTGCCATTCCCCACGAGTGAGGAGCCCTGTTCCCTGGGCTACCAGGAAACCTACGTGAGCTCTCAGCTGCAGAGTTGTCTGCTTCTTTGCCCCAGGTGGCTCTGTTAAAGGTTATTCTGGCCTCTTAATCAAATTCAATATAGCTCTGTTGTGCTCTGCCCTCCTGGAATCCGCTGAGGTTTGCTGTCAGAGTGGCTATTAATGCAGCAATCAGCTCTGCTTTTTTGAGGAGAGAAATGTAAACCTTAAGGGATGGGAAACAGCAGCAGCACGAGGAAACTGGAAAAGCAAAGCACAACTTGTGCTTGTTCTTCCTCTGTGCCTTACAGCAAGGGATGGGAAAAAAGCAGGGCTGGTGGCAGTGCTGTGTCCCAGGTGGGCACCGTGCCCTCCCCTAAGGGGAACAAGCTGATACAGAGAGATAAAGAAAGGCTCAAACTGATACAGAAAATCTTGCTTGGGCTCTTTCCTTGTAGTTACAGCCTATCCTGGAAGGCATCAGTTGCTCCAGGTCACTCCTCTTGAAGTGTTTATTATACATCTTCCTCAGCAGGATTTTGGATGAGAGCAGGAACTGTGTGTTTTGCCCAGAGAATGGCAGCATGCCTGGGCCAGGCAGGAATAGAATGGGTACCCACCCCTGCTTGGTACAGTCAAAATGTTTCACGGTGTCCCAGCATTAAAAAGGCTAAGTCAGCAAATAAGCTTATATAAAGCTTGTTGGAGTCTCTGAAGTAAATTCACGTATTCTGGTTAAATCTTTTCTTGTGCCTTAGGGCTGGACAGGGTAAGGAATTTTCAAGCTTTCTTCTTCTGGAGGGATGAGATGTCAAAAGGCAGTACAGCTTGATAGAAGATGGAGTTAAATTGCATGGTGTGCCACATGCCTGCTGTGTCACCCAGCCTCTGTCCCAAAGAGCCAGCAATCGAGGTAATGGTAACAGTTCAAGAGTAGATTTTTTTCCCCCTCTGATCAGATCACCTTCTGCTGCCCAGACAAGTGTCAGTGTGCAAAGTAAGAAGGGTTAAACCGTCCTCTGAGTACTAATGATATCTTACGTTTTCTAACACTGCAAGAACTCAACATCTGACTGTTTATTTGTTTTGCTTATTGTTTATTTTTTGCTTTGCTGAGCAAGGGCAATAGATCACTTTCACCTTTGCAATTTTGCTGTATTTAGGAGAATAAAGCATCTCACCAGCATATTTCAAGTTAATGTGTTGCTACTTTTTTTCCCATGGAGTTTCAAAATGAGTTAAATTTCTGTTGGGACTAGACTTTGTGGCTAGTTTCATTTTAATTGACAAATCCTAGGCACCAAATTTTTTTCCTTTACATATCACCTTATTCCTCTACCTCAACATTATTTGTTTGTAGGCATCTTGTAAGAAAATGTGACCCTTAACACAAAAATTGGAAAGCTAGTTGAATTTCCTGAAGGCAAAAGCTGTTACAGTAACTCACAGGGGCAGACGGCAGAAGGATTTTCAGTTTTGCCAGCCTAAAATACATGCTTGCTTTCTGATTCCGCCTAACAGACGTAACTGTGAAATAGAACAATTTTGGGGAAGAACAGAAAAGCACAGATAATGGTAATACCGAGAAAAAATTCCGAACAGCTTTGAAGCAGATATAAAAAAAGCATTTAGTGCAATTGTAAAGCCTCTTTCACCAGTGCTCTGAACATTGTCAGAGAATATACACCAGGTAGGGAGGCTGGAGGAGATCAAATGAGGAATGACAAGCCTTTGACTATAAAGCTGTCAATGCCTCAGAAGAGAGCCAAGCCAGTTGCACCTATTCCAAGGAGCATAAAATGGAGATGCAGGGGCTGTGCTGGGTTTAAGTTCATGCTGTTTTAAAAGAGAAGTGGTGTTTTCTGTCTCTGTTGGCTGTTTTCTGCTCCACTGGCAGCACTGACCTGGCTGATCGATGTTGCCACTAATTTTATTTAATTTTCTTGCCTAAGATGTGTCTTCTCCTTTCATACTGCCCCGTTGTTGCTCAGTTTGAGATTGATGTATAATGTCAAAATAAATCCAGGGAGCACCATGAGCTTGTAAGATTTGGGAGCTGGATGTGGCAGGGTCAGGAGATCTGAAAGGCTTTTAGTTACCCACTTGTAGTGAGCCACCTGCATGCAAAGACAGCCAAATTACCAGCAACAAAGTGAAAAATGACAAGAGCATTCATTAAATGCCATGCCTGGGCTAGAATCTGAGTGCACTAAAGTGTTTTTTATTTCATCTAATGGGTAAGCGACAGCTCAGTAGTTCCTGCTGCATTTCCTGCTCGGTGGGGGCTGGGGGCTGCATTGATTCTGGGATAAAAAGGACTTTCAGAGCACTGGAAGGATGTGGTCTAAAAGAAGCCAAAAGCAAGTACTTCGGTTCAAGCCTGTTGGCTTTGCCTTGCTGCGCTGGGTAATGGGTGCAGTTACCCTGTTACCTGCCCTTGTCACAGTGGGACTGGCTGCTGCTCAGGAGCAGATGATGGAAGGAGAGAACTGGGAAAAAGAGGCTGGTGACTGCACAGAGAGGTGACATGTGCCACTGCTGGTCTGGTAGAACTGTAAAGGTCAGTATTGACAATACAAAGTACCCTCCATTGGCTGTTTGATTCACTACAAAGTTCAACAGGCTTTTGCACACAAGCCTTTCTTTAGTTGTTGAAAACCAGCAAGTTCTTGCCAGAAGAAGAATACCATCAATATTTCTTTCAGGAGATTCATTCTTCAACCAAAAAAGAAGGTTAATTTATTCTGGGGGGGGGGGGGGGGGGAGACTCTGGAGTATTTTTAATGATCACTTCTCTGAGAAATAAGAAGGTTCGACTTTAAAATCCTGATCACCTTCAGTCCTACATTCTGCTGCCTCAGCGACATGCTTTATGGGGGAGGTAGCGCACCAGGCACCTACAAGCAGTGCAAGCACAAAGACACTTGATGGGGCCGTGGCAGTGTGGCTCCTTCCTCACTCAAAGCTTGCAATGTTGGATTTTAGCATCTCTTGCTCTCCTACATTATGGATCAGAAAATTGTTCTGAAACCAAAGAAGAGACTCCTAACCACTGTTGTTGAGAAAAGCTTGAAAACATGAGCCAAGTGTCTAGCGGGAAGGGACTGATATGTTGTTGGTCCTTTGGCTTGGAGTCACATCTGTTTGCAGCCTTGTGATGCTTGACTGGGTCTCCCAAATATTTGTCTGGGGATGAAGCAGGAGTTGCACAGCTCTTCTGAGGGGCCACACCCTGGAGGCTTATGAGAGGGGAGCAGAACAGCTGCAGCCCATCCAGCTGGCAAGAGGGGTTGAAGAGCAGGCAGCTGGCATGTGTTCCCTCTCAACCACTGTGGTATTACAGGACCTGTTGAGCCTTATTTCTTGGACACCTGTCTGACAAAGGTCTTGCTTGAGTCATTTACAGTAATGTTGTGCCCCGAGACCACTAAAGATTTGTTTAGTTTGAAATTGAGTGTAATTGGAGCAGTTGGCCTTGTTGCTGTAATGATTTTCGGCAGGATATTCAGCATGTTCCTTTGCTGTTCTGTCCACCAGAACTGCTGCAAGACACTTTTATTTTTTTTTTTAATAGACACAGCAGTTTGCACAGAAGGACACAAAGAAGGGGGCATCAGTCCTATTGGTATCATTGTGGCAGTCTCGGATATGGTGGTGACACACCACACAGTGGTTTTCCCAGCAGGTGTGGGAGCAGCTGTCCCTGCTAGGGCAGAGGCTCCAACACAGACCCAGGTCCAGATAATGGATGCAGCCCTCCAAGCCCCAGGATGCATGAGGTACTGTGACTTCTTTGTGGTGCCAGGAGAAGTGGCCTGTGTCCTGCAGGTGTGCTCTCTTGTAGGAGCTATGCCACCAAGAGGAGGAATTACAGGGCGAAGCAACCAGGCTGCACAGCACCAGAGAAGTAAGATAGGATCTTCTCTGAGACAAAACAGCTCAAAAACATCCCAAACCCAATAGAAGCAGGCAGTGGCCATTCCTAATTTTAAGGTAAGTGCAGGCTCTGGAGAAGGTGGAAGTTGGAAGCTTGTGACACCAAGAGGAAGGCTCCTGCTTCCCCTGAGGACTCAGAACTTCAAAATAAGTTGATCTCCCTCCAGACCTGAGGAGAAGCCAGATACAGTTCACACCAATATCTGCTGGAGCACCAACATAGAAGGACATAATCAATCCAGGAGGATCCTGGAGTGTATTGACAATAAATTCATAAGTGATTGAGGAACCAATGAGAAGAGATGCTTGGCTGAAGTTCATACTAAGCAGCAATGAGGGGCTTTCTTGGGCTGTGAAGGTCAAAGGCAGCCTGGGCTGCAGTGACCATGAGATGGTGGAGCTCAGGATCCCAACACAAAACTGGGAAGAGCAGCTGATAAACCATAGAGTCAAGCTTCTATCCAGAGGGACCTTTACAGGCTAAAGAAATGGGCTTACAGGAAACTCAAAAAGTTCAGCAAGGCTTTCAAAAGGCTGTGCTTGGTGAGGAACAATCTCACACACCAGTATATGCTGGGGCACCCAGCTGGGAAACAGCTTGGCAAGAAAGGACCTGGAGGTCATGGTGACACCAAATTGAATGTGAGCCAGCCATGTGACCTTGCCACAAAGGCCATAATGGTACCCAGGGCTGCATAAGACAAAGCACAACCAGCAGGTCAGGTGAAGTGACCCTGCTCCTCTGATGCACACTGGCAAGGCCACACCCGGAGTGCAGTGGCTGATACTGAGCTCCCCAGTAAATGAGAGGCAGGGACATACTGTGGAGCGTCCAACAAAGGGCCATCATGATGATTAAGGGACTGGTGCATTTCACACATGAGAAAAGACTGTGAGAGCTGTGACTGTTTTCTAGGCTAGAGAAGTCTCATGGGGGAATCTTATCAGTATATACGAATACCTGAAGTGAGGGCACCACAAAGGTGTCCAGTGAAAGGGCCAGAAGTAATGGGCATAAACGGAAACACTGGAGGCTCTCTGAACATCAAGAAACACCTTTTTACTGTAAGGGTGACCAAGGAGTGACACAGGGGTCTCCAACCTTGGAGATACTCAAAAGTCATATGGTCATGGTCAAGTTGCTGTAGGTATCTGAGCAGTGGCTTGGACCAGATAGTCTCCAGCAGTGGGGAAATGAAGTTGCCCAGCGGGGAGAAGTTTTTCTAGATGAGCTGGGAGCTGAGGAGTGAGGGAGAGACGGTGGCTCTGAATCATGTGCAGCTGAGGAGAGGTCGGCAGGCGGAGGTGAAGGGTCTCTGGTCAGGGGACCGTCCCTGCCGGGCCCCGGTGTGCCGCTGACGGGGAGCTGCGGTCCCGCGGGGCTCTGCCCCTGCCGCCGGCGGGGTCCGGCGCATCCCCCCCTTCCCACGCCCGGGGCTGATCACCCGCAGCCGGCGCAAGCAGCCGCGCCGCCGGCGCTCGTTGTGAGTGCCGGGGGCGGCGTGCGGGGCGCTGGGGCGGGGGGCGCGGGGCCGACCGGGGGGAGGCGGCGGCTCCGCAGCTAGGAATTAGGAGCAAACCGAGGGCTGCGCTCCGCCTCTGCCCCACCGCTCCGTCCGCGCACCCGCCGGGCACTCGGACCTCCCCGCTTCCCCCGCCCCCGGAGCGGCGGCGGGAGGAGGCGGTGTCGGGCGCGGGATGCGGTGCGGGGCCGGGCGGCGGGCGGGCGCGGTGGAGAGGGGCAGAGCCCGGCGGGCGGCGGGGCGGCCCCGCTCCCCGTGAAGAGGCGGCGCGGCAGGTCAGCGGCCGCCGCCATGCAGCCCCTGTACCGGGCCCCGGCGTTGCTGCTGCTGCTTCTGACCGCCGGTGAGTGAGGGCTGGCGGGCCGGGGGTCGCCGCCATCCCCATGGGCTGGGCAGCGGGTGGGGGGTGTCGGTCTCTTCCGCGGGCACCGGAGCGCCCCGAGCACCGGGACCCCCGGCGGGGGCGGGTCTGTGCCCCCCACCCCGGGGAACCGCGGCCCGCGGGGGGTTCAGTGCCCCGGGGCACCGCGACCTCTTCTGCAGCAGGGGGATCTCCATCACCCACCCCCGTACGGGCGCCGGGTACCGGGACTTGTGCGGATCGCATCTCCCATCCCGGACCTCTCCCTGGGTACCGGGGACTGCCACCCCCCCAGCCTGAACATCAGAGCCCTGTGAAGCGGCCGGTCTCTGCGCCGGGACCCCCGGGGCTGACAGGGGACCCCCGCGCTGCCGGCATGGCGGGCTGGATGCACGTGGGTTTCACTCCGCGGAGACAGGGTTCTCCCGGTGGCTCCTGCCCCGGAGAGGGGCCCCGCATGCCGAGGGGCACCGGCAGCGCTGGCGGAACAGGGGGCGGGTGGTCGCGGCCCGGCTGGGGCAGCTCCGGCTGCGGCAGCTCTGCCCCAGGACCCCCCGCCCGGGTACCGATGGCTTCATCTGGCATTGTGGTGATTTTGCGAACTACCGCGCAACTGGTACAAAGGAATGGGGAACCGAAAACTGCTCCGCGTTTCCCCAGGAGCCTGCTCTTGAAATTTGGAGGAGAGGTAAGGTGCCAGAGAAAGGCAATTAAGTGCGGGAATGATTATACTCGGAATAGTTATGAAGGCTCTGTTTCTATTTTTAAGTAGTCTGGGGAAATTTTCCAACAAAGGGATCCCCCGAAGACCCGTGAGGCTGAGATTGCCCTTTTCCTCCCTACTCCATCCCTTTGTACAGAAATCTGTCTAGTGTGGAACAGGAGTTCTGAACGGGGACATGTGAAGTGTGGGGGAGTCTTTGTCTTGAGTCATTCTGGCAGGGAGGGAAGGGCTGAGTTACCAACCAGTCACTGTCTTCAAGCACGACCGAGCTGTGATACAGTGACATCCAGCCCCTGGCACATCTCTCGTATCACCCCAATCTCCCGAAAATGTTCATGGGGGAATGTGTCATCTGTGGAGCCACTCTGTCCATGAGCTGTGAGTCTGTCGTCTGGGACTCCCTAAAGAGAACAGATAAAGCCTTTTAGGTTTGCAAACAATAGTGAGCTTAAAGAGCAAAATGGATCAGAAAACCTGTTGGGGTTTTGTGCCAATACTCAGTGGCACAGAAGCAGTAAGTCTTTCCAGAGCTGAGCAGGGAGCCAATTTTGTGGCTTCCTCCAGGCAGGTTGTCCACATTAAGGGAAAACCTCAGGCACAGCTGGCAAAGGTTCTTTAGCCACATCTCAGCAGGAAACCTGTGTCCCCAAATTCAGCCAAGCCTCTGCCTCCTCCACAGTGGAGGGCAAGATGCATGCGGGGTGGGGGCTGCCATACTCCCACCCTGCCAAGCTGCCAGCAAGGGTTGGCCGCATTCCCATAGCTAGAAAGCTACATTTGCTCTGCACGGGAAGGAGATGGACCTCATAGTGGTTTTAACC
Organism: Pithys albifrons albifrons; assembly: GCF_047495875.1. Lineage (NCBI taxonomy): Eukaryota > Metazoa > Chordata > Aves > Passeriformes > Thamnophilidae > Pithys > Pithys albifrons. The sequence continues at coordinate 12,011,255 of NC_092460.1, forward strand.
TGTGGCAGCCAAGAAGACCACCAGTGGTACTGCTGTGCTGAGGGGAGGGTGTGTTTCTTATTTTGCTGAGGCTACTGGAAACTTTCTAGTGCTGCTGTCCAGCTGGTAATGATACGGAGGATTTGAGTCCTTGGCTTTCCCTGTGATCCTCTCTGCTATCCTAGCAGGGATAGGTGTAGGAGTCAGAGGCGAGTGGCAGCTCTGAGGGACAGCTCAGTTCCTAGTCTAGTGACACTGGTAATCCTGGTGGGCTGTGGTGCAATGTGAAGGCTGGACTCAGTTGGCCAGGCTTCTCCAGGCAGCTGGACTTCTACTGAGATAGAAGGTCAGAACTGGAGATACAGATTGCTGGGAATTTATACATCCAGCCCTGTTTTGGTTAGTAGGCTTTGTTCAGTGGTTTAGGATCTGTTCCAGTCTGACATAATTCAGTGTATTCTGGCTTTGTTTCTCTAGCCCTGCAGGACAGAAATATCTAAAACAAAGCTTCCCCAGATCATGAGCCTCTGCAGACCTGCAGGATGTGCTGAAATGGGACATGCCCCTCAGGACGGTCCCATCAGATTGCTGAGCAGCACAAGTGTGCTGGCAGGGCATAGAAACGTCTCTCCAGGCTCTAGGGTATCTAAGCCCCTTTGGTTTTGCAAGTAGGAAAATTATGTGGTTAAAAGAAGGGGGAGAAGGAGGGAATTGGTCTCTTTCCTTTTTTTGTCTCCCCAGGTGCTAGTCTTCACGTGGGCTATTTAAGGTTTTTTTTCCTCATTCTGCCTGCTTAGAAGATGCCTTGTTAGCATTGTGTGAACAAGCCGGAGATTAGGGAGTATGGATGAGGATGGATGAAAATTCCCTGTAGTCAGTTTCAGTGCCATAAGGAAATGTTCATTTAATTATAGGCATCAGGGGTAGAAATAACTACATTAGGCCCTCAAGAGGAAGCTGCCGGCGACAAGCTGCAGATCAGAGTGCACAAAAGTTTTTCTACTTGCTCAGTGTGGGAAGAAGCTCTGGCATTTTGTGGATACCTGAGTAAGCAGGAGCAGCAGCACTGGCAGCCCTGCTGCAGGGCCAGGGGAGAGGGGCTGTGGGGAAGGTACATCACGGCTCGCAGCTGGTGCTTGGATGAACTTGCTCCTCATTCTTGCTGGCTGTTTGTCGAAACCAGGACACTGTTGAAACACGTAATCCCCAAAGAATGGAGAGGCTATTTGTCAGCCACACGAGTGCAGCCTGCACCGAGGCAAAGCAAACACGTGTGTTGGTTTGTTCAGAGGGCCAGAGATGCTGGCAAGGAAGATAAACCCTGCTGGGACTCAGACCAGCCCCTCACCGACTCTGTGCCTGGTTAAGCCCTGTTGTGGTTGCCAGAGTTTGGATGTACATTCTTGTTTTGTCGATAATCTGTAATTGTTGGGAAATGAGCTTTGCAGCCCTCCTGCAACCACTCTCTGCTACTTCTGTCCTGCCTGATGTGTTGTGAAGGTAGTCAGGACCCATACATGTGCCCTGGGTCCACCTAACCTTTACATGAGTTCTTTTTGCTGAGGATGCATGAGGTTGGTTGGAGAGGGAGCCTCTTGGCGGGCAGTGTGCTATACAGACATGTGACAGGGTGGTCGTCAGTGCTCTGCTGCAGGGGCTGGGGTGGAGTGTAAAACCATTTTGTGTTCAGTGAAGTGCTTTAAAGACCTTTTGGAGTGTAAAAGGCTTCTGTTATATTTCGATGGGTGACCATGTCTCGAGGCAAGTCCCTCCTGCATCTGAGGCAGTGCTTGCTCTGCCCGAGCAGGGAGGCTTTGAAGAGGAAGCAGCCTGTATTTGGTGTGCTGGAAATCAAACTGAGCACTGTGGGGTACATAGTCCAGGCTGGGACAGAGTGAGAAAAGGAATCACAGGCCTGGTGACAAATGAAGTTTTGGGCCTTTAAGAGGGCAAAGAAGTCTCTGAGCTGTGTTTTTTCTCTTAGATCAATGGCTTTCATCCTTGTGGTCTGTTAACCCCTGGGGGCCTGTGGGCTGTTCAGAGAGGCCTGTGGAAGGTAACTGAGGAAAGAAAATTCACTTCTGCTGTGTACAACTGTACCCGATGCTGTTTCCCCAGGGGCTGCATCTCCCTTGGCCCAGAGCTGGGAGCTGCCATTGTCAGTAGTGAGAATCGTGAAGGAGAGCAGACGTTGCAGCAGCAGAGGAGGGAGGTGTGAAGGTTATGAGACAATCTGGGGAGGGAGTGAAGGCAAACAGTCTGGGAGACTGCAACCAAGTGAGATTGTGACTCCCGGCATGAATGCTTGAGCGATGGGAGGACAGGCAGGCTTGTTGGAGCTGCTGTGCCCTGCTTGCATGGAGTGTCTTGTGTGCAGATGGGTGGAGATGTTTAGAGCAGTCCCGATGTTACTGATTGTAAGGACAAGAGACTTGACTCATCTTGGCACTGGGCTGAGGATGCCTGGCACCCCCGAAAGGCAGGCCCATGGTGCACTTGTGCTGACAAAGGGCACATCTGCAATTATCTGCAAAGGCAAGTGCATCTTCTGACAGTGCCATTTCCCATGGATATACCTGGGCCTGCGTGCTGTGGATGCTCTCTGCTGAAATGCCAAGGGAGCAGATGTTGGCAGTCCTTCGTGAGGTAGTGCCCACTCAGTATGTGCAGACACGCACTCCTGGCAGCCGAGTGTTGGAGCGCTCTCATTATACTTGCTGTAAAGAGCTGTAAAAGCTCAAAGATGCTGACACAGCATCCCTCTAACGAGCTGTCCCATTGCAAGGGCTTCTTCAGTTGTGCCTTGCCCCTCTTGTTGGTGCAGGTTGGTAAGTATGTGTTCACTGCAGACCCAAGGGCTTTTCTCATTGCTTTCTAAAATATACTGGAGTCATGGGAAGGTGGATGGTTTTAAAGGGACACTTGCTAAGGGACCTGATTGCTGGCAGTAGTGGAGGAGGATGGCAGTCTGATATTGTTTTCTGAAGCCCTAATTGGAAATGATCTCAGAGATTAGGGACATGGCTGGATGTGTAAATAGTTTAGTTGAGTGTGGGAGAGCAGCAATAAGGCCATGTGCAAGCTGGACTGGGAGAGGTCTGTTATCTGGAGAGTCCCAGAAGAGGTATGATCTATAAATCTGAATTAGCACCAAAGGGACTTGATTTGATATATGGTCATCCTGTGTGGTTCCTTGTGCAAGCTGATGAGGGTCTGGTGTGCAGAGATTTCAGGTGGGAATCAGCTTGGACATCCCTCAGTCAAACAGCATTTTCTTCTCTTCCTGCACTGGCCATGGTTGGGATCCTTTTTTGTTATTTAAATTACTCTGTGTTTTGTTATGTTCTGGAAGTGGTTTGTGCGTTGACTGTGCTGCCCTGGGGCCTCTCTCCTCTCTGCCCTTGGGCCTTGCTCCCCGGCCTTTCCAGGCGTGGTGGTCTGGGGGAGGGAATATCCCTGGCAGATGCTTCCCTCATCTGGTCATTGTGTTTCTGTCCTAACCGATTATCAGTAAATGACCCATTCCTGACCCAGCTCTCCTAGGAAATAACATTGTTGGGTAGCTCCTGGGTGTGGGGTGGGCTTGAAAGGAAGGTCAGCGGTAGCAGGGCCAGATGGACATTGTTGTGGCTGCTGCTTTGGCAATACCAGGATGCTCTGACCGGCCTCCTTGGTACCCATTGTGCAAGTGCTTGGGTGGGGTGTGCAGGCGCTGCTAGCTGGTGGTGAGGAACAGGTAATGTGCTCCAGGCAAGTGTTCTTCCCTTCAGCAGGTTGATCCTGCCTCTGTGGCACTGTGGTGTAGCCTCAACATTCAGGAAGCAGAAGTAAAACCACCCTTCTCTTGGGTAAACTGAAGAGTGCTCCAGCCCCTCTATAGGTCAAGCCAGTGTGATGCCATCTTAAGGGATTGATTGTGTGTTCCTTGGAAAAAAATTGAGATTTGCTTGTTATTAATTAAAAAGCAAGAAAATTTTGACACAGTCACAGACAGATTCCATTTCAGCTCCCCAAATCCCTCCTCTCATTTCAGCTGGACACAGAAATAATTTATTTCCTCTTTCACTTCTAGTCCTATTCAGTAGGCCAATTGGGAGTTTTTGAACAGCTGCCTTGTCCTGTGGAGAGGTGGCTTGCTTTGTGTCAGAGGGGTGAAGTGATTCTTGATCAGCTAACATAGAAAATATTTTAAGGTTCTTTTAGAATTGTTTAGAATTGCAAAACTGCTTTTCTTTGCAGCAGTTTGTGAGAGAGATGACAGATAATCTTTCTTGGATATTTTTTCTGCTGTTGAGCAAAACTCCCCCTTCTCCTTGTCCAAATCTGTTTTCTTGAGTCCTCTGCTGAGCTGAACAGAGCAAGCTTCTCCACTTTGACTTGGAACTGTTTGCTGAGGGGTCAGCGGGTTCAGCAACTACCAAGCTCATTTCATAAGTGTATCCTTCTGGTAGGCTTTTTTCAGTGGCCTCGGAAAGGTAACACTGCAGTATTATTCTCTGCTGTTGAAATTGCCCCATTTTGCTCCTTAGAGAGGTGAAGCACCTTTTGCAAGGTCGTTGTTACCTCCACATGTCACCTCTGTGGGCACTGGCAGCAGGACAGCTCACAGCCCTCGTGGGAGCTCCCGTGCTGCTTTCGGTGCTCACCGCCTTTGTTTCGTTCCCTCTCCCCCTTCCACCTACCTCTCCCACTTTCTCTCCTTTTTTGCCCCTCCTCTCTCTGTTCTGGGGAGGGTTTTCCTCCCGTGCTTGCAGTCCTGCTGTTTCCCCGAAGGCTGCCTGCCCTCTTTAGCATGCAGAGCTTCATCTCCTCCAGGTTACGCAGAGGTGTCGCAAAAATAGAAATGAGAGACAAACGCCCCATTGAAGCAGCTGGCAAGCCCTGGCTCCGTTCCCTGCTCCCTCCCATCTACAGTTGCACAGCTTTATTCATTTGTGTTTCTTTATTCCTATCTTTTGATCTGCCTTTTAGAATACAAAATTGGGAGACTGATGGCTGATAGAAGTTGTCTAATCCCTGTTCCCCAAGCTAGGAGGAAAATGGGCTGCCACCGAGGTCTCGAGCATTAGATTTCCTCTCTCAGCTGTGCTCCCCTGCCTTGCAGCTCAGCTCGTGCTTTGATTCTTTCTTTGCCTTGGACTCAACAGCTGCGTGGAGCTCCTTCCTTTATGAGATGCTTGGAAGAGGTGGCAGATCTTGGGGCTGCTGTTCGGCACCCTAACCCTTTGAGGTTTTGCTACTGGTGCAGGTGGTATGAATGAAGTGGTGTCAGGATGCTGTTTGGAGAGGTACTGGTTTGTACCCTGGTGCGATGGTGCTGTTAGCCCTGTGTCATTTGGGCTGATGCTGTCACAAAGGGTTTCCCCAGACCAGTGTCTGCATCTTGTGGCTGTGGATCAGGCCCCAGGGTGTTACTCCAGATCTACCCCAGGAGAAACCTGGCTTGCTCATGCTGTACATGACTCATTCTTAGGGATGAGATGGTGTAGTTTTATCTTGGGCTGAGGAAAGCACAGCATCTCAGTAAACCAGATAATGCAGCTTAGAGGCTTTTAATTGGGTAAACACTTCAGACTTAAAGGAGGGTAAACATATTCCCAGCATCCAAGCTTCCCACATGGATGGAAATAACTCTCTGGATGCCCAGGTTCACCTGCCATGAGATGTCTGTTGAGAAGTAGCAGGATGGACTATGACTGAGCTCTGGAGGGAGCCCAAATTGGGTGTAGCTGATGGAAACAAAGGCCTGAGCCAGCCTGGGAGCTGGCGCAGAGTTACATTTTGAGGCTTTGCCTTGCTGCCCCGGGAACCCAGGATGTGTTTTGTAGTGTGGCTGGAAAGCCGAGGTGCCACATCAGTCATGTCTCTGCTAATGGGAATCAGGGGGAACTGAGGCACTGGGGTGGATAAAGAGCTTACTTAGGATCCAGGCAGTCAGTTGCAGTCACAAATATATCAAATATTCTGTCTGGCCTTGGACCAGTTGATCTCTCCCTACCATTCTGCTGTCTTGCTGGATAACTTTGAGCGTAATATTTCTTTTCTCATTCTTGCTGCTCTCTGTCATGTTTGCTTAAGCTGTAAGCTCCTCAAGACAAGTGCTCTCTCCGGTGGGCTGTACCGGGATCAGTGCTCTCTTATCAGTGGTGCAGGCGTCTTGTGTCAGCTGGGGAAGCCCAGCCTGGGAATCATCACCTTGGAGCTTGCTGAGCACCACTGAATTGGCACAGGGGCTGCCTGGCCAGGTCTCTCTGAATCCATGCTCACTCTTGTTTCTAGCTGTGGACTTCACTGTGTGTGCAGGGCTCGCAGGGAACTGGTACATCCCCAGGGATGCCCTGAGGCATTTTGGTTGGCTCAGTGATGCTGCAATAGCTTCCTTCGCCTTTGATACTCTGCCATTCCCCCTTTCCTGATGTGCTGGCCTCAGCTGATCTTGCCTTGGATCAATAGAGCAAAATAAAAGAGATTGAGAAGTGCTGAAGCCTGGCCCAAGTGGATGTGGGAAAGGGGAACTAATATTGGATTTTGCTCAATTCAGAGAATAGTGAAAAGTGGAGAGGGTCAGAGCAAGCAAAAGGCTTGAGAAATGCATTTCTGGATTCTAGTGTTCCCAGGACAGGTTTGGTAATCAGTCTGGTGGGTGAGTAGTAATTCCCAAACTTTTTGTGCCAACAGGCCAATCTTTTCAGCAAAGGCACCAGGGCCAACCCATCTGCCATTGCCTGATAGCTCATCTTAGCACATGTCTTGATTTGAATTTGTCCTCCTGGGACGTGGAATTGCAGGACACAGTAGTGGGAAGCAACCTCAGGAGGTTGCCTAGTCTGTGCCCTTGCCTGAAGGCGGTTCAGCTCTGCTTAAATCATTTCAGGCCACGTGTATCCAGATCTGTGTGCACCATCCAGGTGATGTCTCAGCAATGCTTTGTAAAAGCTCTCTATTTCTAATACTTCAGGGCAAGGATTTTCACATCTGCATTCCAGTGATATCTCGGAGCTCTTTCTAATACAGGAGTTTCTCCTCTTAAGGCGTTTCTAATGGATGGTTTCCTATCTTGTATCAGTAATGTTTTGTGCTAGTTCTCAAGGGGATGACTTGTCACTTTGTACTATTTCTTTTCATAATATTTCTGTTACTCACATTCTCAAGATCACATAGCTGTACCTACTGTCTTTCTGTGCAGTGAGGATGTCTCCTCTCTTTGTGTCCTTGGTTAATTTCATTATCATGTTCCTAATTTTTCTTCCAAGGTCACTTAGGAAAGTGGGAAAGCACAGCAGATCCAAGGACAAGCCTCGAGGAATTCCACTAATAGCCTCCCTCTAGCACAAAACTTGTCTGTAGTTTTTTTGTATAGCCAATGCCTTATAGTTTTCCTGTTAATCGGTGTCTTTTCTTGTGTCTCTCGTAATTCTGCATCAGGCACTGTATCAGATATTTGACTGAAGTGGAGATGGATTAGATCTGCTGCATTTCTTTTGTCTAGAAAATCAGTTATCAAAGAAAAATACCAAATTAGTCTTCATTTCAGCTTATTCAATTAGTTCAGTTCAGTGACTAGTTCATTAAGAACTGAGAAGCTGAGTATGAGCTGAGAAAGCGAGAAAGTTTGTCCTTTTTTATTTTAATCTATGAATAAAAATCATCTGTGAGAGGATGAGATCTTTGAGTTTTGATATGCTGAAGAACAGAGGGCTGGGAAGCAAATTGTTCAGTTCACCCAAATTAGTTCCTTTGCTTACTTAACAAAACTGTTTTAAATGTAAAACATGTTTTGGTAATTTTATTTTTTCCTTATATCTCCATATTTATCATGATATTTATTGGCTGAATAAAGCCAAGTTCCAGGTGCATTCCAAGTTCTTGCATTTTGATTAAAGTTCAATATGCATGTGAATGTACCTTGACACACATCACTATTAAAGTCTCATCTGGGAATCAAGAAGTGTCACTCAAACCTTTTAATAGATAAAATGGAAATAACAAGGGTGTAATATTAAAAGAAAAGTGTAAAATGCAGCCAGCTTCCCTGCTTAGTGTTAAGTAGATGTCTGCTATTGTCACATTTGAATACTTAGCTCTGATGGTCAGCCCTTTCATATGAAAACCAACATTGTGAATGCAAAATGAAGTTCAGATTAAGGACTTAAAGGAGATTTTCAGCCTCCTGATTTAAAACATGATTAATTTTGGAGTTGTAAATAATACTAGTTTGAATCAGTGCCCCTTCATATAATATAGCTGTGGATCAGGATAGTTGGGTAGGAAACTGTCATTGCCTTCACAGGGCCAGAGTTTCATGGCTGAATTATGAGACATTCCACCTCCTCTCCAGGATGGGTGATTAACAAGACATCCCATCCTTCCAGAGGCAAAAACACCTCAGAAAGGGCAAACCATCAGTGCCCCATCAAAGAGAGGTGCCCCAGGCTGGATGGCTGCTTGCTACTGAGGACTCCTGGATATGAATGCTCCTCTGCATGGTTGTGGATGTTTCCCAAATACCCTAATTTTCCTCATCAGCTGAGAGCACAGCCCATGTGAGGGGTAGCTTGGTTTGAGATGAGCAGGCTGCAAGAAGACAAGCCCAGTGGGTGTCAGTCCTATCTCTGATGTGTCATTATACTCTCATTATACAGGGACCTTGTGCCTCTGTCTTGCCTCCTCGGAGGACCCAACTGCTGATGGCCTCACGTCAACTTCCTTGGTGGAGTTTGCCATGATGTCACACCTGGAGGCCATGAATTCCCATGAGCAAACTAGCCTGGAGACTGCAGAGCCGGATCTTGTTCCTGGCTCTCTGCATGCTGCCCCAGGGTCAGGCTTTGCCAGCGAGGAGAATGAGGAGTCCAAGATCTTGCAACCTCCGCAGTACTTCTGGGAAGATGGGGGAGAACTCAACGACTCCAGCCTGGACTTGGGACCGCCAACAGGTAGGTTATTTTTACCCCATTCTTCCTCCCCACTCTGCAGGGACTCTGGGGAAGTGGAAGGATGCAGGGATCTGTCTTCCTGCTTTGACACAACTCTCACTAAGAGGGCCTGAGATTAAACGTCAGCTCTATTTTCTCACCTCAGTGCCTGATGTGTCCCCAGTGAACCCTGAGAAAGCACAGGCTTTAGAAACCAAGTTACAGCAGAGCTTTTATTCCTGAGCTGCTATGAGCTGGGAAAAGTATTACCTTCACCTAGTTTCCCATTGCCTCATGCCCTCCTTTCTCTCTCTCTTTCCCCCTTTTATGCTCTTTTCTCTCTTCCTTCCTTCTCTTGCTGTCTATTAAGTGCAACTTTGGGGTCTCAAGAACCTGACTGATGAAAGGGCATTTTAGGGTTTGAATCAAAGCTGAGTTCCCTGGTTCAAATTCTGAATTCCTCACTCTGTGACCTCAGTGTGGATTTGGCCCAAGAGAAGACAGTTCTGTTGTCTACCCTGTTCTGCTACTTCCTGAGGGGTCAGGACCAAAATGGGTTTCATTTGAACTTGCTTTCCTCTCTGAAGTGTTTTTTTGAGACAACTGAGTCTCCTCAGTGGTTTCCCCTCAGAGACCCTTATTGGCTTTGAGATGCCCTCAAGGAGAGGGATGGGAGGAAGGAGGAGGAGCATTACCGGGTTTCCAGTAGCTTAGGAGATTATTTCACATGCTCCTGCTCTTAAGTGTCATGTGGGGCATGTATTGTTACCCGAGGGCCAGGCTTCAGCCTTACCCCTCCTTCCTTGGCCATATCACTGCCTCCCTCACAGCAGATCTGCAGTTAGAAAGCACAAATCTCGTTTTATCTTCACTCCTATTTCTGTGACCTTAAAACACACCTGTGCTCACACAGGGCTGAGGGTGCTGCAGGGCTATGACTGAGGCTGCCCGCTGGGGCACAGTGCGTGCCATGGGGGGCAGGGGCTGTCTCAGCTTAGGTCTCCAAAGCTCTTTGCTCACTGACATTTCAGCTGAACTTATTTGGCCATGCTGCCCTGTGGGTCCGTGGCCCCTGGGGCACTTGCAGACCTGGCTGTGGGGCAGCTGTGCAGATGTTGCCTCCATAGGGATGCTGGGGATGGATGGTGCCCGTTCCTGCCAGCACATCCCTGGGACAGGCTCTGGCTCAGCCGCTCTCATGCAGCGGCAGCGCTCAGCGGCGCTTTTATTGGTGTGCCAGCAGGCACCTGCATGTACTCACAGCTCTGGACGTGACTTGGAGAACAGCGTGTGCTTGTGCATTGAGAGAGAGATGACTGGGTTCCGAACCCAGCCTTGCCACTTGCACGTGCCTTGCCCCATTTGCATGCAGAACACGCTCCTCTCTCCTTCCGTTCTTGCCTGCAGTACTTTCCTCCATGAACAGATGTGCTCTTTCAGCTGTCCTTTATGCATACCCTGCCCTATCCGCTGCCCAGCTAACTGCTGCTGTGCTTCCAAGCGCTGTTTCTTCCCCTGACTGTTGCTGTGTCCAGAGCTCATGTCTCAATGGCATTTCAGAACCTTGGTTAATAGAACAGTTTGAATTATTCAAGAGATGGGAGCACATTTCTACTTAAAATTTAATTAGAAACCTGCTGTGTGTCATTTTACAATAAAGGATATTGTAATAGCATCTCTAAATTGGGCAGTGTTCTCCTGTCATGCAAAGCCTCTGTATGAGAGGGGCATACAACCATTGGATCTTACATGCTGCATGTGTGACAGATGCTATGTGATACCTTGTGGAACTGTGTGATGACATCTGTTAGGTTATTTTCAATGTATAAATCCATTAAATGCTTTTAAACAGCTGCTGTTTAAGGAAAAAAGTTTATGGTATAAGTTTTCCTTATGTGAGATTTCTTTCTGTGAAGTCTAGTCTGGCATAGTTGGTAGCTCTGTCCCAAGCACACATTGGAGTTGCTGCATCAATCAAGGCACAAAATGGGATTGTTGTACTACGAGAGAGAGAAAATACCCTGCTATGAAAGGAGACCTGTGCTGGCTTCTTTCTGTGTTTGGTGTAAAGATATTGGGCCTGGAACGGCTGGTGGTCTTGCAGATAGGCCAGATCTCCTGCTATTTCAAAGCTGTATTTGTCATCTCTCCTTTTTCTGTGTCCTTCTGAAGTCTACGTGGGGAGACTCCCCTGTCTTTGTGTGACTTTGAGGCTGCAAGAGCTAAAAAGTAATAACAATCTGCAGCTGCTGCTTTTTTTTTTCCTAAGTGCACTTGATCGTCCTTTAAAAATATTTCTGGAAAACTTGTGGCATATAGGGCCAGCTGTTTGTGTGTTAGAAAGTGAGAACAAACCCCCACTGGCAGAGCACAGCTCAGCATGGGGCTCTGGTTCTCCTGAATAATGTGCTTTTGCTGATTTACGCTACGGAACAGTGAATCTATATTGACATCAGTGATCTCCAGCCTGTGGAAGGGCCCTGACATTTGTCTCATTCTGTCTGAGGGTGCACAGAAGTGTGCACTTGCATGTGTGCTACCCCATGCACAGCTGCTACCCAGTAGAGCTGCATGGAAGAGATGGATTAGGTCTGTTTGGAAAGTGGGTGCCATGTCTTTATGGAAAGAAGCAGTGTGTGACTTGTACTTTAGCCAAAAGGCAAGTCAGTGGAGCTGTGAACCTGTTACTTTTGCATCCCTTTAGGCTTCTAGGAAACCTAGAAGCTTCTCAGGTTGTAGTTTGGATTTGGCTGCTTTGCTTCACTTTTGGTAGAAAATTGGCCTGAACCACAGATCAACTCTGAAGGTAGAGTGAACCTGCAGGGACTCACATCTAGCCCTTTGTGTCTTCCTTTCCTTTCTTCCCACCATCCCCATCTTGTTTTGCCTGGAGGCTTTCAGTGCCCCATATTTCTTACTATCAGACTGGACGTTGTGGGCAACAAATGCAACTTCTCATCCAGCTTTAGGGCTACAAGGTGAGAGTCATTAGGAGTATCATTAGGACTCTTTGAGTCTCTGATTTTGAGTGAAAGAGTTCTGTAGTGCTGTATCCATCCTGGAGTGCTCCCTGGTTTGCACCTCTTGGTGTTCTCCTTTGTGTTGGTGAGAATGCATTGCCCCATGTTACCCTTTCAGTGAAGGCTCTAGGTTGAGACAGCCTAGTCATTTATTGCTGGGAAGTGTGGGCTCCTGAAAACTGATGCAAGATTTGTGAATGTCTAGTGGATGAGGTCACTTAGTCCCTCTTTTCCCCTGCCCAACAGCCTCCAAGGACTGAAGTGTGTCTCCCAGTGTGATGGTGGGCTGGCGTGCCACTTCATTACAGCCAGGGTGTGCTTTCAGCCCCAACGTGTTTGAAGACCAAGGCATGACTGTGCTGGGAGCAGTCAAATCTAGTTTTATAGATTGGTGATTCACTAGGACGGCATGTGGCACTTTGGGGGGCTGGGAAGGAAATTGTAATCTTTTAATTATTCACAGTAATTAGCAGAAGGGATTCCCAGGAGAGCTAGGATAGGGGATAGCGGAACAGACAACTTAGAAGGACTGTATTCAAAGAAAAGGAAGTTTTCTGACCAGCTAATGGAATAAAATACCTTCCATCTTCTCTGCTAGTGATATTCATTTCCTTCTGTGATGAATTACTTGCTTCTGGCCTGAGAGATCCCAGTGTCTTTCAGCCTTACTGGAATCTGCTGCCTCTTCATCCAGACTGACAGCAAATCTGCAGTTCTTAATACCATCTTCAACCCGAGCATTAATGAAATGAAGCACCTGGTAAAGACAGTCTACATAAGCAGCTTAGTGTTGAGCAGCCGCCCGCTGAGCTCAGCTCCCTTGTTTATGCCCTGGTTTAGTGTACACTGACACATTGGGTGATCTGTCTTGGGACAGGCCATCTCAGTCAAGACATTGGTGGCAAAGGCTAACATGTGACAGAAGAGTTTCTCTCTGCATAGTGTTATTTTGGTGCAGCTATCCCTGGCTGACTGTTTTTGGGTGAGCCTGGCTTATTCTCACTTTATTGCAGTCCTGTGCTGAGCAGGAAAAGGGTATGAGGCTATTTGGGGAACGGCTGTAGCACTTGGTGCCTGGTCTCTACCTAAAGCAAATTCCAACCATAATGAGACCTAACAAGTTTTCTACTCTGGATCTCTCTTTGGACTACGATTTCTTTTGTGTGGGTGGACCTGTTTTGGAGTCGGAGACAGTAACTTCTCTAGCTCCTCTGGGAGATTAGTATATTAGCCCCAACTGGCTCGATTCCAGCACCAGTAATTGTATTTTGTCTCCAAAATCCCCCTGCAGTTTCAATCAGCTGGAGTGTGACTTTCTGCAGTAAGTCTCCCTGCTTTATACTGCAAAAAGGGAAGGAGATACGGCCTCAGACCTGGCTGCATTTTTAGCAGTCAGTAGAGTGCACCTTGTGCTTTCCAGAGTTGGCAGGTGCTTTAGTATGAATGGTGCCATGTGGTGTGGTGGGAGCCCAGGAATGTTCTTGTTTTTATTACAGTGCCCTCTAGTTATCAGTAATTCAATCACTGGTTAACATGATCTTTCAGTTTAATCCAATAAAGACCTTATGGTCGAGTTACGTGTACTAATAACAATGAGGATCACCCTCTTCCTGAGTTGTCACAGTTGCTTAGAACAGTTAATAGCAAATACAGGGTAGGGAACCTTGTAGGGCAGTAACTGAGACCAGCTCTTCTGAATGAAGGAGAAGCAGAAATGTAATGAATTAAATATCTGGCTGGGGAATTGTGCTTTGGCACAGTGCCATGTCTTGGCCCATCTGGTGTCAGAGAAGTTTTGGTATTGATTTCGGAGGAAGCAGGACCGTGTCTGAATGGCAGCTTTTGCAGAGGTTTGAAGCTCATCTTCACCTCTCCCAGGGAAAATCATTTTCCTGGGTGAAGAAAATGCATCTCTGCAACCCAAACCTGGGTCTGCTGGGAGGTGCAAAGGGCAGGACTTGGAATGATAGAAAGGCTATTGGTTTCTTTAGAAAATAGTGCCTGGGGGTCTTTGTAACAGCTTGGAAGGGAAGGGCTGGGGGATTGTGGGAGGCAGCTGGATACTGCAATATGAGTAATACCACCACTGATGGAAAGCATTAAGGGGTGTAGCTAATGATGTGGTGGCAAGGAGGTGAGGTAGAGGTATGGAATTTCATATCGGTGAACCAGACTCCCAAGGGGATGGTGTGACTGAGAAGCTCTGTGAGACTGTGGTGTGCAACTGTGGCTGCCTGCTTGACTCATCTGGTCTGCCTTTGCTAGACTGTTTGGCCAGAAGTGTTGGGACAGTTTCATGGCTGCGTCAGATGATTCTCCTGAGCTGTCCCCCTTGGTGATCAGGCTGGCTTCTTCATGGCCTGGTTGCTCCTGTTTGTGGCTGGAAAGGGGTATGTGGCACATGCCACCTCTGTGTGTGGCCACAAGCTCCTCTTGTGCTCCAGCCTACTGCTGATCTGGGTAGGAGACAGCAGACCCTGGCAGGGAAGGAGCTGATAGTATGTGCAGTTACAACCTCCTCAGGCAACCTTGGGATTGCCTTTTGTTTCCTTGCTGAAATTAGATGGGCCGATAAACGAGCCAGGCAAATCTGGCATTGCATCCAGCTCTATAATACCTGTCTGCTTTATCAGAAGACTCTGCCCCGTTTCTGCAGCAGGAACAGAGGGCACCTGCATCTGTCTGGCCTTCCTCTTCCATGGTTGCTGTTTCTCTCCACAAAAGCTGGTGGGAATGAGAGTGGATAGCACTAGCGTAGGAAGGTGGAAAAGTCTGTGGGTGCACTGCCGTGTGCCCAGAGCATGGGAGGCAGGTGTAGAAGGTCTTCTGAAGGTAGAGGAGCACCAGGTGGGCCAAGTGGGTTGTAGGAGAAGAACACTTGCTGAAGGGAAACTGCTACTGGAATGCTGGAAGAGCTACTAAAAATGGGAGATGCCCTTTGAGTTGCCTTAGGGCTGGAGGGAAGGTGAATTGAGGGAAATGCTGGGAAGACTCTTCAAGTGGGCATGCTCTTAGCTCTGCATTGCACAAATGAGTGACTGAGGCCAGTTTGTCTGGATGAAGCCTTGAGAAGGAGATGCTGGGACCAGCTTAGGGGCTGGGATTATACAAAGGAGATGGACAGGGTGTAAAAATTCCTTCAGACTGTAGAAGAGAGGTATAAATTAACAGAAAATATGAGTGCCTTAAAGAGACCTGATTTTGACAAGCTGGCAGACACCTTTGTTAGTAAGACAGTAGGAGCTTCTTCCAGACAGGTAGTAAATGTCTAGCTGAAAAGTCTGGAAGGAAGGATTGACTTGTCATCATTGGCATCTGGATGTGGCACTTGGGGATGTGGTTTAGAGATGATTATAGTGGTGCTGGGCTCATGGTTGGACTAGATCTTGAAGGTCTTTTCCAACCTTGGTGATTCTGTGATCCTCCCTGAACCTGGGAAGTGATCGAATCGCTTTGTAAGCAGGTTGTATGGAGAGCTCCTTGTTTAAAGAGTGGAAACCAGCACCACAGTGACCAAAATGCCTCAAGTTGCACTATTCCCAATGTGAATCTGAGTAACAGTCCTGGCAAGATTTGAGGGGAGTTCATTTTCTAATCAGTGGGATCTTACGAACCAGACAGAAGAAAGATCCTCCCATCTTAGTATGCAGGGTAGTGGGGAAACTGATGAAAAGTGGAATATTCATGCAGTTAGTAGCAAATGTGAGGATTCCTGTGTCTGCTTCTATTTTGTGGATTTGTTGGCCCAGAGAAGCAGCTCAGGTTTAAATCTTTGGCTGCCTTGTAAGATGAAAGTCTACTAGGAGAGAGTAGGATGGGCTCTCCCTGAACTTTCATTGCCCAGGAGAGACAGAGGCGTCAGTCCCTCTGGCATCTTTAGATCTTGTTGGAAAGGCTGCATGGCTGCACCATGTGGGGCTTTCCCCCACAGGAGCTAACTAAACTATGACAGAGCACTTAAAGGAAAGGTTGAATGTGTGACTTCAAAGGAGAGCTGACAGGCTGGGAGCATTTCTTGTTCCTGTGGGACAAACCTCATGCTGCTTTTTGTCATTTGTTTTTTTTGCTGTGCCCTTCTGCCAGTTTGTCCTCTCCTCCAGGTAGGAAGAGGAGCAGAGAAGAGAGGAGGTGCAGAGGAGTCGAGAACAGCTGAGAGTGTCTTTAGGCAAGGCGGAAGGCAGATTGGATCACTGATCCTTGAAAATAACATCCCGTCTAACAGGGCCTTCTCTTCTGGGGCAAACCCCTCTTTTCACCCACAGCATGTCAGGGCAGGCGGGGTTCTTGCTGAGCTTTTTGGTGCAAACCCTGAGTATCCCTGCAGGAGGTTAGAGTTAGGGTTAAGGTTAGCCCTGAGAGATGCACTAAACTTTTATCATCTCTCTGAAGAGGGTCCCAACCAAATGTCCTCAATCCCATGGTGTGTGGCTGTTCCTGCTGTTAACCCACCATCCATCTGGCAAGGCAGTGACTGTGTCTGCAGACACTGGGAAGTGTACCTGAGGGTATGGGCCTTTGGGAAGGTCAGTACCAGGCACTGGAGGAGAGATATTTTTTTTTTTGTGCTGCTGCTGATTGGTCTTAGCAGCCTCCATGGCCTCTGGGGGAGCATCACCAGGTAGGCTGCTGGGTAGCAAAAATCTTTTAATCCTCAGAGCCCCTGGGTAGGGCCTCAGTCAGGATGATGATCTCTAGTGAAATACAGCAGCAAAGCGACCTGCCTTCTACCTGTGGTGGTCAGTAAATCTCAGTGGCTTCTTTGCAGGCAGAACTAGGAGACATGCTCCACACAACAGCTCTAAAGGTCAGCAGCTGGATTGTGCTCATCTTTGGGCAACATCTGGAAGAAGCTGCTGACAGCATGTAGGAAATGAGCTGTGGGTTAGGAAAGCTACTTGCCAGCTGAACAGCAGCATCTTTGCACCTCCTGTTTGGGGTGGATGAAGTGTAGTCTATTCTCCACTCTGGCCAGGTGGGAAAGAGCATGCAGGATTAGCATGGGCAGTCCTAATTCCCAGGGAATACCCAAGGCAATGAGTGTGTTTGATGACATGGCCCTCTCTGCCTGGGAGCTTGCACCCGCTCTGGCAGCAGCAAGTGATGGATTGGAGTCAGGGATGCATGGAGGTTTTTTGTGCAGATCTCTGTAAGGCATCCAGACAGCTGCTGCCCACTGTGCTCAGTAGAGCATCTGCTTTGGCAGGCAGGAGAGGAGACGGGAGCCTTGGGGATTTCAGACAGTCACTTACTTAATAACCATAGACAGGGCAGGGGGCTCATTTCTGGCTGCGAAGGGATCGTCTTCCTTCTCTTTCTCTGAGAATGTGCTGTGCTTGTCTTGGGGAGAAAGGGAGTTAATTGGGATGCAAACTCCTGAAATGGAGCTCCGTGGGTATGAGCAGTTTCTCAGGAAAGATGAAGGTTGAATTATGCCTGCTGGATTTGTGCCTGCTAATCTGAGCTAAAGATGTCTGACCTTACAGATACTTTTCTTATGCTGAGGTCCCATGTCCTTGCTGGCCTCCAGAAGAAACCCCTGCCTGCTCTGACCTTACATTTGTGAGGTGCATCTTCCTGTTCAGCATCTACATTTGTCTCACAACAACAAAGGAATTCATGATCAGAGCCACAGAAGCTGGCTGGAGGGAGGGGAGTTAGATTTGGCTGCTGTAGCAGAACAAAACTTTCCCTTATTGATATGGGAGTTTCATAATGCAGATGTTTGTGACATGACTTTTATGAACTCCTGTGCAAAGTGAAATTCTGCATTTCAAAGATGCCCAGGTTGATTGGTATGCCCAGGTTGATTGGTTGATTAGTGGTATTAGTTGGGTGTGCCAGGGAGGAGGATTAGGTTTGCTGTGCTTTTGTTTCCCTTCTCTGGTATTTCCCATCTAGCTTGTGGCTGACTGCTGCTACTATCCCTTATCTTTCTGGATCCCATTTGAAACTAATCTCTGGGTCTCAAACTGATTCCTAAGACTTATAACCTTAATTTAAATATGCCAGGTGTCAAAACTGTTATTACTGTCTGTAAAAATGCCTCAGGACAGAAAGGAGTGGTGAAAATGAACATGCAAATTAACTCTAGGAAATGTGGATTCACTGGGATGGGTTGGGGAGCTGGAGAAATGCACTTGTGGTGTGTGATTGTTCTCTGCTGTGGCAGGCTACCTGCTTTTAGAGGGTCTCTGCCATTTGACCCCATCTCTGGCTGGACACCTATAATGGGGCCAGCTCTCTGCCTTTCAGAGTTCTTCGGTGCTTTGCATGTGACATGAAGTCTTTTGAATCTCTTTTTAGATTACAGCTTTCCTGCTACATCTCAGAAGGCATTGCTAAAACGGAATGGGACACAGGGAGACAACTGGGAAACAGCCACTGTCCAACCACCAGCAGAATTTGTTGACCCTGACTTGCACACGCCTTTTTCTACACTAGAGGAAGAGGAGGGGCTGCTCCCTATAGACCACTCAAGAGGAGGAGTGGGGAGCCTCCAGACCTCTGGGCCAGAAGTTATGTCTTCTGAACCAGTGGACCAAGAGGATCCCTTCTCCCTTCCGTTTTCCACAGCCTCTGCCAGGCCAGGTATTGTGACTGAGGCAGCCACAGGAGGTCAAGAAGAGGACTCTGTTTCTCCAGGCTTAGACCTTGGGAGCAGCATGGGACCAGGTCTTCTACCTGGGTCTTCTATTTTTTCTACTACTGCAAGATCTCCCAGTGTTTCTGAAGAACTTTTTGAGGTGACAGCTGGGGACAGTTGGGCTGCTGAGGGAGCAGATTCGGAGCTGACTGTGAGTACCACAGCAGCAGAGCTTGCAGAGACCACAGTGGAGGCTGGTGTGGAAGAATATTCGTCCAGAGAGGAGGTCTCAGAGCCCACAGTGGGGTGGGAGATGCTGGAGCCCACGAGTCTAACTGAAATGGAGCAGACAGTGGAAATGCCTGTGGGGACACCCTCTCCTAGAAGCAGCTCCTCGGGCACCCAGACTGTTTCTGAGAGTCAGCAGCATCCCACTTCTGTGTCTCCGTGGGACAGAGCTGATGAGCCTGTGCTGGATCCCATTTGGAATGACACTGAGTCAGTCACTGAGACTGTGACAGCACAGAGGAGTTTGTCACCTCAGGCTGGAGATGCCCGCATGGCCATGGTGCCAACAGAGCTGCCCTGGGACTCGGCACAGGTAGCACTGGGAGCAGGGTGGGAGGCTGCAGTGGAGATATTGGGTGCATCCCTCTTGTGGGGGCGGTTTAATCCCATCCTTAAGTGTGACTGGTGGAAGTATTTTTTCTGTTCACCCAGCCAAAACTGAATTCTCAGGGAGAATTTTTCAATTTTTCACAGCACTTCTTAAGGGTATCCACCATCCTTAGTAAAAACCCTGCCCCCTCACATTTCCCAGCTACACAAAATCCTACTTCTAATAAACAGAAGCAGAACGCCTTCCCTGTGGGGCATGCACAGCAGAGAAAGCTCCTTGTTTCCTCAGCCTGCATTATTGGAAGTGTCAGGACAAAAACGGCCCTAAGGATTTCTGGAAAGGAAGTGAGAAGAAGGTGCTATTTTTGCTGCTGCTGCCTGCAGGGACCAGATGCAGAGCAGGTGGAGCAGAGTACAGCGACCTGTGAGGATGTTGGTCTAAGAGAGCCTGTGGGAGAGGAGGGTGTGATAAACTGTAGCTCCTGAAACCAGCAAACTGGCAGCTGGTTAAGACAAGATATGTAGCAGGAGCTGACTGGTGAGAAAGTACCAAGTAGAGCTCTTAATTTTGCTTTCTGCCTCATGGTACTCAGGAACCTTAACAACTTAGTCCCTCTGTGCATCCTGTCCTGCCTACAAAGTGCTGCCCTGTCTCACCAGGCTGTTTAAGCTCTACAGAAGAGGCTCCTGGTTAGGTTTTGTGTTAAGTGCTGATAAGGCTGCAGACTGGAGAGCTTTCCACTGAGAACCTGGGTCCTCCTTGAGTGTAAATAGAGGTGGAAGGTAAGCTGGGCTGTGGGAAGCTGGCAGAATAACTTCGTTCCTGCCCTATGCACTACTACTGAAATGGTGTTTTCTCCTTAGTACAGAGAGTTAGAGAACAGTCACATCATTTGAGAAGTGCTTCTCAAAAGGGTATGGCATAGTTCCTTGCTCCTGTCCCTTGTATGCCCTGTGCTTTCAGCAGCAGAGCTGCATTCACTACCTTAACTCAGCTGTCTGTCTTGTCTCTCCAGGTAATCTGCAAAGACTGGAGCAACCTTGCGGGAAAAAATTACATCATCCTGAATATGTCGGATAACATTGACTGTGTAAGTCAGTCCAAAGAGATTTGATGGCACAGGGGGAGCAGTGCATAGAAAAGTGGAGGCGGGCACAGCTCTTGCTGTCTGTTTTCACTACAAAACATTTTAAAAGCACTAAATCTCAACTTCCCTCCTGTAGAGGCTGTGAGGAGGAGAGGAGTACAGAAATATTCCTGTTCTCCAAAAGGGAAAAGAGTGGGCAGAGAGAGATGATTTTGCTCAAAGTCTAGCACATGTCAGTCCCATATTGGATTTTTCACTAACTTCTGGCTTATAGTCTGTGCCAGTCAGTACCTGGATTGTCATGAGACATGGGAGCTTTTAACATTGCACCTCTTACTGGTAGGAAATGTGGCAGTATTGAAGTGCAATTCTCCTTTCTTCCTTTTCCTTCCAGCATATAATAGTCATCCTCTGTTGGCTCAGAGGAGTAGGGACTCCCATTTACAGTGTGCATGGTTAAGTACCAAGCAGCTATCACTAAATCTTTCTTAAGGGCCTCTTCTCCCCACCCTGTTATCTTGGGTGTTATCTGTGTCTGTTAACCAGCCATGCTCTGCTAATTCAATGCAGAAGTCCATCCATCCTCATAAAGCTGCAGTTAATTCATGAGCCCAGGGTCCCTTGTGGTTCCCTGGTAAAAGGCCTTGTTCATTTCTATTGGGCCTTTTATCAGGCACTTAAAAACCAGTTGTGAAAGACCTGAGGTCAACGTGCCTTTCATAATTCTAAGAAATTATTATGAGCCTGACAGCTTGAGACCAAAATGTTTAATCGAGTAACTGTGTTCTGGCCTTGTGTGTCTACACGCCTGCTCTCTGGGGCTCCTGCTATGGGCAAAGCCATCTAGTCTTGTTATTGCACTGACCTATTGCTACAGCTGGTCAGTTGTTGGTTGATTTTTTTTTTAAGTGAAGTTTCTGGGGACAGGAAAAATGGGGAAATTTCTATACACATTAAAGCATTTTGACTGCTCTAAGAATAGACAAAAAGTCAGCCTCCTTCTGATTCAGACAAACCGTTTTGAAGGGTTTTAAATCTCTCTGCTACAATTAAGAATTGCCACAGTCCTGCTTCCCTGTTTCCTCCATGTCCTAGTCCCCATCACTCTTTGTCCCATCTCTGTGGACTTTAAATGCTAGTTAATTTTGTAATACATAGTAGCTTCCTTCCTGTGGTCATTTGCATTTGTGTTGTTTAAATCACTGTTAGGGTGGGAACTGAAAAACAGATGTGCAGATGTCTCTTGATCACATTATGTCTTTGCTGTTGAATCCTCAGTTCTGCCTTGCTGAAGGAAGACGGTGCCCTGGGATAGGCAGGGCTGAACTGTTTTTCTACTTGATTTCATGTTTCAAAACATATTTCCCAGTGAATGATTTGTGCTGTACTACCCCTTATTCAAAGGGACATTTGTCGACATACATATTTAACATGAGCATCACTTCATTCCCTGCCTCCCATTACCACTTTGCATGAGTGAAGCTGGAATCAAGCTCTTCTCCTTTCCACTGATGTTGCTGCAGTTTGTTTCCTACCCGTGGTAATCTATTCAGTTTGGGCACCTCACCTACAGTCTGCCTGTCCCTTTTGTTTTCTGGGTTCTGTATCTGAGCCCTGTGGTATTTGGATTTCTAGGGTTGTGAGCAAGAACCTCTCTTGCAAGTGCTGTAGTTTAAATTAGTGTGAATGGGAATTCTTCACATTTTTCCTATGTTTTGGTGCCATGATCTGGTGCAGTATTGAGTCCCACTGAAAAACCAAGGGACAAGCAGAGTGCTTAGCCCCTTCCAGAGGGTTGCACCTTGAGCTTTAATATACTTTGTAGCACCAGACTTGTACCTGCTGCAGGGATGATGTCTGAATTGCTGGGTTAAGCTGGAAGGCCATTTGTCTTCCTAATGGGCTCTGGGCAAGAGAATCCCTTCATTCTCTCTTTGGACACATTTCCCCCTCAACATACCTGGGAATTTTGCCCAAGTGAGGATTGCAGGATTTCACCCAACAGTGTACCTGGCTGTGCCTTTAGAGGTGACCTCCACCTTGATGTATGCATGTGCATTCAGGCTCCTTCACTGCTCCCATCTCTCCACCTTGAAGAATTTATCAGTGCTCTGCAACCTCTGCTTTCCCCATCACCAGAAACATCTTGCTTCTGTCCTTTTCCTCATTTTGAGCTCAGCTGCTCGTCCTTCCTCTGCATCCCCCAGATCACAGCCTCAGGCTGGCAGTGGGGCTGTGAGTGGGAGCTGCAGCTCATGGTGCTGCATCACAGTGCTGCTTCCTTGTGCAGCTCCTCCTGCCTTCCCGTGCCGTGCCAAAATCCATAACCTGAGGAGAGGGGGCCCTGGCAGGCCCTTGTGATTCAGGCCC
Source organism: Pithys albifrons albifrons (assembly GCF_047495875.1). Lineage (NCBI taxonomy): Eukaryota > Metazoa > Chordata > Aves > Passeriformes > Thamnophilidae > Pithys > Pithys albifrons. The sequence goes on from NC_092460.1 coordinate 12,033,828, forward strand.
CAGTCATCGATGTCTTTTCCAATTAGGCCATTTTTGGCACAGGCCTGTGCGTGCCCTGAGCGCTTTGAATTGCCATGGCAACAAGAGCTCTCCATTTTATTAATCATCTGTGTGGCCTTCAGGTTGGCATGGCAACTGGAGATAAGAATAGAAACACAGGAGTGAGAAAGCAGCAAAGGAGCCTGCTGAGGGATGGCTGGGGCATGTCAGGCTGAGCAGCACCCGCTGACCCAGCGCTGGCTGTGGGAAGGAGCCTGGCTGCTTCCTTCATACCTTACATGATAATGTTGCTTCAGGATCCCTGTGTGCCAGGGGAGCTGGGCTTGGTGTGGGACATATGGCAGCCAGAGGAGACAAGAAGGAGGGCTGGTACATCAGGAGAGATGTGTGTGGATCCAGTGTGGGGCACTGGGGACACGCAGGGAAGTGTTGCACCAGGTTTAACACGGCTGGCTTTTGGGCACTCCTGGTGCGGGGTCTCAGCTGTACCAGCCCTGCAGTGCTACAGCTGCCTTGTTCCCACCATGTGCTTACTTAGGTTCCTTTCCTATGGCAGGAGGAGTTTCGGTTGGAGAGGGGTCCCCAGCTGTTGGCACTAGTGGAGGATGCCTTCTCCAGGCAGGGGGATGGACTGCAGGACCGCTGGCTGATCTCTCTGAGCAAACCTAATGAGAACGACAAGCACTTGCTAATGACACTGGCAGGGGAACAGGGTAAGTGCTGGGAGAAGGAGCCTTCCTGTGATGGGGAGTGTATTTAAGGGGCTCCCAAATGGAAGTGCTCAGCCACGCTGGAAGAAGCTTTTGCTTTCCAGTCCATTTCAAGCCCATCAGTTCCCAGCGTTCACTGGACTTGAGGAATCAAGGGGAAGTGAGGACATAAAACTCTTTCTTCACGTCTACCCTCACTGCTTGCACAAAGCTCAGTGTCTGCACTTTCCTCTCTCCTTGGATTGCATTCACCTGAGTGTCTGTCAGCTTTCTCCTGATGCTTATGTACTTTATGGACAGGATGCAATGGCAGGATATGACATCCTGCTCTTGGTTCAGTTCCTAACCTATGAATTCTTAAGTCTTGTCTGAATTAGCGCAGTCCTGATAGTGCGTCCTCTGCACCCGCAAAGAAACAAAAGCTGACAGTGAATCTGGGTTGAACTGGAATGTTTTACCATCTTTTTATTCCCATTTTGGTATGGGGGTCCTTTTCCTGTACTTCTTCTGTTGCCTGCTTAGTGACAGAGGCCTCTAGTGTTGACATTATGGCCTATGTGACCTATACTGACCTGCCTCTGTGACCGTTCAAGTGCTGCTGCTTGCTCCCAGAGCAGACAGAGATCCTGAGAGCTTCTGTGACAGTGAGGAGGGTACCTAGGTAGCTGTGGTATCAGTTTTCCCTGGACTTTTTTTACTCCTTTACAGAATATTTGGAGGTACCCTTGTCTGTGGTCCTTGAGTTTTTTCAGCCTCCTGACATAAAGCGCCAATGAAAAAAATGTATGTTCCCCTGCCTCTATTTTTGGGGGGATTTTAGACTGATGAATACATCTGACTGAGTAATCTGAGCTGAGAGCACCACTGAACTGTTCCTCTACTTTACAGGAGTTATCCCTACAAAAGATGTTCTCATGGCACTGGGGGATGTTAAGAGGAGCTTAGCTGAGGTAAGACCCTGTCTGCCTGCATCCATTTGTTAAGACTGGCTATACAATTAAAATAAGCAAGTTGAAAACTGGGTGCATATCTCAGTCTAACCAAGTGCTGAACCCACAGCAGGCAAACAGATGAGTTAGACGCTTGGCAAACTCCCTTCTCCCCTTACTGGCAGTTGCCAGGCCATCAAATGTCTGCTCTGTTTAAGAGAGTAACTGTGAGTTATTTCCCCCCTGCTTTTCTGGCTTGGTTGTGGAATCTGCTTTTCACACATTCATTTTGTTGGGATTCTTGGTGTCATCTCTTCTGCACTGCTGTCAGTGGCAGTGTGGGTGATGCAGAGCCCCAGATTTGCCCTGCTCACCCTACAGCTGTTTTACATACACTGGCCTCTCTTAACATGTTCATATGCCTTCTGCAAGTCCCAGGGTCTGCATTTCACTCTTTTAGACAACTGCCTACACAAGGGCAGGCAGAGGACCAGAGGCAATGGATGCCAGACTCGTCTGCCAGCTGCCTCTAGCCCTCATATATTCCTGTCTAACCTTGGGCAGCTTGGAAGAGGATAGAGAAGAGGACAAATTAGCCCCATGATCTCTGACTTTTCCCCTTAGCCCTAGAGGATATATAGATCTGACTCTGCTTGGGTTTTTTACACTGCTGGAGTAATTTTGCTCATTTTAACAGCAGGGTTGGGCCACTGCCTTGTTGGCTCTCTGCTCTCAGGTTTTCCCTGACCTAACAAACTGGTGCAGTCAGACAAAGCAAATTAAGTGCTCAGTGCTGTATTGATTGGCTTACACTAGAGAAAGCGCAAAAAGCCAACCCTATAGAAATTGTATGACTGAAGTATCAGCACCTAGAACTGTCCAGAAAGATGGATTTGTGTTGGTGCAAGGTTTGACTTTGCAGTTGTGGCCCTGTGTTAATGTGAGTCCTACCAGATTAGCTTCACCACATGCCTCCAGTCTTCAGCTCTATCAATAATGAAACACTGCTCACTGCACTGACCTTGCGCTGGCACGAGATTGGAAGGAGGAGGGAGGATATTCTCTTACACTCGTCACACTTACTATTGAATTTATACATAACCTGTTTGAAATCTGCCAGGTCACTGGGACCAGTGTTGGGCTATTTGCTGACAGCCACAGGGGGCCTGTTTCTAGGGCAGCTATTCCTAAGCTTTTAGGATCAGTGGGCAGCTTTCTACTTTCTAGACCTCATAAAGACTGGTATGCCCTTTTAGGACCTGAGCTTTAATGAAAACCTATTTATTATGGTTGCATTCTCTGCCAAGCAGTCACCAAAGCCTCAGTACCCCTCAGTGGTCCATGATTCTATGATCACAGTTTGTCTTGGGAGCTCTTGGGCAGTTTCTCCCATGAAAGCCTCCTTGTCATGCATATAGGTGTGATCCTTGATCCTGTGATCAAAATAAGATTGTGCCTACTGTCAGTTGCTGATTGGTTCAGCTTTCATGGAAAATAGCATTATATTTAGTTATGTGCCTTCTAGTCATGTAAGACTAGACTTCCTGACTCTCCAGTCCTGGCTTTTAGTTCCTCCATCCACGGTGGTGGTCCTGTTATTGGACCCTGGAAGATCTGAACAGGATCCCACCTGACTGCAGGCCAGGACATTTACTATATTGCTTTCTTCCTTCCAGATTGGTATCCAAAACTACTCAACCACCACAAGCTGTCAGTCGCACCCCAACCAGACACGCAGTGATTATGGCAAACTCTTTGTGGTGCTGGTGATCATTGGCTCCATCTGTGCCATCATCATTGTGTTGGGGCTCATATACAACTGCTGGCAGAGGCGCTTGCCCAAGATGAAGAACATGGTGAGCACTGGGCGGGAGGAGAAGGTGGCTAGACTCATAGCCATTGGGATGGAGGGGATTGGAAACTTAACAGGGAGATTGTTTCCCTCTGTCCATTTATGGGACATAGCTGGATACACTGCTGGAGCAGCAGGGGAGACCATTCAGGTGCAAGAGAGATGCAAACCTGTCTCTTGCTGTGCTTAGGGCAGCTCATTTCCACTGCGAGGGCTGGGATAGGAGTAAATTTACCTTTTCCCACTGACCCTGCAAAGTTCTCAGTGACCTTCACAGCCTGCTGTGATTGTGCTTCTCGGCAGCGCTAAGACCTGTTCTCCTTTGTCTCCATTTGTGTTCCTCTCGTCCTTTCCAGTCGCACGGGGAGGAGCTGCGCTTTGTTGAGAACGGCTGCCATGACAACCCCACCTTGGATGTGGCCAGTGACAGCCAGTCGGAAATGCAGGAGAAGAAGCCAAGCGTGAACGGTGGCAACACCATCAATGGCCCTGATAGCTGGGATGTCCTGATCAATAAGCAGGCGAGCGAGGATGTGGATGTGTTTGAGGAAGACACGCATCTTTAGAAAAGAAAGGGAGGGAACCACCCTCTTAAATACACTTGTTTCTCTTCTATTTTGACTGATGGACCATGGGGTCAGGCAGCTTCTCAGGAACTTCTTAAAACCTTGGAACAGGTCTTTGGGCAAGTTTTCCCAATAGAAGTCCTGAGCCTGCATCTGGGGCTTGGAGCCAGGAGTATCACTGAACAGAGGGAAGTGGGAGGGGTGGGTTTGTAGGTCTCTGTATGTGTGTTCCTATCAGTAGCACCAATGCTTTCATCACCTTTAAATGCACTTAAAAGTAGCTCTCTGGTAGTGGCTGAGAGTGGCTGGACTTGAGAAGCAAGGTGGTGAGGGTGTCTCCCACCAAGAGTCCCGATTTGGGGAATAAATTTTCCAGATCCTGACCTTGAGATCCCATTCAGTCTGTGCAGGTGCTGTAAAACCTGTGCATTCTGGATGGAGGGGAGCCAAGATTCAGTCGACATCCAGGGCAGAGTTTGCATTCCGCATGTGAAAACAGGTTTTGTAGTGCTCTAGCATTCAGCTGCTAATTAGATGAGAGCTGATGTTTACATTGGGGAAAACATCCCCCCTGCTGTCATCTCATTTCACCCCTGGTACCACAAACAGCCCCACTCCCTTTTTCAGCTCCATAGCTCCAAGCTGAGTTTGCAAAGTTTGAGCACTTTACCCTTGCTTCACTGATTGCAGAGAATTCGGTGCCATGGTGCAGCATCTTAGCTGGAAATTTGCTTTAGGCTGGAGAGTTGCTAAAAATGACATTTACATGCCTCTTTCACACAACAGCCTGGGAAATCAGCAAAGTATCCTATGACGAAGTCTCAGTTTTAGACTGGCAGGCCTTTTCCACTTCAGTTCTATTTTTCAGGATAGCTTGGTTTCAGTTGGTTATTTTGGGGTAAAAACTATGTGAGACTTTTTAAACAGCGTGAAAAGTTAAAACTTAGAAACAGGTAATTTTCTTGTCCTTTTTGTTTCCTCTTTTCAACATCCTGCCCTGGGGGCAGGGTGGAAGTGTTTAATGTCCCACGAGTGAAAATCGGGGTAACATCTTTAAAGTTGCTGGATTTAAGCAAGTGAAAGCCAGATGAGATGAGAATAGGATCTAAGAGCTCCCCAATGAACTTTTCTCAGGCACGCCTCAGGCAACTTTGAGGCTCCAGCTCCCTGAAGACGTGTGATAAAAGGCACGTGAATATGCATAATTGTTCTCTGAGCCCTGCCTAAACCGAGACTGGAAACACTTGTTTCTTCTGTCATCGAGGGATTGAGGGACTTGCTTTGGTCAGAGCCAACAGTACTTCTCTCGATTACGGTGATCTGCACACTTGCTTACTGTGAGATGCAGCCTGATACCGAGCCTGTAAATCTATCACTGTTTGTATAGATATTTTCAGCATGTTTATCCCTGGTGTATGTGCCTAAAGTCAAGGTATAAGAGTCTGTTGTTTCAGTTTGCGTAGCGCTTTGCATGCAAACTGAATCACAGATCACCTCGATGTAGGACCATGTTGATACCAGCCTATTAGGGTTTCAAGAAAGGTTTCTTATCCAGATTCCAGTTTTCAGTGGTTTTAGCCTGCCTCCATATCTTTTCCTGTTATGTAGAAGACAGTGATCATCAGCTCCTTTTGTATCTTGGTAGGGTTGCAGAGATGCTCAGAGGAGTTCCTTCTGCTGCCCCAGCAGTTGGTAGTGGGGACAGTCCAGGTACATGAACAGTCACATGTGGCCCTTCTCTGGCCACCCCTTCCCTTATGGCTCCTGCTGAGTTTGATGGTCTGTGCAGTGTCACTGCACAATTTCAGTGGCTGTGGTGATGGCACTTTGGGGCTCACAGGATGAAATGCAAATTGTTGTTATGGTGAGTAACTTTAAAGCATGGAGTTGAAATTTGAGTTTGTATAGCACTTAGCATAACAGAGCCTGGCATGCCCACAGCCTTTAGGCAACTTCACCGTGTAAATGTTTCTAAGTCCAATAATCCTCATTAAATACATTTTTAATGCCCAGTGGCTATTAAAAAGATAAAGCCGCCCATTAGATGTGAATCAGTTACCCACAAAACACTTCCTTGGTGCGTGTCACTGCTAGGAGCTGCTTTGCTGCCTTTTTCTCTCCACTATCCTAATTCAGAGAAGCAACAAGGCACTGATAAAGCAATGCTGCTGGCTGGGCTCAGCACCTCCCGATCTGGTGCAGAATATTCAAACTTTAAAGAAACTAAGGGGGTATGTGGGCTCAATGATGAGCTAGCAAGTTCTCCTGATGTGCTCTTCTGGCTTCTTGTGGCCTGAGGGTTTTACAGAGATTCTGTTCTCTGTCTGGAGCATCCAGGTGATCTTGAGTGTCTAAGGGTGGCTATCATGAGGCTGAGGACAATTTTCTACTGTCTCTGACAGGGTGCACCTGGCCGTATGATCCCAGTTTAGCTCCAGAAATCTGCTGGTTGATAGCATTTCACTTTAGTCTGGTGATACTTTTTATCCCTTTACAGTTAGTTTCTTCTCTGTATCATTTTTTTTGCACTAGGCTGATCTTGTCAAGTCGATTGCACTGTTGGCCCTCTCCTGCCAGTCCTGCAGAGACAGGTCATCTCTGGGGACCTGTGGGCTGGGGAGTGCTGAAAAGAGCTGGATAGCCCACTTACTCTGTTCAGTGCTTGTGTTTCCAGCTCTGCACTGGGAGGAAGAAAAAACTTTGTCTTAGCATTTGTAACAGGAAGCTTTTCTATCACCTTAATGTAGTTAAACTTCTTTTTAACAAAAACTGTCAAAGCTGGACTTCTCAGAGTGGTGTGCCAGGCGACCGAGCACATGCAGGCGACAAAGCAATTCCGGGAAGACTGTTTGCCACCTACTCGGACATCACCATAGTTCCATCTGCCAAACGTTTGATCGCACTGACACCTGGTGGCTGTTGGGAGTTGGAGACGAAAAATAATAAACCCCACAACTTTTTCCCTCTCTTAGCTCTGAATATTCGTTTCCTGTGACTTACCGAGGACAGTCATCTGTGTTATTCATGAGGGGCTGCGGAACTTGCCTGTGAGCAGAGGGGCTCATGCCAGGCATGTCAGGGATGGTTGGGCTGAGGACAGCGTTGTCTGCAAAACAGTGAGATGGGACATTCCCTGCAGTCACCAGTGTGGAGGCCCTGGGTAGCAATACAGGGTCTCAGCTCCATCTTCCTGGTTTGTCCCCCACTTGCCTTCTTGCTCCTTCGGATCATAACTAGAAGGCAGAAACTCTGGCTGGAAGAGGAGGTGGTTCTTCAGAGAGAGAATCGAGTGCTCGTGTGAAGAGTGCAGCGCCTTGGGGAACATCAGTGATGGCATCGTCTGGATGTACAGACAAGGTCAGAGTGGCTCTTTGTCTCTGTGGAATGGTGGCCAGATGTGGTCTGGGATGGCCAAGTTGCCCAGATGTCTGGAACAGCAATTGTAATGTGGAGTCCAACGTGTTCCAGGACCCTGCATCCTGCACACTGCCTTGTGGTGCGCAGGGTGGAAAGGATCAGTGAGAGGTGACCCAGTGTGTTGTGGAGGATGTAATGCAGGCTGAGAATACAGTTCAAGACACCACCTTAGGGATTCCTCTGCTACAGAATATAATGTGAAATGAAGGTATGTTATCCTATGGATTATTGCAGCATGACCTTAGAGCATTGCAGCAGGGTCCCATTGCAGCCACTGCTGTCAGCAACTCGTCTGTTCGTGTCTGCCTTTGTAGCCATGCAGGAGCACATCTCTCCTTCAGAGTTTGGGGCAGCTTGAACAATCAGAGACAGCAAGCAGCTTCATCTGTGTTGGGTCATGAGAGCCTCGTGGGCTCATCTCAGCTGACAGCTGGGCTCCCAGCCATTCTTCTCAACACCTTCATTCCTGTTGGACCTAAACTGTCTGCAAGCCCTGGCCACTGCTTGGGATTGCTTAAAAACACTTGTGTCTGGCCCTGGAAGTAACAGGGTTGTGGTTTTGTTTTCTTTGCAATAAAATGCACCTGCTGGGTGTCTGAACACTGACCTGAGTGCAGTGCTTTGCTTGGTTAGCTATGCCTGAATTTGTGTGTGTTACATCTGGTAACGTGGTCCCTCGGCCAGGGTGGGTCTGGACAGCCTGGCCACCCTTCCCCACAGTGCATTACTGAATTCTCCCATCCCAGGTTTCTGTGGAAGCCCTGAGCCGTGCCAGGTGCCCAGGCTGTGGGAAAGTGGCTGTGGGTGCCCCCTACACAATACCCACAGGACCAGCCCAGGACACCTCTCACCTGTGAGGGTGGCTGAGCATGAGCCTCTATTCTGGAGCAGAGCCCCTGCAAGTGTGCCCAGCCCTGTGCCATGTGTGTCCCACCCAGCTCCCCACCATCCCACACCTGCTCCAGAGCTGGATCCCACAGGGAATCACAGCATTTTCAGAGTTGGAAGTGACCTCTGGAGCCAGTGACACAGGAGCACATCCAGTTGGGTTTGGGATATGTCGAGAGGGGCAGATTCCATGACCTCCCCAGGCAGCCTGTTCCACCCTTAATATACAGAAGTTTTTCCTCATGTTGAGGTGAAACTTCTTTATTGCCATTGCTCCTCATCATGTCGCTTAAAAGAGTCTGGCACCCACATTTGAGATATTTCTGTGCATTAATGAGATCCCATCTCATTACAACTGCCCGTGGTTGGGGGAGAGCCCTGCCATGTGTCCCGCCCACGTTCTGCTCCAGGTACCCATCCCGACTGTGCTGTGGATCCGCTCCCGTCCCGTCCCATCGCAGATTCCGCTTGTCCCGGAGTGGCGGTGAGTCCTCCGGGCCGCTGGGGGGCGCTGCGCGGGGCGGGCCCCGGCCCGTGTTTACATCGCGGCCGCTCTCGCCGCCCCTCCTGCCCCGCCGCTACCCTCGGCCCAGCCCGATCCCCGCGGCGGCTCCTCCGCCCTCCGCGTCAATGCGGCGCCGCCGCCCCGCCGCCTGTCCCGGCCATGGACACGAGCGACCTGTTCACCAGCTGCAAGAAGGGGGACGTGAGCCGCGTGCGGTGAGCCGGGCCGGACCGGGGCTGGGTGGGCAACGGGTCCCGACGCTCTCCCCGCACCCGCCGCCGGTCACCCGGGCAGGCGGGGCCGGGGCCGCCGGGCCTCACCGGGACGTGTTTACCTGAAGCCCAGCCAGGCCTCCCCGGCGGCCCTCGCAGCCTCGGGACTCCCCGGGGAGGGCACGGTGCGAAAAGGGTGGTTTGTTTCTTTACCCGTAAATGCGCCCCGGGACGCTGCGTGTGCAGCGGGACCGTCCCAGTGTGCGGGTCTGTGTGGGGTTTGCCTGTTCCTGCCGACTGTCCGAGTGCCAGGCAGTCACTGCGTACCCACGGGTGTGGGTGCTGCCGGTGGGAAATGCCCTTGCGCGAGGCTTCTCTCTTCGGCTGCTGTTGGTGTACTCCGGGGGTGTTTGGGTTGGTAGGAAGTTACATCTCTGGGAAGCAGTCGTCATGGAAATGTTTAGACACCTTGTGCTGTAGAGTAAGAAAATCTTTGAGAAGTACCGGGATACTAAATTTCAGGTCAAGTCTCCTTGCTCATATCAAAGCAGCACGGCTCAGCTGCAGTGGGTTTGGATCAGGAGATACAGGCTTGTTGTCTGCAAGGTGAGTGGATGTGGTCATGCAAAGACCAGGATTTACAGCAGACTCTTCTGCATCTCATGGTTTGAGTCTAAGATTTTTCTTCACTTTTCTGTCCTACTTGATTTTTCCATCTCCCAACATGTGGATCTTTCCAGATAATCAGAAGGAGCCTCTGTTTCAAGGTTATTGCTAATGCAGGATAAGTGTGCAGGTAGATGAGGTCTGAGGAACATTGTTATCTGTTGTTCTCAGATCCTAATCGTGCAAGCAGTAAATTGCAGGTTTACTGTAAAAGGAGGGGTCTGGGGGGTGGCCTTGCAGAGGTTTAAGATGACCAGTTTAGAAGTGATGATGGAGAAATGATTTGTCTGAGAATGCTGTCAAAGCAGGAGGGACACATGGGACTGAGTAGAAAATAGCTGAGTTGACTGGGATTTTGAGTGTGGTCAGAGGAACCTGAAATTAGAGACAGGAAAGATGAAGGCAGTGAAAGGAAGGACTGATGTGGTGGGTGATAAAAAAGCCAAAACTTGAGAATCTTTGTGAAGGCTGAGCGGGACTTCTACGTGTTGTTGCAGTAGTTGGGGACAGGCTATAACAAGAGCCAGGCTGTGTAGATTGTCTACAAGGCAGAGCCTGTCTGCTAGATGTGCCAGAGTGGGAGTGTTGGCAGCCTTGGGTCTAGCCTAAAGTGTCAGGAATTCAGAGCAGGGTGGAGTAATACTGGTGTCTTGCTTGTGGCAGGAAAAGCCACAAGCAGGATGGGAGTCCAGCCTTGGCCTTGTAGAATTGACCTTCTTTGTAAGTATCTAAGCTGTGAGCATGGTTGGAGAAAGTGAAAGTACTGCTAAAGTGCTCAGGCCTTTTGTGATTGCTGCCCAGTTAGGAGTGGGTTTGATTCCATTCTTTCCACATACACACCACTTAAGATTGAAGGGAACTGCCAGACCATGCTGCAGAACACCCTTCTTTGGGTTGAAGATTTGACTGATGCCCCTTCAGCCATAGCTGACAGGTCCCCAAATCTAATGCAATATCCTGTCATACCTTTGGAAGTTACTGTATGAATTCAAAGTTAGATTTTTTTGAAAGGGGAGAGTGTGACTGAGTGAGTAGCTGTGTGAAGTTACAACTTTGCTCTCCCTTTTCTTGCAGATACCTTCTTGAACAGCGAGATGTGGAAATTAATGTCCGTGATAAATGGGACAGCACACCCCTGTGAGTGCTGCAGCCTGGAGCGGTGGCTGGGTGGTGTGCAGGGCCTTCAAGACCTCCTTTGCTCTCTCAGCATCAGCAGCCATGAGCACTGTTATAAAAAGTCTCAGGTTCTGCTTTTTGGGAGCACTGGTTAGGTAGTTCTGCTTCTCTTCTCTGTGAGTGCTGTGCTAAACATGGCTTTGTCTCCCACCTGACTGACGCTGTAGTGCTGCTCAGAAGGGTGGTTCATTTTGCAACCAAATTACCTGGATTAAGCACTCTGTTCTTGGCTAGATTAGGCTATTCCCTCATCCAAGTCTATGGCATTGGGGTATGTCTTTTCAGGTGAAGACTTGGCTTGGTGAAATGCAAAGTGGCTGTGGGGTCACAGTCTGTCTGGCAAGGCTGTGAACATGCAGCAGGTAGTGAGGAATCCCCATGCAGGTGCTGAGAAGCAGCTTTTACCTCCACACAATTCCAAAGTGCATTTAGACATCTGCAATTTATTTAGAATACAGAATAACTTACCAAAGTAAAGGTAGAGTAACATTTGGCTGCTGCAGTGCACATTACAGGATTCTCCTAGTTTGTGGGGCTGTTTCAGGTCCTTGTGAAAGAGAATCGTGGGAGGCTTAGACCATGAAAGAGAAAGCAAAACTCACCATAAGTAGGACTTAGAGGGGTGGATTTGCTGTACATCCACTGTGGATGGTGTTCCCTCCTTCTGTGCTGTCTAGTGGCAAGTCCTTACACCTAAGAGGATTCATCTCCTGAGTTTCTCAGGGGTGCTCAGTGCTGCAGTATGTGTGCCCTGGTGGACCTAAACACTGAATTTTGCTGAATTGTGCACCTCTAATTTTCTTTCTCCTATTATTGGCAGGTATTATGCTTGCCTGTGTGGACATGAGGAGCTTGTACGTTACCTTCTAGCCAATGGTGAGCAAAAGTGTCCTCATTATGGGTGCAGTATCTTTCTCCATATCGGTCTGTTGGGATTGGATATCCTTCTGTCCCTTGTGGAAACTTCTTCTGTTACAACCAACCCTCTGATCAGTGATCTCAGGCTACAGTGGCAGTCCTGGACACACTTTCATCATCCCTTTTGCAGGCCATTTGCTGCTGGAATTTGCTTCTTGAAATTGCTTGAAATTTCTTGATTTGCGTGAAGTCTTGAGATGCACAGAAAGGAAAGCTTTCTGTGATGGCTGAAGGCAGCTTGACTTTCTGAAATCACAGATGGTGTTTTGTGATGGTTCATGGCTGTTGGGAGAGTTTTACTTCAAAAGAAAAATTGTGTGGTTAAAATTTTCTTGTACTTTTATAGCCTGGCTTTGTAAGCAGGACTTAAAGATGAAATGCAAGGGATTTAACTAATCTCAAATCATCCAGGCCAAGTGCCTGCCCATTTGGTTCCCAGCACCCAAATTCCCTTAGGTAGTGGTGGTGTTCTGGCAGAGGAATCAGAGTGCAGAGTCAGATCTCACAAGGTTTCTCTTTTCTGCTGCATCATGGCTTCTTAATCAACCACCTGTGTAGTTCTAAAAGAGCAAAATAAAAATACCCTCTGAATTTCTAGCAGAGTCTAAGCTCTAGAGGCTTCTTCTACCTTATGCAAGGCAGAAGTGTTTTTTAGGAGGAGCTGTTAAGAGTCCAATAAGTGATTGTAGTTTCTGTACAATAAGATGTGTCTTCTCAGAACACTGCTGGAGCCATGCTGAGAGGCTTATTACCCAGGTCAGTTTAAATGAGTCATGACATCTTCAGAAAGGGATTTGACTGTGGGACAACAGCTTTAGGTTGTACACATATTGAGGAAGCTTAGTTTTTGTGAAACATGTCACCAGCCAGAAGTGATGCTCATTTAGCAACCATCTGGGGACACTTGAGAAGGATGTAACTGTGCCTGCTGGCACATACCTGTGATGGTTTTGCAGGAGCGAAATGTGAGGCCAACACTTTTGATGGGGAACGTTGTTTGTACGGAGCTTTGAGTGACGCCATCCGGCGCCTGCTGAAGGAGTACAAGCAGATCACAGCAAAGTGCATGAAGAGAGACTACTATGATGTCTTCCTGCAGAGGTAGGTGCATGAGGCATGTGCAGAGCATTCCATCATCCTTCCTTAGCTGCTAACCTGGATATTTGAGCTCTGTGCTAAGGGCAGCTTTGAAAGGCAACTGATCAGTAACCTGTGTCATTCCTGAGCATGTAGAGCTTCCTAAGGGATGTTCCTTTGTGCCCTAAGAAATGACTTCCAGCCATGTGTGCATATAAAATACCGACTGCAGTGACTGAGACACAGACTTCAGAGCCAACAGAAAGCTAGCTAATGCAAAAGCACTAAGCTGTCATCCTTGACTGACAAATCAAAATCACATCACTAAAACCATGTCAGCAATTTAGGATAATATGTCAACTTAAGTTAAATTTCAGGCCTGAAGGTGCTATAACCTGGAAGCTGAGGTTTTCAACACGGATAACAGATTTCTCGTTTGTGAAATACAGAGCATTTTAAGAAGCCTTAAACTGACTCATAGTGACTACTCTTTCTTTCTGTTCATTAAAATCTGTTAATTTTAAGGTAGTTTCTGAAAGTTGCCTGTTGTACATTGTAGTCTTAGCCCAGAGCATGAGTAGCAGCCTAACTTGCTCTGGAGTAGAGAAATAGTGTCAGTCTTTTCTTCTTGTTGTTTCTCTACTCTGCTAGTTCTGATGTCATTACACAGGCTTGCTGAGGGTTTTTTTCTTTTTATTTCCCATTGGACTGACTTAAAAAAAAAACCTCACAAGTTTTCAACCTTTGGTGTCTTCGAAATTGGAAAGCTAGTAGGTCTTTGAAAGATCTGACAATCTTTCCATTACTACAGAGTCCTAATTTCTGAAGCTGTGGGGAAAGAAGGGAGGAAGGAAACTCATTTATCTGAGTAGAATCGGATTCTGCCTTTCAGAGAAGTAGAATTTTGCAGGGTGATTTATCACTGCCCTGGTGACTCTGGCTCAGACTGTGCAGGGTTGAGCATACATGAAAGGTAAAATGTGCTGGTTTCTGCTTCCAAGCAGACATTGTGTTAAAATTGAAACAAAGGGCAACAGTAGAAGGGGGCAAAAAATAAACCCCTAATACTTCTGTGCAAGACAGTAGGAAGGATGTTCTAGTGGCAGGAGATTGAGATCAGCATTCAAGACATGTGTGACCCCACACCTTTTTGTGCACTAGTCCTGCTCTCTAGAAGGAGTATTATGCCTGATGTCCACCTGTTTCAACCTCTTGGGGATGCCTGTGGGGATGTATATGCAAGAGGTGATGGGCATTAGGAAGCACTGGGGATTGCTGTAAACTCTGAAGTATCAGTCTTGGTTTTTTCCTTTTAAAGAAGGAGAGTATGGGCATGCAGCCATACACAAGGCTTCACCTCTGATGTGATAATTGCCTGCTTTTCGTACCTGTCACATCCTTCCTCCTTCTGAGGGTGGGTGATGTAAAATCCTCTCCTATTTGCTGCATGGTTAAAGCATGAACACTGACAGCACCCAGAGAGCAGGAAAGTTGCACCTTACTATGTAGTGGGCTAATTACTTTTGAAAGCATGTCCTTCTGCAGAGCTTTTTTGTCATCTGACAATTTAAAAGGAGAATTAACTTTTAGAGATGTGTTTGAGGGCAACTGGTTCCCCTTTAAAATCTATTCCCCACGTTCAAGTGTTCCCCTAAGGCAGAAAGGTGTCATTCTCCAGCCTCCTTCTTGCACTAACAACAACTTTCTTGAGTTATCAAAGAGACTGAGAGATCCCAGTCTGGTGTTTGAAGTACCAGCTTAGGTGCTGGCCTTCTCACTGGGCAGGGAGAGACTGCAATGCCCAGAGGTATTTGTTCATTTAGACCTGATAGTATCATGAACTCCATTGGCTTTACTCATTCTCTCCTGTCTCATTTTCTCTCTGTCCCTCACAGGTTGCTGGAGCAGGGTTACCAAAGCGACATCGTTTTCATTGTTCATGGCAAATCCTTCTGTGCCCATCGCTGCATACTCAGCGCTCGCAGCGCCTACTTTGCAGAGATGTTTGAGACCAAATGGAAGGGGAAAAACATGATAGTGTTGAAGCATCCATTGGTGAGCAAGGCTGTGCTTCCAGTTCTTTCCTTTGCTGTTCTAGCTGTGTGAAAAAATGAGTAGGAAACACAGTTTGAGGGTTAACTCCCATTGTTAGCTCTTGGAGCTCAGAATGACTCTAGTCAAGGAGAAGAGCCTGTAGAGGCACTTTATGAAGTAAAATAGCATCTTATTTAGGTAACAAAAGGCTGCAGACTGCATACTTCCCTTTTGTTCCCTC
This sequence comes from Pithys albifrons albifrons, assembly GCF_047495875.1. Taxonomy (NCBI): domain Eukaryota; kingdom Metazoa; phylum Chordata; class Aves; order Passeriformes; family Thamnophilidae; genus Pithys; species Pithys albifrons. The sequence continues at coordinate 12,049,019 of NC_092460.1, forward strand.
TATCATAGACTCAAACATGTCTTAATTGCAGTAATAGGTAGCTGTTGCCATCTGTCAGCTGTGTCACGACCTGTCTGTGCAATGAGTTGAGTCTGTCTAATTCCTGGTGGACAGGTGGTCTGTGGTGAAGACATCACCACTATAATTGGCACTAATTGAGTCCCTTTTGTTGTCTTTGCAGCAATAACTAAATAGGCCATAAGTACCTTCCATCCATTAATCACCAATACTCCAACACATGTTTCTGTAACTTGACTCTGACTGTGGAAAACCTCTTCCAACAAACATATTTCCAGTTTCTCTGGACATTGCTTTCCTTTCTCTTTGTGCAAGAACAACATGTCTTTCCTATCATATTAAGAAGGGATAGAAATGCTTATGACCAGTGAAAAGCTGGATTTTGCAGACCCTGTATTACAACTGTGTCTTTGGAGCATCTCCATTAGTCAAGTCCTGTCCCCTGAGGCACTTTAGGGATTAGTATCAGTTGATACAGTGAAGAGCTGTGTAAGCCAGGTGGAGTTGGCAGCATGTGAGGAGCAAGGAAATTGGGTGCAGTGTGTGAGTTGTTATTAAGTGGGTTTTTTTTTACTAGTTCAGGATCATGTTTCAAGCTTGTTGTTAAGTTTCTGGGAATTCTAAAGGTAACTTTCTCTTTTTTTTTTTTTTTAGATTAATCCAGCAGCCTTTGGTGCTCTTCTGCAGTATCTATACACAGGTAAATGGTTTAGCCCCTGGTGTATGTGTACATGGCTGATGGGCAGCTGTCTGTGCCCCTGCCTTAGCACTGTTTGAGTCGCCCAGGCTGCACTCAGCTGTGTTTGGGTGCATGAGTCGCCAGCACATCCTCCCTCCTGGCAGAAGGGCAGAATGTGAGCAATCACAAGCTCTTCCAAGTTGTTTGTACCTTTTGCCAGTTGTTGTTCTGCCAGTAACAGTCAATTAAAAACACAGCTTAGCTTGCTTGGTTGGATGGATTTGGAGAATGGTATTTTTAACTTAAGGAAGGTAAGACTGGGTTCCCACACAAGTGATTTTCAGTCAGGCAGATCTGAGCAGCATGTGCTGAATGCTTTTACTACTTTGTAGTATTTTTTTGAATAGAAGTTGATCCCAAACATTCTGTGAAAATGCCCAGTATAGTATTGTAGGTATGCTAAGTGCTGAACTGTCTCAGGCCAGGAGAGGGTGCCAGAAAATAACGTTTTCTGCAAGGTTCTCCTTCCCCAGTTCAGTGTGTTCAGAAATATTCCTTGCCACGTGTTCAGTGGTTGTAAAAGATTTGGAGATGACAATTTGTGAATCTAAAGTCTTTTCTTATCCAAAACCAGATAGCCAATGGAGGTAGTCATACCTGCTGCTGTTGAGCTGCTATTTTTTTTTCTGAGAGAATTAGACACGTTTTGCATAGCCTGTTTGGTCTTTGGACTCTTGAATGAAGCTATTAGAGTAGTCCCTGGAAAGTGGGAATGTGAATTAAATGCTAATCTGCGACTGAGAAGTGCTGAGTGGTGGGGTAACAAGTATCAGTTTATGGGATTGAGTTGTAACTGGATGCTGAAAAGTGAGGCAATGTAACTACTGAATTTCTGTGCCCCCAAGTCTTCAGATGGCCATTTTTACACCGAAGTCCTATGGGTTAAAAGAACTGACTGCATTTCTTCTTGGCAGGTCGTCTTGATATCGATGTAGAATATGTCAATGATTGCAAGAGATTAGCCAAGCAGTGTCGGCTGCAGGACCTCATAGATGATTTGGAGACCAAATGTAAAAAAGTCTATGAATTTGGTAAGCATTTTACTTGCTGTTGTCTCTGCTGTGCCTGTGTGTCCTTTCACAGAGAAACAGGAGGATGTGAGGGTGGGTGTTTCATGGTGTCCCCGGGGCTCCCAGAAGATGGTTCTGTTGTGGAATTCCCATGTTTGCATGACAGTTTTCAGTCATGGCTTCTCTGTAGAGCAGCTATAGTGGTTTCTGACACATCCATGTTTATCATTTATATTGAGTGTTTTCATTATAGTGGTAGCAGGACTTTGCTGTGGTTACCAGACATTCAGTGGAACATGGTGGGATACGTTGGGAAGTGTCTTTTAGCAGGGGCTTGTTTAAATCCCTGGAGAAATAAAATATGTATGGTTGGAAGTAATTTTCTGCATTTATTTGACCCCTAACCAAAGTAGAATGTTTGATAATTGGCCCAAAGTGGGTGTGGAGAGAGATACACTTCTTTTAAAAGCAGATAAATACTTCTGAAAGCGTGTATTAATAACACATGGATGTTCTAAACTTTAAATGACACAATCCTCTATTTAGAGACTTTTTGTTATTCAAATAGCTTGTGATCTAATCATGACATAAGCTTATTGCTTGAAAACCAGCACTTGAAGTTTGTCATCATCTCCTTAGCTCAAGCTAAAAGGACATGTGAAGAAGAATCAAAACAGCACAAGCAGGGCAAAGTGGTGTTAGTCATGAAGTAAAAAATTATCGGGTAACAAAACCTTCAGACTGAAAACATCTGATTGTCATTTCATACTCTGAGTTAACTCCTTCAGTCACGTTACTTTTGGTTTGAGAAGAGGCTCTAGTCTGTGACTTTAAAGTCAACAGTATCCTCTTCCTTCATCCAAGAGGTAAGGGTCTAGCCATTCCACCTTTCCCTTTTGAATATCAGTTGTGATTTTTCAGCCTCCTGGAGTTGCAGGGTTTAACTGATAGAGAGAATACTTCTGGCTCAATAAATTCCTCCTTTACAAATCACATGGAAGATACTACCCTGTGTGTGTCTCCCCTTAGGCATGTGCAGTTGTTTGTTGGTGAAGGGGTTCGAGATCACTGCAGTGCCGCTGTTCCCATGTAGACCAGGGTCCAAGTCCTTATGGAACCTGTATCCTAAGTCTTAACTTCTGCCATGTAAACACAAATGTAAACATGGATCTGAAGAGATGAGAAATGAATTTCTTGCTACAAAAAGTGTAAGATAGCAGTTTGTATCAAATAAGTTGTGGCAAAGGGGATTGGTGAATGAATATGAAGTAAAAACTACTCAGACAATCAAGAAAAACCGAATTATCTTGTGGCATCTTTTGATGTCAGAGTAATTCAGTGAGATGCTGGAGATGTGTTTTTTCCTTTTCATCTTTTTTTCCCAGGATCTAGCTGAGACACTGGAGGAGACCATTCCACCTTAATTCATCTAGTTAAAATCTCCTATTGTATTGTGGGAGGCAAATAAGGTGCTTAAATTTGTGAACTGCAGGAAAGCTGACTTCTTGGTGGGGTTTGAAATGGAAAATGATGAAGTAAAGTTTCAGGTTAGCTGGAAGTTTCAGATACAAGCTCCCCTTGGAAATATAATGCAAATTTCCCAGATGGCGTCAGACAATTTAATCTCTGTGTTCTTTGGGGTGGGAGCAGTTGTTCTTCATTTCTAAGGCCTGACAGAAGACATAATCAATGGGTGGTGTAAAGCAGTGATGGAAGTACTGGGCTTGATTTTTATTTATGGCAGGTTGAATTCAAATGAATGTACAGAACTGCTAGTAGGTCTGTTAAAAGTTTGTTTCTTAGATCAGGAAGCCAGGAAAACTTGATTCTGCACAAATTAATATATGTAAGCGTTATAAAATTTAAAAATTGGAAATATCTGAGATCACATAATGTCTGGCACTTGGCAAAGCATTACTGTTCCTCTGCAAGAGAAACCGCTGCCTGTTCAAAGTGCTTTGTGTGGAATAGACATCTGATTCAGGTCTGCAGAGCAAGGTCATGTCCTGCGTCTGTGTTATGAAGTTGAAACATGAAAACAACATGAACTCAAGACTCTGCAGCTCCACTGGGTAATTGCAGTCTCTGCAGTCTCATTATCTAGAGTTAATCAGTGTTTCAAAGCGCTTAGAATCTTGGCATGCACAGACAGTAGTTTAGGAAGAGTCTGACCCAGTGCCCTTCTGTTTCACCTGAGATATACTTGGGTGTGAATGCCTGCCTATTTTCTTCCTCCACATGTGTATTGTGACTATAATAAGAAAAAACTATTACAGTGCTTGTGAGAGCTCAAACAATATGTCCAGATGGAGTCATAATCCTTCCTTCAGGAACTTATGCATTAGGAATGAAATGTTTTGCAGTTATTTTGGCAAGTTTTAGTGCAGAAAGGGTAAGAACAAGGTTTGTGATGCCTTTGGAGCAGAGGCACTGGATCTACAGAATCTGTGGTTATAGCTAATTGTGGCACTGGATGGAGGGTGTATCTGAGTGTGGCATCATTTTGAAGGATTTGGGAGTTTGGTGTGGCTTTCATGGCGCTTTATGTTTTGTGGTGCATTGGCTCAATTTAAACAGAAGGCTACAGAGAGATACTGTGCAATAAAACTAAGGCAGCTGGTAAAGACAAAATCCTCCATTTTCAGCTTAAACCATAGTTGGGTTGTTGCCTCCAGCTTCTTGCATTTTTTATATTTTCAGAACCCCCTTCATTCCTCTTTCTTGCAACAAGGTCATGGTGCCTGCTTCTTGCTTGCTTACAGCTTATTCCTATTTCACCACTTTGAATTTTGTTGTCTCTGTTTGGAAAGATCTGCATGTGATACCAAATGCTGTGCTCCTGTATTTGAGAGATGCAGTGTCTGAATAGATTTGCTTCTCAGACAAATTGCTGTTCTTTTGTGTGTTGCTGTGAAAGTGCACAGATGCTGTGTGGATCCCAAGAGAAGACTCTTTCCCTTGACTACTGCTTAAAACTTGCTGGGTCCATTAGCACTTACAGAGCCTGACTGATCTGGTGACTGTTACAATAAGCACTACAGAAATACAAATTATTCTCTCTGCCAGAAGGAATTTCTAATTTCACAGTGAGAAATTTCCTTCTCTCATGCTGGTCTGTACATGGACAGAGCTCTGAGAAAATGCACTTGGTCTGGTTTGTGTTGGTGCCAGGTCTCCTCTTGGCTTGTTTACCCTGGAAATCATCTGTCTGAGGGTGGTGGTTCATGCTAATAGGGCAGCCTGTGTCCCTGCTGGTGAGCTTTGTGTGTGACAATCATGGTACCTGGCTACTTCATACTGGTAGATTATCCTTTCCTTTCCAGTAATCTCTCTGGGATATGCAGCCTATTTTGAGGTACAGTGGTGGCATATCTGAAGGGTGCAGCAGTGATGTGGATGAGGGGGTGGAGAACTTGTTTTGTGGCACATTGTGGTCTTGTTTCGCCCACGACCCAATGGAGTCATCTGATGGAGCTCATGTAATGCTGCTCAAAATGTCAGGAGAAATTAGGTCTCAAGGTGGCGTGATTCACCTGTGAGGGGTTTTAATGCCATGAATCATACCTGTCAGAGCTTCATCTGAATACTTCGGAGTTAACTGTGCCTCTCTGGCTCCCAACAGCCTCTAAGGCCTTCCTCACCACCCCTTTGCATTTTCCAGTGGTACTCTGTGTTTTGTCAGATGCTTCCCTATATACCAGGGACTCTGAAACATCTTACATGTTTCAGTCCTTGCCCCAAACCACGCTGACCTGGAGGTAAACCTGAGGTGGTGAGCTGCTGAAGGGAGGTGGCCAGAAAGAGGAAAGGCTGTGCTGGTGGTGGTATCGTAACACAGTATCTGGCTGTACTTTGGGCTGCTGCATGTTTGAAGTGAAGGTTGGATTCTGTGAGTTCCACAGCAGCTTTGGTCATGGCAAGACCACTGAAGTATGATTGTGTATTTTGCTTTCTCTTTAATGGGCTGTTTCATTGAGTGAACGGATAGGGCAAGACAGGAAGACACACTGGGTCGGAAAAAGGCAAATGAACTTACTGTCTCTGCATGGTTTATTTGAGCTCTTTGGTGATCGAGATGCTTATTTAAGGTTTGCAAAGAACACAGACATGTGCAGGAGTCCAGGTGCTTTGAGCATCTTTGTACTTTGGGGATATTCAGATAGAGAGTAGAGGACAGACTTGTGCATGCAGAACTTGCTAAACAAGAATAAATGTCATTGTTCCTTTCAATGAAGTTAGGATGGCACAGCTGAAATGGGACCCATGAGAGCACATGACAGAGCAGAGAGCCAAGGAAGCAGATTAACTAAAACCTCCCTGCCATGGGCTTCACCTTAGGTGACACTGTCAGCAGTAGGGGTGGTTGGCTGGGGAAGGCAGTGTGTGAGTGGCTCCTGTAGGGATCAGGGCAGCCTAATCCATGGCTCTCAGCTGTAATTGATGACATGGATTGCAAAGACCAAGTTTAGCTTGAAATATGCCTGTGACAACTTTGTGTTTCCCACAGTTGATATTTCAGCATAAGGAATTAATTGGAGGTTTGAGGAGAGGCAACAATACATGCATCCCATTCCAGCCCTGCTCACCAGCTGGTCTGAGGCGTGCTGAGTGTTTGCATAGAAGAGTTGTGTGTGTTTTGCAGTAAAAGCTGAATAGGAATACTGGTTTTCCTGGAGTGGGGAAACCCAGTATTGCTTTTATCTAAATGGGAATGTTTATGGAGGAATTTAGGCATCTCTGCTCTTTTGATTTTTGTTTTTTTTTTTTTGCTTCTTCCAGTCTCTTCCAAGCCAGGGACCTGTGTGAAAGTGCTGACGATTGAGCCCACAGGTAACTGCCGGCTGCAGGAAGATCTGGCTCTTCTGGCAGACTGTGCCCTGCCAGCCGAACTGCGGGTAGGGAGCACTTCTACTACTTCTGCTGTCTGTGGGGCTGGGATATCTGATCACATGTGTTCAGTCATGTTCTTGCCATTTAGAGTTTAGTGCTTGCGTGTTTCCTTGTGCTCTGGTTGCTGAAAGGCTGTTGTTGCTGGGAAGTGCTATAAAATTGTTTAATGGGGTTGTCAGTGCTGGCCCTTCCCCTGGGATTTTCCCCCCAGCAGGGATCTTGGTAAATAAAACCCTTTTCATGTGGTTGTTGGGGATTTCCCCAGCTACTACAGTGGGACAAGAGTTGACCCTCAACTCCTCTCTGTGCCGTCCTTCTTGGGAATTAGAAGTGTTTTAGCAGCAGGCATTGGTACTCAAAGGGACATATAGTTGAAAGTGGCTTGCAGGGCTTGCTTGCTGGGAACTGACACTCTGCAGTGGAGAGGTGCTTTCAAACCCTGAAAATAATTCCAACAGAAATGTGAGTTCCTCTGAAGAGAATTTAACTTGATTGGCAATTGATGTGCTTTTCCTAACTACGTCTTGACCCTTAGAAATATTCCCTTGGGCAGATGATCAGTATGTTAAAATACCATCAGTATTATTAGTTAGGATCATATATATGGATATTCTCTCCCAGTTACAGAAGAACAGGATAAATATTAATGGTCTTCATCCTCCCTGCATTTGGTGTTTTCTGTAACGCCAGCAAGATGTATTTTGCTCTTATGTATGTCTTTTTTTTTCTCTCATTCTCATACCAACTACTGTATTTAATAATGTGGACTCAGGTGGCAGCTGCGCCCAGAGCTTGTGTGACTGAGTGATACAGCAAAGGTTATTGCCTTTTTCCTTTCTGTCTCCTGCAAAATAGACCTGCCTGGTGCAAGACAGCACCTGTGTGTGTCTGTACACAGATACAAAGTTTCTTACCTTAATAGGCCAACATGTTTTGTACTGGTTTTTTTCAGACATATTTTTCTATAGAGGGAGTTTTTCTCCATCAAGTTTACAACTACCCATGCAGAAATCTTTCCTGCATCACCTGCCTCCTCCAAATAACCATGCATTTGTTTGTGGCTTTCAGTATGCTTTTCTGTATGTTCTGGGTTTTAGAGGGAGGTGATACTATAAGGAAGTCTCAGATTACCTCCCCAGGAATTAAAAAAAGGATCAAGTACCCCAAACAGTGAGATTTACATAAATTTTAAGTCCCTTCGCAAATAAAAAGAATATGTACTGTTTGATTGATTGTTTCCAGACTTTAATGGCATGCTTCTGTCAGGTTAATCGGTTCCTCCAGAGGGTTAGAAACACTTTGCTTTTTAATTTTTTCATGTAGAGTAGGAGCTAGTAGGAGCTAGAAGGAGAATAGGAAACTTGGAATAATGGAATAATCTGACAGGACTGTGAATTGTGAGCTGTAGTTTGTTTGCTGTATTCATAGATCAGAATAAAGGCAAGCATTAGACTTGTTATGGCTGTACAAGTAAAGTGGGCATGGGCAGACACCTGCTTACTAGAGAATTTGTGTATCATGCACAAAGCCAGGTGCTTTCTTTAGTCTGATAAATTGTAAAAGATTCCATTTTTTCTCTCTCAGTACTTTTTTTGGTGTTACCTTGAAAAGAATAGATGTACAAAGCTCTTCATGCTAATGTTTATATCTTACCCTAAAGCTTCCAAATTGTTAACTTCTGTGAATTAGCCATGATTTTTTCTGGGAAAGAGGCATTGCACATCCTCATTCTTGCAGAGTTTGTTGCCATGCAAGGAATAGGATACAAACTATGTAACCTAAAATGTCAGGAATAACTAAGTAGTCACGTACAAACATCCATGTTCTCAAGAGAAACATACATTATTTTTTTCCAGCCTATGTAGAGCAAAGTAGGTATTCACCTTCTGGATAAAATCCAGAATTTTCAGAGTTTGACAAGAAACATTTGGAGCTGCTGCATGTCATGTAATGCCATATCATATGAAATGGGGATCTGTACAGCTTTTTGTTTCAATATGAACAAATAATTTGTGTGTAATGTCTTTGATACTTGAATGATGCAGGAAACTGTGCATACCAGTTTTATAGTTCAGTAATATGTTATACGACTGTCTATCTGTTCTTTGAAATCTTAAACACATTTATAATTCTGGTAAGGTGCTTTTCTTTCCTGTTTATGCCTGAAAGCCTTTTTGTATTTTTCAGTGTTTTTCTGCAAGTGTGGTGGTTGTCTCTGTTTTGGTTTAAAGTAGTAATGGCTTTGATTCTTCTGACCACAACAGCTGCTTCCTCAGTTTGTTGCAATAAAATTTAGCAGTGACAGATTTAAGTAAAATATCATCAAAAGCCAGGCAGCTGTCAAAAGCCATGTGGCTTCCCACTGTCTGCCTGCCTGGCTCCTCATCTTGTGTCTGCCAGCTGACCTCTGAGTTAGAAACTCCAGGGCTTCCAGTATGAGACTGTAGGCACATTGTTTTCTTGTAACTGTTTTTCAATTACCTTTTAACTGAGATCTTATGTTCCAAACCAAGATGGAGTGAGACTTAAAAGGATCAGCGTTTGCCAAGAAATAAATACTGTTCTTTATTTATACTAACATTTGGTGTGGCAGCAAAAAAGTAACCATTTGTCAGTTTTAGGGTAAACCCAAATCTTGTAATGCATAGGAAGAACAGTTTGAAACAAGTAGATAGGTTCCATCTTGTCTGACTCTGCACCTGTGTGCTGTGGTTGTCCATGGAAGTTAATCCTGTGCTCTGCCCATTTGGCAGAGGTGGATTAAATGAACTATTTAAGCCATGTTTCCAGTTAATTTGTTATATCCAATTCACTTGCATCTGGTTATGAGCTGCTAATATTCTCTTGGATCACTAACTCCTGCATTTTGTGTTCTAATTTATTTACAGTTTTCTTGCTGAGATAACCTGGCCAGGGTACAAATTGCTGCCACTGATTTGTTTTGTGTTTTTGCCTCTAGCAATATTTCTATTTAAGCTCTAATGGGAAATTTGTAGTAGTGAAGACTTGTTCCTCCACATGTGATGGCTGGGAGATCCTGTGAATGTTGAAGCAGTCTTATGCTATAGTGTTGAGAGTATTTCTATACGGTGATTAAGTTATTGGGAATGTGTCTACACTTTGCAGGCCAGACTGTGTTCGTGGGCAGCACACTTGACTTTGGCAGCTGTGCTTTGCCTGGACAGAGGCAAAGGAGGTTGTATGAATAGGGGTGGTGGGAGGAATAAGCCAATTTTCTGCAGAGAGATCCTGAAAGGAAGATGAAATTCCTCAAGCATGACAAGGGAGGAGAGTACAAGTAGTAGATACTTGAAAAGGGAGTAAAAGGGAAAATTCTGCAAAGCCACTTCATGCTGAATGAGAGAGACAAAGACATGAACCTGCTTTTATAGAAGAATTGGAAATGACTCTGTAAACCTGAGCATCAGAGTGGGGACCAGACAAGGCTAGAAGCAGAAAATTGAGCCTGAAGGAGTTCTAATTCAGGAGACAAACAAAACTCCAATGTCATTACAGAGGGATGGATTCCTTTTATAGATTTACCTTTGGACAATGAAAGAAGCACAAAGAAGGTATACATATAGGAGATGAGAAGTTTGTCTCAAATAAAATTCGTGTGCCACAGAGTGACATCTTATCAAAGTCTGTGTATAGGTTTGTTTTACCTGTGATTGCCTGCAAATTTGTAGCCTTCAAAGTCATGTCAGAATTTCTAGGAGAGGACACGAAAGCTGTGACATAGGGTGGGGATAGCAGCAAAGCAAACAGAGCAGGCAGTTGGATGATGCTGCTGGTGTTTGTAATGGGCTGCCACAGAGTGAGGCTGCAGGTCCCCAGACCCTGACTGGGACCAAGGACCAAAGCCTTGAAACATGAGACACAGATAACAGTAAAATAGCAGTGTAGAGAATCTACAAATGGGACAGTCTGATCCTTTGTGTTGCAGCTGTATGAAAAACAGGTGGTAGCTCAGGTGGGCAGCATTCCTGGAATTGCCACACCTCTTCTGGAACAGGAGCTTCCTAGTGGAGCAGGAGTAGCAGGAGAGAGGTGCTATGGAGAGTCAGCATTACTGTGGCAGCCATGGGCATGATTTGAATGTGACTGGGTTTCTCCTTTGGTTAGAAATCAGAAGCCGCCAAATGTTGCTGTGGATGGACAAAGAGCTTGGTAAAGGGGTCCAGATTGCTGTGTTCACTGGTGGTGTGAGTTTTTGCCACCTTGGTGCCTTGCCACAGCTGAGAACCTGTTTTGTGAGAAACCTCACTGCGTGTGAGCTGAGCTTGGCTGAGAGCACCAGCCCAGTGTGTTGCAGGCTGTGTCTTTGTTCAGCTCGGGAGGGAGGAGTCATCTGGCTCTTCAGTAAAGCCAAAAAAAACAGTTGCTTTCAGTCAGGATGGAGGCAGGCATGTTGGAAATGATGCTTAAGTAGTATGTGATTGTGAAAATGATTTTTATGGTCAGCCCAGGGTTTTCCCAGGTGCAAACTTGGGTGTGGTTTTCCTGAATCAGAGACAGCAGGAATAAACTCCTTGGCACAGGTAGCTCAGGGGCATGTGCTTGGAAAGCAAGAACCAAGGGAAACTTTTGTTTCCACAGATTGTGTTGGTTATGTGACTGTGAATATAAACTCTTGGTTTTTTACAATTTAATTACCCTTTATATAGGATAAGGTGAAAGTGAAAATACTTGGAAGTGTCACTTTAAAGTAACAGAAGGCCAATAGATTTTTTTTTTGGTGTCTGCTGTCATGGTTAGCATGTGGGACTAGGTGGAGGTGTGTTGGTGTTAAAATAATTCACTGGAGTATTAATACTGCAACAACACTATCTTTGGCTGCAAATCAAATCAGAAATCTAAAATGTGCTTTAGCAATGTTGGATTATTCAAGTGAGGCAGTAATTGTAGCCAAACCATTTCAAACTGCTGAATACATTGATGTAATCTATATGTTACTACATCTACACAGTACAAGTCTAGTCCTAAGCTCTAGTATGCTTATGATACCTACTAGATGAAGTAAATTTTACCTCCTCTTGATTATCTGCCTTCTTAGATGGCACAGAAACACCTTGCAGAGGATCATGAAATTTCCATGGGTAAAGGAGGCAGCTGTAACTTGTACCAGGAATATTGCTATCAAGAGTGCAGGTTCTTCCTTGGAATCTGTATTCAAAGCATCTCTGCTGCTCTGCACTGTGCTGAAGGAATAGGTGGTTGGTAGTTTCTTCCTGGGAAGACCATGGAGTCTGAACTTGGGACCCTGAACATGTTTAAAACATGAATGTTAAAGGCAGGGGTTTCTGGTTTTTCTTCCTAGGTTGGTTTTGGGGAGTTGCCATTTGACAGCACTGACAACTTTAACAGCTGTCCTGATGTGTGTTTCCGGGTGGAGGATTACAACTTCTTGTGCCATAAGGTATGTGCTTGGGCTGTACTTCCTTCTTCTCCCTTTTCACTGTGAGTCAAGTCGACCTCTGTCGCCCACTCCTTTTATGCTGCAGGAGCAGCATTGCCTCTTCAGTAGCAAAAACAAAAGCCTTGTTGCAGCTGGAAAACTACATTTAAAGCATTTAACCGAGCAGCAAAACCTGCTTTTCTTGCAGAGGTGGAGAGATAAATTTATAGATTTGGTTACAGCATTCACAGCTGAAAAATCTGCTTCAAGCTTGTGAGTTCAGTGTCTGGAGAGTGGAATTTTGATCTGCTAGTGAACACCAGTAAGAATAGGTCTTGAGATCCAACTTCAACTCAAGCTCCTGCCCTAATGTGATGCTACTTTCAAATCTTTAAGAGACAGAGAGAGTGGGCATGTATAGAAATAAGATACAGAGAAATGTTAGAGATGTAGCTTCAAAACAGAGGGAAAATCAGAGTTACAGGGCTTGAACTTATAGAATATGTTTGAGCTGCTCTGATAGCCAGCTGGTAATGCCCTTTGGTTTGGTGCAGTGAGTTTTGGTTTTTCTTCCCTCTCCAGGCATTTTTCTGTGGTCGCAGTGATTATTTCAAAGCCCTTCTTGAAGACCATTTCAGTGAGAGTGAGGAGCTGCAGACACAGCCCAGCATCCCTGTGGTGACGCTCCACAACATCTCAGAAGACATCTTCATCCGTGTCCTCTACTACATCTATAGTGATGATACAGAGGTGAGGCCATTGGTCCTTTCTTTCTGTGCTGGTTAGTGCTGAGGTGTTTTCAGCAGTGTTTTTCTGCAACATCTGAAGCAGTGTGTGTGTGTGTGTGCATTCTTAAATTCTATTGACCTACTCTGCTACCTCACTTTTGTCTCAGGAACCCACATACTGGGATGTGCTGTTACTTTAGTTCACGTGCATGATGTTCATGAGCAAATCCCTAGTCTTTTATCTGATAATAAAAATCTGGAAATTGCACGTTGTTTATTGACGTGATAAATGGCAGGGCTTCGCAGCTTTCCTTCTTGGGCTGTCTGGAAGGGTAAGGGAAGCAGCTGCCAGTAGATGGCAGATTGAACACATTTGGAGATGTGGAAAGGTTGAGAGATTTTGCTTATTTACTCTTGGCATCATAGCCTACTTTTCCATTTGTAGCAAGTCATTATTTCCAGAGTTATTTATTGCTAGGATGGACAGAGGTTCCACTGGGAGACCAACGCCTTGCTGTGCTCGGTATCACAGGCAGTAACAAAATGGCCCTGACCTACCTAGTATTCAGCCTAATGGACGGTGCAGCAGATCTCACCATTTAATTAGTTTCCTGCTTTGGTTTTGTGGTAAATGCTTTCAGCACGTTTTGTTACAAGGTCTGAGAACACATTCTGGCATTAGGACAGCATTTGGAGATGCTGCTGCACGTGCCAGTGCCACTTCTCCCAAATGGTGTTCATGCTCTGTGGTAGGTGCCACATAAGAGGGAGTGCACACAGCTGTGACCTTGTTTCTGCTGAGCTGTTCACCTACAGGCAGCAGCAGGGAGAGATGTGTTTGGCAGGCAGCAAGGGCAGGATTGCCATGAGTGTACCAGAAAGCAGATCCTTCACTTGTCTGCACTCTTCCTTCAGCCATGCACTGAAAGGTCAGGCAGAAAGGGAAGGAAGCTGCTGGGGATTATGAACCTGACCTTGTGACTGCCCCACAGCATGACCCTGTTCCTTTGCACCTCTCCAGTCTGCCTGCCTTCCTCGTGATGACTCATGGGAAGGATGTTTCCCAAGCAGCTGTTCCTTTCCAAGGGGTGCCTTTGCTGCCCTGTCTGGGCTTGGAGGAGGAGGACAGACCAACAACAATGTTTAGGAGTTGAGAGGGTCTTGCTCTTGTGTTTTCTTTGCATAATGATTCATACCTTGGGTTTCAAACTGCACAGCCAAGCTATGAGCTTCTGCAGAGAGTTCACCTGTCATGAGAAACGGCCAGGAAAATGGTTAGAAAAACAGGAATATAGCTCAAGTTCCACACTTACATATGGAATATTTTCCTGGTCCTGCAATTCTCCAACCAAGTATCAGCACTCCCAATTCCATGTTTCTTTTTCCAGATGATTTATGGTGTGTCTCTGCCATATAGTAGTGACAGTGTTTGCAGTTGTGGGGAGGAGAGTTTGCAGAGCCTATAAAGGGTTCCAGGCACAAAGAGAAGTTGCTGATCAGAATATTTGTGTGGGCTCAAGCTCAAAGCTTTTGAAGGAACCTTTGCCAGGTTTGTCCTTGATCAAGCAGTTGGGAGATACAGCCATCAATACTGCTGTCTCAAATGCCTCCAGCTCCTGAGGTTCCTGAAGCTTATGAAGGGACAAAGCAGCACTTGATTAATAACCCCAAGAGCTTTGTCACCCCACTGTGCATGCAGCCCTCATGGTGTGCCTCTCATACATCTTGCATTCTTCTGCACAGCTGCTTCAGGGTGTTACACAGCTAAGGCACTTGCTGTGAGCTCTCTCCAAACATGGGTGCAGACAGCTGTGGGGGAAGAAATAATCTGCTGTTTGTGGTTGTCAGAGTGAGCAACCACATGTGTTGATGTGGACAGCAGTGTCTTTGCTGCTGGCTGGTTATGAGAGCAGTGGCCCACGCTGCAACCACTTACCATTGTGCAATCCAGACCAATGTGACTTGGTCTCTAAAGTCAAGGGACCTCACCTCCTCCATGGCCAGGGCGTGCTGCATCCTGCAGATCTGCTTTTAAAAAGGATGTGGGTAACTGTGGTCTTTGCAATTCACATTAGCAGGAACAGAGAGAGGCTCTAGTTCCAGGTTAGTGACGCAGATGGCTGACTAAAATAGGATTTGCCCACCCAGGGGGAAGAGACTGAGTGAAGCTGGAGGTGGTTTCTCCAACATTATCTACAGCATTTTTATCCTCAGATCACTTGCAAGTACCCAAGAGGGTAGAGGGTTCTCAGGAACATGAAAAAGGCTGTTCACAACAGTTTAAGTTTGAGCCTCTGATACCAGAATTTAATTCAGTTTGAATACCTGTTAAAGCCCCAGTAATATTTGATGTGCAAAATATGTTCCTTACCTAGTTAGGCATCTTTTGCAGTTTATTTGGGGTACAGTTTTCTGTCCTTGGTTGTACCCCCTGTGCCAGGGAGGTTGTGCTATCTGAGTTAACAGAGCCAGTTTGAGGAAGGAACTGAAGAGAATTTTCCATGTTTTTCATAAAATGAGAGTCCAGCAGTATAAAATGGGAGGGAAAATGTCCTGCCAGCCTGTTCTGTTTGTCTCTTTGAAGTACACCTGGTAAAAGCTACCTTGTTCCACTGGCACACTGAACATTTCTTAGCATCCAGCTTTCAGGTGCACTTCAGTGTTTCAGCACTGCCCTACACTTAGCTAAAGGGATTACTTGCAGTGTGAGAAACTTCCTGTTGTATTTTAAACCTCTCTGTGGTAGGAGTGGGAGACCCAGCCTGAAAGACTGAACTCTTACCTCTCTATGGTTAACACTTGTCCAGTAATGGGCCAGACAGCATTTTATTTTGCCAGAGACAAGCAACGTGCTTAGAGCTGGACAATAAATCTCCTCTTTCCATTGCCAGCTGTCCCCAGAAAACGCCTATGACGTGCTGTGTGTGGCAGACATGTACCTGCTGCCCGGGCTCAAGCGCCTCTGTGGCAGGACCCTGGCTCAGATCCTCGATGAGGACAACATCATCAGCATCTGGAGGATCGCAAAGCTGTTCCAGCTGACCCGGCTGGAGGACCAGTGCACAGAGTACATGGCAAAGATCATTGAGAAGGTACCAAAATACTCCCTGTGGCACTAACCACAGGTGCCAATAAATGTAACTGCACAGTGAGCCATAGAGACAACAGATTTAATGGCTGTACTTTGGTCTGTAGTAAATTGTTGCCTGGTCTGGATTAATGTGTTTCCTGAAAATGAGCAGCAGTTAAGTAGCAAAGCACATGGTGAATTAGGACAGAGGAGGAGGAGGAGAGTGACAGTATGTGATGTCACCACATTAAGCCACATTGCTGGTGGCTGTCTAGCACATCCCTATGGACCATGGGGTGAAAAACCTGCCCCAAACGTGCAAGTACCAGGGGCAGGTGATTTTCACTGCACTTTCAGGCACTGTACCCAGAGCAGCCATGGTATTGTCTGAATACACAAGCTGCAGCCTGGAGAAACCAATGGGGTGTGCAGGGGAGGTCTGTGCAGGAAATGTTTTTCAGTGTTTGCTGAAGGGAGTTTTTCCTGGCATAATGGTCTAGAAAGGAGAAATCAATGTGATCTCTAATCTCCAGGATGACAAATCGAATAGTAAGGGTTTACACAGGGGAAATTGGCTGTTGAACTGCAAGAAGTAATGAATTTAACACTGAAGTTTTCTTTATGGGGCTCCATTTAAGTGTTATCCTGAGTGATCATAGCTTAAAGTTTCAGGACTTGTGGAAAAAGTTGCCATATGGATGGATAAACTAGAATGTATGGAGTGTTTTTAACCTGAGGCAGATCTTTATAAATGGCTCGAACAGTTCGCATGGAATGTAACATTTTCACCTGCAGCTTAAAAGGTGTGAAATTCTTTTTGGCATGTGAAGACAGTGAAGGAAGTGATTCTGAGGCTGTTACTTTGTTCAGTGCATAGCTTGGGCATGACAGACACATCAGCATGCACCCAGATTCTGGCTTCTGAAAAAGCTGCAGAATGCCCCAAGTAGTGATTGGGGTAGGGCTTTACTTGTGTGTTCCCTTTGCATTCCCCATCTCTAGCTTGAGTGGGAGGCCTTGGACCCAGCATTGGCAATGTGCCTTCCTAAGGGTGTTGGCACAGATGAAGCCACCTCAGCTGTTCAGACATCAGCCCTTGCCAGTGTCTTGTGGATGGGAGCAGAGCAGAGCTCAGCAACCTGCTGTGCCCAGGCACAATTCAGCAGCGCAGACAGACGGAAGCTGCCTCTCACCCTTCAGCTCACCACATGTTCCTGAGGAACCTGATGCAGAATCCTTCATAGGTGACCCAATTCTGTCAGGGTAGGCACAGAGCAGAGCAGCTGCCTTGCTGGTGGTGGTAGGGCTGAGTCATGGGGGGGGTGATATTCACCTGTGGCTCCTAGTTCTGAACTGGACACAAGTACCCACTGGCTTGTCTGCTATAAGACATTTCCCCAAAAGTGTCTTGCAACACTGTTCCTGCTGGGGAGCTTCTCTTGGGGGAATACTGTGTTTATTCATGTGTCCCAATACCAAAGCTAGTATTTAGGGATGCTTAGTTAAAGGATGTTGGAGCTGCGCTGTTGGAGGTGCAGATTGTTTACAGTTGTGACCTGTATATTGTTGGAGTATTACTGCCTCCTTAGAATGGATGGCAGGATGCATCTCCAAGTGGTGTCTGTAGGAGGAGGTGTAGGAAGACTTGGTCTCTGTGTACCCTTAGCATTCCTTTTTTTTCGATGGGTTCCTTTAACAGTGGCTGAGACCATTATCCCAGCCCTTTACATCTCTTTACCTGTCTTCTTGTCTTCCTAATGGTTTTCTTGTCCATCCTGTGCAGCTGGTGGAGTTGGAGGAGTTTGCAGCCGCTGTGAAGGAGAACGCGGAGGCTGTGGAGGAGCGGCAGGAGACTGATTCCATCCCTCTGGTGGATGACATCCGCTTCCACATCACCAGCAACGTGCAGACTTACAGTGCCATTGAGGAAGCCAACCAGAAACTTGAAGCTCTGGAAAACCTCCTGGCCAGTATAGGCCTTGAGTGCTGACGTGTGCAAACCCTGCCTGTCACAGGCAGCCTGCGTAGGCCTCACCGGGTTGGCCAGGAGTGCAAGAAAATCCCAGTCTGAATGTCTGTCTTCCCATTCTTTGTCCTCCTTCCCATTCAATTTCAGGCATGTTTGCTTTTTAATTTATTTATGTCTGGACATTCACATTTCTGGTTTGTGTTTGGTTTTATTTTAGTTTTTCTTTCTCCTTTCAGAAGTAGCTCCCAAAGCTCAGTCCAAATCAGTAGCTGCTCCTTTGTACAACACAATGCAGACAGGAGACTGAGCTGTTGGGAGCTGTGAGGGAGCTGTTTTGGGGACTTCCTGCTGCCTGGGGATAGGACCATTCTGTTGCCCAACAACACACTTCAGAAACAGGATAATGCCAGAATATTTATTGAATTACCACCAGCAGAGGAAGAAAACTGGATTAAACTCTCCAAATAAGTATATGGGAAGAGAGGTTAGCACTGTCACTTTCAGCATTTTAAGCCTGGCAGAGGTGGGTCGTGCCAGGAACACAGGGATAGTCGGCTATGTAGAAGGCACTGCCTTCACTTGCTATTTTAGTTCTTAGATGAAAAAAACAAAACCAAGTGATTTCCAGGTCTTCCGTAGCTTTTCATTGCTTTGAAGTGCTCAGGATTCAAAAGCTTTGCTTTCTGAACAGGCATCTTTGGGAATACAGTAGAGACCAGACTCCTTCCATTCTTAGAAAGCAGTAGCTTTTAACGCACGAAACAAGGGAAAGCAGCCCTTTTCTTCCTAAGAGAGGAAGGAAGCACCTTCTTCTCAGAAACAGAACTTTTCCCTTTCTTTTTGTCCATTGTGGTAGACCAAAGCTGACTTGCTGGTGGGTCAGGGAAGAGAGGTCACCGGAAATCTTTTTTGAAAGGAAAAGGGGTCTTTTGGGGCCTCACAGGGCTGCTGTCCCACTCATCAGCCTTCTAGCTTTGCTCAGCCTTGAGCCTTGTAACTTCATTGTTCTCCAGGAAATTCACTGTTTGTACTAACGAAAGTTTTTGAATCTGTGTTCTGCAGTAGGTCATGTTATCTCGTATTGTCTCCCTGGATTCCTAATGAGGGTAATGGTGTTCTTTCTCCTTTAGCACTAATCAGCAGGCAATACCCCTTCATAAAGCTTGCCTTGCCACATAGGCTGCCCTTGGAGCTGCCCGTCTCTGGAATGACGTGTTGGGAGAGTCTCAGGTCTTCAAGGCGCAGGCTGGGTGTGCTTCGCCATGCTGTGCTTTGGGAGGGAGAAGAGACATTGAGTGAAGCACTTAAGGAATCTTGCACAGGCACTGGGCTGCCATTACCAATGCATAATGTCATTTTGGTCACTTTATGAGGCAAAATTTTGAAATAATCCATGTCAGGTGTGCGTTTATTGTGTAGCGTGGGAAATGGGCATGGATGCCTTGCAGCTTCAGGGTGTTTTCTGTAATGGTGCTGGTGCCTCACATGGCTAAGGAAAGGGTTTGGAGATCTGGTGTTTGGCAGGGACTGGCTTCAGGGAGAGACTGATGCCCCCACACCAGGTGAGAGCTGCAGTCTCGCTCCCCTGCTCAGAGCCCCTGCCTGTGCCTGGCCTGTGTTAAAGCCGTTGGCAGGTACATGGGCAGGCTCTGTGCACCACCTGCACTAGGCAGACTGGGTTCAGTTGCGGTGAGGAGGGGACACTGGACTTTGGCCGCTATACTTGGGAGAAGATGCGCTTTGGCAAAGTCATGTACTTTACAGAAGCTGAGGACAGAGCTGGGAGGGGGGAACACGGATGAGGTTCATTGACTAGCTGAACCCAGATGCCTGTGCACTTTGTCATCTGGGTTTAACTGGTGTCTCTTGCAGACCAGGTCTCTGGGGCAGGGTATGGTGGCAGCAGCGCTGTTCAAGCAGGACATGCTTCAATTCTGTTTCAAAATGCTTATGAGGTAATGCAAGGAGTTGTGGGTTGTTTTCTGCAGCCATATTAGTGTGAGGGAAGAGATGTGTCCTTGCAGGAATATATTGCTGTGTGGATGCAGGAAGCAGCAGGAGTGTGCTCCTGTTTGGGATGGTGACATGGAGTAGAGCTGTGCATTCTTTGTGTGGTCTGTGGAATGGTCCTACATGTCCATGTCTAAGCTTAGTGTGGCTTTTACAGGACCCTCAAAGAGCCCAGCCCAAATTGTACTGATAAAGGCATCTCCATGAACTTGAGGAGGAGAAGGGCTATTAGGAAAGCTTTAATTTGAAGTCCCATGCATTTTGGAGAAAGAAGGATGAAAGCAGAACTGCTTGTTTCCTTGCTGAGTGGAGTGCCAGGCTCATGAAAGCATGCTACAGAAACAACCAGGTGATTCAGTTCCCCTGCATTCCTCCTCCCTGTATGGCTGAAGATGACACTGAACATAAGCAGGATGTTCAGTTTATCACATCCCTTCTACTTCAGCATAAATTCCACATCTGACATCTTAGTAGTCGGCTTTCTGTGGCAGTGGCTCTGACAGCCCTGCACAAGGCCTGCACGAAGCCACCAGAGTACAGAACGTGGCCTTTGCCTTCTGCTTGTACTGAGTGAGATGGAGAAGCAGGATTACCAAAGAATGTGCTAATACTTTTCTCTGCAGATGCCTCAGCTGCTAAAGCAATGGGCAAAGCAGGAGGGAGGCAGAGGAGTGGCAGCAGTGCTGGGAAGCATTTTCCATATGGCTGCTCTTGAATAATTCCATTCCTGCGTCCTTAAGCGTGGAGGAAGTGAGGCTGCAGTTTTACATGTGGGAGGAAAGGTCAGTGTGGCCTTTTGATCTGCCTCCCCAGTAGTGCAAGTCCACGTGGACTTCCAAGCAAATGTCTCATCTGTCTGCGTGCACTTAGTGGTCACATCTGTGAAGTCCGTCAGATTGTCCAATTACTTGGGATCCTTTAACCGCCCCCCATCCCTTTTGGCAAAATAGGGCTATCCAAAAGCATGCATAAGCAGATGGTCAGCATGCAGGCAAGCTCTCTAATTAAGATGAGCCAGGACAAAACTTAGATTTGAATTCACTTTATTCTTGCTGCAAATGATTTTATCACAAAACAAAAACCTTCTGATTTTTCTTCTGTTACCAGTGTTCTTTTTGTGTTTTGTTGCCTCTGTCCCTTTTACTTACTACTAGCCACTTGCTGAAATAAAAAGATTGTAAAAATTATCAGAGCAACATTATATTTAAGAAAAAATGTGTAAGCATGTGTGCAGCAATAAAATAGTCTATTTCACTATATATCTGTTCTTGCTGTGGCCTCTTTGTTACCAACTGACAATATCAGCGTGGTGTTATTTTCAAAAGGACTCTGCGGGCTCCTTCATTTTAGCTTCCCCAGGCCAAGGACTGGCTCTGCACTGCGTGGCTTCCAAGCAATGAGGAACTGTGCCGTCCTCTCCTGGTGACCTGTTTGTACAGTCCTGACAGAACAGGTGAGTAAAGTGCTGACTTGTTTTTACTGGCTACTTCCTCCCAGGAGTATTCCATTTCTTCAGTAGCACCATGGCACACAGGCTTGGTCAGCATGGTGGTGGGGTGTCAGAGAGGTGATGTTTGTCTCAGAAAGTTGCCCTAGGCAGACCCTGACAAGTAAGTTATCTCTCCCTTTATTTCTTATCCTGTGCCCCTGCCATTGCTGACTGTCCATCAAAGCATGGTGATTTCTCAGCCTGTTTGTACAGAGCACTCCTGGAGTCAGAAGCACGTGTTTTCCCTGAAACCTTGAGTCTGCTGGAGCGCCTGGGCAGTCCTTCCTCTCTGAGGACACAGGCTCTTGTTCTCTCTTCCTACTTTATTGTACACCTGGGTGGCTACAATCATTTTGGTAAAGGCAATAGCTGAGCTGTCTGTGCAGCCTCTGATGTCTTGAGAGCATGACTGGCATTCAGGGGTTGAGCATCCATCTTGTCCCTGTTGCTCTGTGCAGGAACATGCAACTTCTCGGGTGGGGAGCCAGGAGACATATTAATAACATCTGAAGAACTAATGTTGTAGAAGGGAGGGTTTAGAAAAGTTCAAGGTTTAATCAGTTTTTTTGGACTCAACAAAAAGTGCATGCGAGGAGCATCATTGTTGTGTGAGAGCCTGGAGGAAATGAGGAGCCTTTCCAAGAGGTTTCAACTGTTCATGTTGTACAGTCATGGTCACTGGAGAACAGATACTCAACCCTAACAAACTGACATCATTTGATGGAAGGGTGCCAAGTCTACCCCAATCAAACCAGGGTGACACTGTTTTTTTCTCTTGCTGTGGCCAGCCTGGGGAGGCTGGGGGAGCTGTGTTGCCTCTGTCCTCAGCTCCCAGAGATGAATGAGCCTGGACAGGGCTGGCAATGGGAAACTGCAGCTTGGCTTGGTTCTCTTCTCACAGGTGGTGAGTGTGCTGGCAGAGCAGGTTTGTGTTTTACCTTCTAAGCTGAAACAGATTTGACATAATAAATTTGTTAAGAGAGACTGCACTAGCAAACCATTTTTCAGAGTTGGGGCCTGTTTTGAATAAAGGCACTGGCTCCTCTGAGGCTGCTGCCTGCCTTGAGGAAGTGCTGAGGGAGAAGGGCAGAGAACTCTTTTTCTAGGTTGCAAATGGTTTCTAGAGTTTTCAGGTTGGAAACTGGAGGTGGGTTATTGGCAATAACCAAGGTGAGGGCTGCAGAGAAACAGACTTAATTAGGGGACAGCAGCCACATTTGGGTGCAGCTATGGACATGCAGATCCTTAAGTAAAAATCAAGCTGCAACTTCAAGCTTACACATGATCAGCATCTGGGGACGAGGGTGAGTGTGCACATGACCTTTGCTTTTCCTGGCTGTGGTTAACTTTGTAAGCCTACAAGTGCAGGGCAAGCTTTGAAAGGCATTTCAGTAGACTAAAGAAAGCCTTGGAAGAGGATCAGTACCATGCAAACAACCAGCTCTGGTCCCAAGGGTCTGGCTGTTCAGTTCCCAAAATAAGCTCTGAGAAATGAGTGTGAGAGCTTTCCTCTCCCTCCTCCTGTTACCAAGCTCAAGGGGAAAGAGAGCAGGATTGGAAAGTGAGATCTGCTTGCTCTTGATGGCAGTGCTCTGCCAGTAGGTCTGCTTTGCTCCCTGCTGTTTGCTGGCTGTTGCTTTGGCACAGTGGGTTAGGAAAGAGAGGTGAAGGGAGTGCTGTGGTGTGGCCAGATTCATCTGTTCCTGTGCTCAGGGTAGGGTGGGATCCATCCAAAGTAACTTGATGTAGCTTTCCCATGGAGGAAACTGAGCAAGGTCTGTGTTGCACTGGAATGTCATTAAAACCCCAGCAAGAAAAAATGCTTCCCTCTTCATTCTTTTATCTTATCACTTCTTTGTAAGCCAGGGTCATCCCAGTACCATTTGTACAAGGCTGCGACAGAGATGAACTGTGCGAGGCAGGCTGTGCAGACTTCCTCTGAAGGGAAGCGAGCAAGTGTGTTAGTTACTGCTCCTGGAGATAGGCTTCAGGAGATGAAGGCTGATCTTTCATATCAAGGCTAAGATGACATTATATCTCTCCCTTCTGCTCAGAAAGTTTTATTCTAACATATTCTTGGCACAGCATAGCAGAACCACCAATATTTCTATGAATGTTATTAAGCTTGCTTCCATAATGGGAGGCAGCAATCTGCTCTCTAGAACTCCTTCCACCCCCCTTCTCCCTGGATTTGAAACTGAAAATTGTCCAGGAGTTTGAAAAGAAGTTTGTTGGCGGCAAGTTCAATCTCTTTCCCATTTCCAAAGGCTCTCTTTGAGAAGCTGAAAATGCTTCAGGCAAGTTATTTTCTGCTGTGTTCCTTCTCTGGTCTGAGTGCTAGTCAGGGACAACATCTTCGAAGCTGTTCAAGCTGCTGGGTCTGGGGTGGCCCCTTCTTGGGCGACTCCTCCTGCCCTTCCTGGAGACAGGGGAGATGGTATTTCTTGTTTCCTTATTTTATGTGACCTTTTCCAATCAGGCTGCAATTAAACAACAGCCCTCCAGGTCTGAAAGAATGCAAGGAGCAAGTACTTCTCTTGGTCTGCCAACCACAGTGCTTTCAGTGCTTGCTGTGGTAGCCGGGCAGGGCACATCAGGCTCATGTGTGAAATCCAGCCTTCACTGGGGATCCAGGATTCACCAGTGCCCCCAGGGTGGGTTTTGGCACAGAGCAGCTGCAGCATGGGATGTACATATGCTTACTCCACATGGGAAGAGAGGACTTGGTGTTAAAAGTGCACGGGGTGAGCCCTGGAAGCTTTTGATGTGGCAAAGACAAGGGCTGCTCTGTGCTGTGGGCGGCTCGCTGCTGTCATTGCAGCACGAGGCTGACCCTGCAGCCCAGCAGGAGGGAAATGCTGATTTATTTTTTTCCTCTGATTTGGGAACCATTTGGAGTTCTTTATTTCTATCATGTGGGTATCTCCTGCTCCAGGGTTCACTCTGTTGGCCTGCCGAGAGCTTTGCTGGTGTTGCCATTGTATGGTCTTTTATCTAAATGAAGGCATGATGCTGACACAAAGGCTGCTGACCTTGGGAGAGCTGGAAAGACCAGCTTTTTCCTGGGGCTGTCTCACACCAGGGTTTACTGTGGTCTGCGAGAGGCTTGCTTGCTTTGGTCATGGACCCTCCTTTAACTAACACAGGGAAGATACCCCTTGTCCTTTGCTCCTGAGCTGCCATTCCTTCCCCATTCTTGTCTCTGCATGTTTTCTTAAGAGACAAGTGTTTTCCATGCTTGACATTTGCCCTCCCCTCGGCTCCCCACCCCAGGCCAAGAAGCTTTCTTTGCCAAGTTTCTTTTGAATAGATGACAGCACAGATCATGCAATCTATCCAAACTCCTAATTGATCTCTGAGGAATAGTTTTTTTATCTGAATTCCTGGAATGTTTCTGTACACTGAAGAGTTTCCTCCGGAGGGAAGGGAAATTAATCCCGTGTCCCTCCCTCCCAAGGAGTGGTGGCCACTGGAAGGCTGGTTGTTTTGGTTTGTGCCTGTTGGGAGATGTGGGCTCTGCAATGTTTGCTCAGTCATGGCTTTTTGTTTAAAAAGGCAGCTGTTTGGAGAGCAGCAGGATGCAAGTGGTCCCTCCACATCGGCAGCTTCCCCATCAGATGGAGAAAAAGAGCATTCCACCTAAGCTGGAAGAGCATTTCCCTGTTTCTGTGTGCAAAGAAGACTTGTGCTTGTACTTGAGAGAAGAGCAAAGGACTGAACAAAAAAAGCCCCACTTCTGAGGGCCTGGAACGAGCAGGAGTGGTGTCTGCAGGCAGTCAGGCAGCTGGCACCGTGTGCCAGATTGGTGGTCTCTGGTGGTGCGGTGGCACCTGCACAACCCCATCAGCTCCATCTTCCTTTTCTGAAGCTGGGCAGGGACAGCAGCAGCCAGAGAGGTGCAATTCCCTGCTTACCCCCACCATCAGCTCTGGAGTGGATTACAACCCTGCTTTTTCCTCCACTGATGCTGAACTGTTTGAAAATGCAACCAAAGCACTACAGGTTACATGCTGAGCCAATCTCCTAATTAAAATTCCTCACTACTTACTGGAGCTGCAGCAGCTGATTGTTCTTAGTGCCTGAGCCTGGCCTGAGTGATGGGCTGTGTGGTCACAGAGGTCTGACATGGCCACGGTCCCTGCTGCAATGTGACCGAGTGTGACGCCTCTTGTCCCATGCCCTGATGGTGAAGCAGGGTGGCTGGAAAGGACTCCTGAGGAGCTCTCCCCTCCACTATGGCACTGCTTTGGCTCCTGCTTTACCATTCATCAACTGATCTCCACCTTACACCAACACCAGAGCCAGCATTTAGTAACACAAGACTGAGCACAGGCTGGGGGAAGAGAAAAGAGCAAAAGCTTCAGGGTTCCTGCAGACTCACAGGATCAGATTAGGCGCTCAACTAAAAACAGGAAAGCCACCTATGGCTGTGACAGCTCGCTGGACACCAGGTGGTGACACCAGGAGAAATGCTGTGCCAAAATATCTCCTCTGTGCTGGTGCTGCTTCCATCCTCAGGAAGGACTGTCCCCTCCTTCTTTTGCTCAGTCCCTGTCTCAGTACCATGGTGTGCACCCTCCAGTTACCCTCAAAACTGACAAGCTTAATAAACCACCAAAATACAAGGAGAAAGAGCTGTGGATTTGCCAGTATTAAAGCAAATCTTGTTACTAATGATGTTCCTTGCTAGCATGGTGTGCCCACAGGCTCGGCAAAAAGTCTCAGCTCTGCTGTCTGCGTTGACATGCGTCAAAGTCCTCAGCCAGAACTTCTGACCCGGTGAGCTGGGGCGTGATCAGATATACGGCCTGCACAGGGCCACAGAAAGAGAATATTATTCTCTTGATTTAGTGACTTGAAACATAAGGAGGATGAAATGACTTGCTGAAGGTTGCAGGTTGGAGCTGGTGCTGCTAATGACTCTGGCCAGAGGGCTGGCACGTGGCTGCGCTGTACTGTCTGTCCCCTGCTGCAGCAGCTGTCACCTGTTTTGGAGTGCAAGTGGCTGGGGAGCCCTTACAAACCAGTGGCTTGTCCAGAAGTCTGCATGGGAAGGAGAGCAGGAGAGAACTCTGTGACCGCTTTGTGCCCCAGCCACACTCTCTGGGCAGGGGGGACTTTTCTGCAGCCCTGGGTCTGGATGGGCATGGGGCTGTTAGAGCACCTGGGTGCTGCCTGGGAGCCCAGAGCATCAAGCCCCACTCCCCAGTCCAGTCTGCAGCTGCAGCTGGGGGCAAGAGCTAGGATTTAAACAGCAGCTGCTCTTGACCACGGTGCAGATGCTTCCTGTTGGAATTGGTTTAATTCAGGACCAGCATCTTATTTTAATGGGCTTGTAAAAGCATGGGAATCAGGTCTTGAAGCAGGCTGAGTTTGCCTGTTACTGCATATCGTCCACCAGCTCCTCACTGTTTTGTCTGGGGTGTGGGAAGCACTTGAGAATGATTGTGGAGTTTTATTCACTGTTTCTTTTTTTCAAGCTGAACTGCAATTTACTATCTCTCTGCCTTTCTCTTCTCACCCTTCAGAGGGATGGCAGTCACCAATGATGCCCTCAGACACGCTCAGTTCAGAAAACATAACTTTATTATTAGTTGCAATATACATTGTATTCCTTTAAGAATCCTAAATTGTCTATGGTTTTTCCACTGAAAATACATGTGTATGTATATATGTTTTTATATATGTATATATATATATAAATGTATTTTATTTATCTGGAACACAGCGGAACAAGAGAGACAACCTCAGGAATTACTTGTAAAAGGAAATGTGATCCCAAAGGGTTTGTGCTGGCAGTGTGCTAACGTGAGTGGTATAAAAAGAACAGGCTAAATAGAAAACATGATGGGTTAGGCAGTGGGGAATGGCCTCTCAGTGCTACAGGTGATGATATATACAGTAGTTACACGTTGCTATTGCTCAGTCACGAGTGCCACCCATTCTCCAAGGCAGGTCAGATTCTGGTGCAGCTCTGCACAACAACATTCGTAAGGCTGGCTGTGCTCCCTGCAAATGGTACCTGCCAGCTGGAAATAGAGTGTAATTACATTTCCCTCAGCAGCTGCTCTGCTCATTGCTAATCTGGTCAGCGAAGGAAGAATTCCTCCAGGGCTTGGTGAAACCTAACTGGGTCAATATAAAGTAGCTTATAGGCAGGGGAAGGGATCAGCAACAGTGGTAAGAGCTGAAATGCACAGGCTGAGCTGTGGCAGGTGCAGAGCAGCATCTCACCTCACCCAGTCTGATCTCCTCCTCACCCCTGCCCTCTGCACTCATTCCCCCACCTGCAGAGGGGCTGTGGCCCCTCTCCACTCAGCAACCAGGCCAGGGATATGTGGGGTTGGAGTGAGTGGTGTCTGGCTTTTTTGGGTAGGTTTCCTCATGTTAAATGCCTCAGAAGGTAACTCTTCAGAAAACTGGCTGAGGGTGGCAATAACTGCTGCTGTGCCATGGCTTGGGGGTTTGGCTTTTTTTTTGTTGTTGTTGTTGTTCTTTGCATGTTTTGTTTGCTAGCCTGTTTTTCAAACACAGCCTCCCACGTGCTACTGCTGAACTTTGCTATAGACAGAGGGACAAGTCTTCCCCAGATCAACGTAATTGGTTAACCTTTATTTCTGTTGGGCTGTAGATATTTCTTGGGTGAAAGGACACATTTTAGCAAAGGCACTGACCACGGACCTTCCTCTGCCTGAAGCCAGGTTGGAGGGAGCAGACGGGCTCTGACCTTCCTGCTGAAGGGTCACGTCCCTCTCCCCTCCTGCAAAGTGCTTGTCAGTTTGGAAGGGATGTAAAGAATGTGGGCATTGATTTACTCCTCCTGACTTCCTCGAGAAAAGTGCTTTTAAAAATCCCATCCTTAAGTGATCATTTTGCTACTACCCCCACAATGTCTGTCACCTCTGGATCACGCCTACTTGTTTCCCCTTCCAGCTGAAGAAGCAGGTGAGATTTATCACTACTGTAGTATTTCTCTTCTTGCTGTGTTTTGCTAGCAGCATTTGGTCAGGAGGGTGCTTGCTTGAGGAAAAGAAGTAGCCTCAAGCCAGGCAGCTGGAAGATGAAGAGCAGGTGACCTGTGCATTGCTCCTTCCCAGAGCAAGTGTCACCAGAGGTTTAGTGGGGGCTGCTGAGAACAGCTGATTGCACTGGAATAATAGGTCAATAAACAGCTGGCATTGCTGGGAGAACTACAGCTTGTTCCTCTCTTTATAGAGGCAAGAAAATACAAATGGGAAAGTGCCTGGATCAACCTGTATAAAAGAGCTTCCCTGACTGCGGCCCCTGAGGGCAATTACAAGAACACAACCTCCATCCACACATCTTTAATCCACCTGTGCTGCTGGGATCGAAAGGGACTGAGCCCTGATTCCCTTTCCTGAACCTTGCCAAGACTTCCTTCAAAGGGAAGAGAGGTGGGTGATCCCCACAACTGTCAAGGTGGGATCCAACCCTGGGGAAGGCAACTCCAGGCATAGTGATGGTTCCCACTGCTGCCAGGGAAGGCACTCAGGGGTCTGGTTTGCCTTGGGGGGAGATGCCCCACCTTCTCTCATAGTGCAATATTTCCATTTTCTTCTTGAAAAACTGGAGGGAGAGGTGCAGGTTAAACCCCTTCCCTTTGGATAGCGCCAAGAAGTATACTCATGATCAGGGCCATTGTCATCACTACACAGTTTTTACTGTGTCAGTGCAATGTCTCTGCTCTATACCTGGGCCTAAACTCTTTCCTCTCACCCTGTTGCTACCACAGACCCAGGCAGCTCTAAGGTTGGGTTTATTTGCACCACAGGACCGGTCCACAAGCTCTCCGTGGCAGCTTGTACTGTAGGGTCTGTGGATGCCCCCAGTGCAGCAAGGTGTATGTTGGATGGATGGTCATACCCTGTGCTCTGTCTTCAGCTCTCCACATGTCCTAAAGGGGTGAGCTTGGCCCCTCAGTGATCTATCCCAGTGCTGATTTTGAGGACACTGGGATGAGCTTGGACAGGATCTCTGTTCATGCTGTGGGTCTCCTGCTAAACCAGTGGACCATGAGGACACCCACTGCTACTCCCCACCCACCAGATGCTCAGTGCTTTTCTCTAGCATTATTTTCAGGACACTTTCCAACTGATGAAGGAAAACAACAGATTATGACTGTAAAGTTATGGTGAGAGGACTGGATCCTGGTAGGACAACATTATTCCTTGCCAAGAGAAGGAACGATTAACCTCTTTTTCACTCTCCTCCCATTTATTCCCCAGCTTCCAGCCACCTCTATATTCATCATATATTATATTACTATATTCTCTTATATCTTTGACTTTGCTTTTTCAGTTTCAGTAGCACAAGTGATTAATTCCAAAAGGGAAAAAAAGGGGATTAAAAAACAAAAGGAAGGAAGGAAAAAACCCCAACCCCTAGGACTATTTACAGAATAGTTAATTTTGCAGAAGAGATAAAGTTTGTCATTGGGAAAAGCATGGGATTTGAATGTGCTAAGCAGGTTTGATTCCATATTCCTGCTCTTCCCTCTGGGATCCTTCTCTGATGATGGAAATTAAAGAGCTGTTCAACATGTTTTCCCCAAGTGCAAACTCGCAGAGGATGCAGGGTGGCAGGGGAGGCTGGCTGTGCTCTGCTCTGGCCTGGCCTGCTTATAAAGGTAGTGTTAAAAGGGGTCTGACCTTGAAAATCAGCCTTTCACCTTCAGGGAGCCATCAGCTCCATCTTTAGCCTCTCTTCACTACCCAGCACCTTCATTAGTGCTCTCCTCTCAAGGGCCAGGGCTTTTAAGGTGCTGGCTGGTGGGGCCAGAGAAGGGATGGTACACACCTGGAATCAAAACCATGAAGTGGAAGATACTGTCTTCTTTTACATACCAAAAGTTATTGCAGTATAAATACACCCCAGTCACCCCAGCAAAAGCAAAGAAGGGGAAGCTGTGAGGGGAAGTTTGGTGGGTGAGGGACATTTCAGTAAAGTTGCCCGACCCAGAAAGCTTTGACAGCTGCTCCCACAGCTGCCAATTATTCTCCAGATTAGGGCAATGGCCATTTACATTAGCAAATAATGCCCTACCCTGTGCCTCTCCCCCCACCCTCCCTTATGCTTTGTGTGATAAAATACCCCAAGAGTCCCTCCATGTTAGATCTTTTTCTGAGAGACTTCTAATAAGAAAAGCTTCTATTCCCAGAAAACCCCAGTAAAAGATGCAAAAGCAATTGCTCCTAAGTATGGCTGGTTTCCCCAGCTGCTGAGACCTTCTGGCCAATCCATGTTAGTATTTCTGTGAAGACAGAGGTAGAGACCTCAGGCAACTCTTTGTGGAGGGCATGATAAGCTTCCTCATACACCTGCAACCAGGGAAAGAGTGGAGATTAGCACAGAAAAAATAAATCTGCATGAACAAAACAGCCATCAGTCCCCTCTCATCAACACCCACAGGTCCAACACATCCTGCCCACACCTTGTCAGTTCTTTTCCGATATGTGGCAGGTTATGAAATCAAAGACATGCCACTGGTGGTGCTGGCCCTTGGCAAGCAGGAAGGTGTTGCCATTGCAGCTTGATGTCTATAGGTACCTGAGCACCCTGCTGCCCTTTAGGAACATAATGCTCATCCCAGCCCCATCCATTTCTAGCTTCTTAGTCCACTAAGGAGGAGGAAATACTTATCGTGCCCTTGGAGTGTAAAGGACAATGGGGGATGTTCCCATAATGCCTTGTGCAATTTTACTTCTTTTATGCTCAGACTATCCAGTTATTTTCCCAATTACAAAAGCTTTCCCCTGGTCTCCCTTTCTCTCTTTCAGGCTCATTCATGTGCTAACAATTGGTTAATCAGCTGTGGCTCTCTTGAAATGAGCAGATGTGAAGTGGCTTTTGTTGTCCAGTGCTTTGGAAAGACCCCCCCCGTACCTTTACATGCTGGGGCATGAGGTAAGGTTGGTGCTTGCTCAGTTGGCATTGTTCAGAAGAGCTTTTAGGGTCAGCACTTTACTTGCTTATGAGCCTCACCCTACTTCTACACCAAACTGCTTCATGCCCAAGAGACCTCTAGGCACACAGCCACTGCTGGAGCAGGTCTGGAGATCACCTACCACTCCCTGTCTGCAGCCTGGCAGTAGCTGATGAAAGGCCACCTGAGCTTGGACTACATCTTGGTGATAGGGGCTGTCACCTGCTCAGTGTCACCAAGCCACCAGCCCTCTTCACCTCCAGTTCTGGAGGTGAGCAGGTCCCTACCCCTCCCCTCACAGTCACTCATACTCAGGCCAACACTGACAGGATAATACCCCAAAAATCAAGAAAGCAGGATGACCTTGAGTGTTTTGTCCTGACTCTGCACCGTGTCCATCAGTAAATAAGACCCTCTGATATCACAGAGCTTGTCGGAAGAGCCGTGTAGCACCAGGATGGGCAAAGTCAGCTTGGGCAGAGCTCGCTCAATTCTGGCAATGGCATTCATCAGCTGGATGACAAAGGAGACCTTCATGCCACCATGGTAGACCAAGGGATCAGATGTGTAAGACTCCATCTGCCAGGGAGAAAGAGGTAATTTAAGGTTAACAATATTTCATGCAGATGAAGAAAAGCAGATCAGCCTTGCAGTGAGGAATCTCTTCCCTTGGCTTGGACAATAATTTCCTACTTTCTAAGGACATCCTGCCATCAGAGTCAAGGTCAAGGTCTTTACTGTGGCTTCCCAGAACTGCTCACACAACCTGACATGTTCTTTGCTGTGTGTTTCCCTTTACACCACTGGCAATATTTATGCCAAAGCTACTTCTGCAGCTAAACAACCAGTGTTGGATGAAGACTGTTCCCATGGGGGCACCTGCCTCCATTTTTCTCCTCTGCTGTGTCCTTCTGTCACTCAAACATGGTATCTCTTCTCCAGAGGGTTCTTCAGACTGCGTTACTTGACAGGTGATAGTCTCCAGGCCTAACCCTCTCTGCCGAGAGCTCAGATGTTCTTTTTACCTCTCTGAGGATAAAGACTATGACCTACACCTACAGACAACTGACAAATCTGACTGTAAAGCCAAAGGGTCATCTCTGGGTGCAAAGTGTGTACAGACCAAGGCAGCAAATGATGGTATTAGGTGGTAGGCAAAAAAAAGGAGTCAACAACTCACTCAGCCAGACTGTGAGTGGGTAAAAATGTAAAAGAGCTGGTGCAGAAAGTTGCTAGGAAGGAGTGGTTACTGCAGCAGGCAAATCTACAGTAAATATTTGTATACTGTATGTGGAGACGGCCCACACAGCCCCTACCATCGCAATATTTGCCAGAATGCTTTGATTATGGGCTGGTCTCTGGCACAGCCTCCAGTTTCTCCCAGCCCTGGCAGATGTTTATAGAAATGATGGTTATTTATAGGTTAGCTGAAAACAGTCTCCTCCTCTCAGATCAAGCGATGGGGTCTGTTCAAATTCTTCTTCCATTGCAGAAACTTGAGGTCCTCTTGCTGCAGCACGTGTCTGTCCTGAGCAGACCAACGGTAGGAGGGGAGCCACCACGCCACCCCAAGGACATGTAGCCATGTGTAGGTGTAGGCACAGGTCTGCAGTGCAGGACAGCATAGAAAGAAAGGTTTTGGGGTGGATTCTGCCTTCATTTCCCTGCGAGGTGAGATTCTCAGAGTGGCAAAAGAACACTACATGGCAGGGCTTTCCCACCTGGGGCCATTTACTTGCCACAGGTTTTAATGCCAGTTTCCCTTGTTGTCATCTCAAATGTGCTGGAGCACAAAGCACTGGAAATGGAGCTGACAGTCAGGTATGCTGGTGCTCCTGAGTCTCCATCACTTTGCTGCTTCCAGTCCCCACTATCTCCTGTCACTTGAATCCATGGTTTCTATCCCTGAATGCAGCAAGGTGAGGAAGCGGGGTGAAAATTGGGATTATTAATGCCTGGCACCCTTCAGGCCCAGCCCACAGTGCTGAGGACGGTCAAGGGAGGGACAGCTGCAGAGCCAATCTGCTTCGTGTTGAAGTTACACCAAAGAAATTCAAATTGCTATAGAACACACTTAGGGGTTCTTTGATGTGGTGGATGTTTGAGTAAGGTCATAACTGTGTTTTCGTTGCTGTGCAAGATCATGGCTACTTTGAAGTGAGGAGTAATTTTTGACAGGAAGACAAAGATAATCATCACAGCTCATAATATTAGAATATTACACACAGTGTCTCCCTTTCAAGTGGCTGTGCATGCTGAGGATCTGGAAAACTGCTTGTAAGAGGCCACTGCAAAGATAAGACTGTGGTTAACATATTAAGACATGCTGAACATCCTCTGCTCCTGCTAACATCCTTAGGAAGGTCAGCCTAGAGGGTTGGCAGCACATGGTTCTTTTGACTCTGCATAGATCCTTCAAGTGCCCAACCAGTTTGTCCGTGCAGAAACCTTCACCTGTGTCCTCCATGCCCGACATTGTTCAGCTTCCCTGCTCTCCAAAGTCTTTTAAAAAGGGCAAGAAGTTGCCTGTGTTTAGAAAGAATTTTCCTCTTGTGAATGTGCTCATGGAAAAAGTTCAGCCTTCACATCCAAAACACCAAGTTCCCAGTGTGGTGTTACTTGCTCTCCTGTTGACAGTTGGTGTACCCTGATATTCTCAGCCAAAGGTGATGACTTTTCATCAGTATTTTAAGCAAAACCCCTATGTTGTATTGACTACTTAGCAACTGACTTCAGCCTCATCTGGATCTATGTCACAGTGCTGTGCTAAAGCAACACAGCTTTAGAATGGATTTGAAAAAAATTTTTAGTTTGATTTCTTTTTAATTGAAGGCAATAAATGAGAGACTTTGCAAGGGGGATTCAGAAAGAGTGGGTGGATGGATTGACATAAGGTCGCTTCCCATGGAGTAAAACAGTATTGATGAATTCATGTGAGCTGGTCTGCTCTCCAGCCTCATAAATGCTAGAATGACCTAATAGGTTTCTTTCTTTCTCTTGTTTGTGTTAAAAGAACAGGGATTTTTTTAACTACTGAGCAGCCAAAAAATGTTTCTGTGTAGATGATGACAGGTGAAAAAAATAATAACCCCATCCCAAGCCAGATTGATCAGGACTGCAGGGGGAGTATCCTGTTCCCAGTCACTGAACGGGAATCCTTCTCAGAGTTAATGCTCAGTGCATGGGATGAGTGCCAAGCAGCAGCTTGGTGGGGAAGGAGGGAAACACAGAGAATGGGCTTTGTGTTCTGCAGGCTATAATCTACAAACCCTGCAAGCCCAAAGCTGTCATTGCTGCACCGAGCTCTGAGACAGCAGGGGCAGAATTGAAGGTGACCCTCGGAGAGCCTGCGACCGCTTCCAGCTGCAGCTCAGCGAAGGCTCTGCAGAGTCCGTCACAACAGCACTTTTAATTCTTTGTGTAATTGTAAGACAGAAGCAACCATCAGGCTGCTGCATTATACTGCCCTGTGCACCTTCCCTTTGCATTTTGCAGAGCAATAAAGTCATTATAAGGTAATTGCAGCCTTATCCTATGTGGGCTTTGCAGGAATGAGACTGAAGTCAGGGGACTATTCACTGAAATCAACAGCAGCTAACACAGACTAATGGGGTAAAGAGGTGCCTGCCACTGTGATGTCATTCCTCCTTGGAATAACAGGACTGGGTTTTAAGGTTGCTTCTTGCTTTCTTTTGTGTCTCTTGTGTTTGAAACAGCAAACAGATCAAACAAACATCTCCCTGTGTCTCCCTGTGTTTCAGTCCCTATACTCTGAAGACAGCCTTCTGGGAACATACAGTCATCAGGAAATTCTTGGATGACGTCCCAAAAATATTTCTAGCAAATAGAAAGTTGGTCTGGCAAGAGAGTATGTGTAACATATAAATAATGGATGTTTCCAGCACATTGTGTGCTTTGAAGCCGAGCATCCTGAGTCCAAAAGGAGGGTGGAGTGTGCATTAGAGGCAGCCAGAGGACCAAGATATTGTGTTGTCTTCAGTAAGTGCCTCGAGCCTCAAATCCTGGTGTCTTGAAGGGAGTCAGCAAAAATGCTTTACATCACAGCCCACAGCTACGGACAGCTCTGTGTTCACTTGCAGGTGTGAAGGCAGCACAGCACTGCGGTTTGTTGTCTCATTTTGAAAACTGCTTCATTCTAAGTAGGCACTAATGAAGCTGACCTACATCTCTATCCACTGCAAAAGGCTCTCCCTTGCTCCATAGAAAGAGCAGAGGAAAAACAATGCTCCAAGGAAGCTTTTGAGACTTGAAGCATCACAGAGCAGAGGAAGCAGCAGCAAATACGTGGTTAGAAAGACAACACAATAGCATTTATTATAAACTATGTCCAGTGGTTGCTGTGGTGATTCCTAACATCATCCCAACACGGAAATGCTTGGTCAATACTGTGCACCAAATTAAGGGAGCTCTCTGACACTTTCCTAAATGCATTATTATTCAGGATGTCCTCACATCATCACTTTTCTCCTGCAAAGTTATTGAGTTCAGCATAGTATCTTCCAGCAGAGGATCCAGCTCTTGGTGGTTTATTTAAAACCTCTACCCTTAAGGACCAGCTGCAGCAGGGAGTTTGATGTGTCACATAACAAATCAGTGCAGAACCAGGTAAAGATCCACATGTCCCAGCCACGCTCACTCTTCAGGTAGGAGGTAATGCTCTCAAATTCCTCTCCTCTTCCACAGCACAGATTGTTTTTATCCTCTAAATACAAATGTAGAGGTGAAACCTTTCCTCTGTGTGACTTTAGTGAATTGACTGTCTAATTTAAACCTTTTATCTGATTATATGCAACCAAAAAGTTATGGAGGCTGAATGTAATTAAAAACAGGTTTCTACAGCTTGACTGGAATCAGCCTTCTTCCTGAGTGTATATTTTGTGTAGCCTCATATGGTACTTTGGAACATATGTCACATGGTGCATCAGCGGATGCACATGATCTCGCTCCATGCTAGTCCTCACAGTTTCCTAGGACTTACTGTGTCTTCTTTTCCTCAGCTCCTTTAATCTTTCCACCTCCAACACACACATTGAAATCTTATGCTCTGTTCACAGATAAGTGAACTGAAAGTTGTTGGACCAAAAAACTCTCTGGCAGTGCCAAGAAACAACGCTGAAATCCTTGAGACTATTCTGGGAGACTCCTTGCTTTCCAGTTTTCTGAACAGGTGAATGAAAGACATGGGCTATGCTGGGGCTGGACGCATTGCACTTACACAGACACTGGCATCGTCTTAGCCCCTGATTCTTTCAGCTTCAATTCTAATGCCAGTTGAGCTGCCTCCCCAGAGAAAGGCAACTTATTAACTCCTAATTAAGATACAAACCATTGCATGAACAGCACAGAGAATTACAGCATCTCTCAGTGAGATGTGTGCTTATGTGGGAGCCCAGGAACAAGTGACCACTGCATCAGTGAAGCTCCTGAGACACTCTGGGGAGTCATTTTCTATCTATTTCACCAAGTTCTGGGTTCAGCCTAAGCACCTTCATTCACTTACAGTTCATGTCTTCCTCCTTCACTCCTCTCACAACAGTGAGAAGGAAAAGCCTTTGTTAGATATTGTTGCAGCAGTTGCAATGACATCTGTTCTTGCAGTGATGGCATGAGTAGGCTGGCAGTGTTGCTATTAGTAGGAGTGGGTGTGAATGGGAGAAGGGCTCCAAGCTGTTGTGGCACTACAAATACTCAACCCTGGGACAGTTTCATGCACAGTCACAGTGGTGAAGCTGGAGCTGGGTTGTTACAACAGCTGCTTCAACTGCAGCTCCTTTAAGTATTAATCTTGGGTGCAGCATAAATGCATCATTTGTTTGGAAAGGTTGTAGCAGAGTTAGAGCATTATCCAGGGGACCTCATAGCCAAGTTCTTTGGGATAAGCACGCTCTTTTCCTCTGCTGGAATGCATCTGGCACAATGTGATCCTCATTTGGAAGCAGGAAAACAAATTTCCAGTACTGTAGGATTTTACAAGATTTCACTGCAAAGAGTAGAGTTGTTAGCAGTGTCTTTGCAAATTGTATGAGCTGGCTTTTGCTGCTGTAATGAGTGTGGTGGTGCAGTAGAGACAAACATGTCTCCTCTGTGCTTCCCACTGCAGCTGTAGCTCTCTGTTACTTCTTGTGCTGAGGGTGGCTACGAGTGCAAGGGAAGGGAAGGGAAGAACAATTGGTTTCCCACAAGCTTCTTCTGTGTACAGTCAGTTCCACTGCCTCCAGAGATGTGTCACCTTTTTACACCAGCATAGATTTTTGCTATCCTGATTTAGCAAAACACTTGTGGCGTTTTTTTTAAAGAGAATAGTGGGTCCAGGACAAGATACCAACTACACAGTGATTTTAAATGGCATTAAGGTTCTTACCTCTTTCTTGTTCCGGGAAATTGCATTTGGATCTATTGATCCCAGTGACAGGTTTGGGAGAACAAAGTTGAGGACTTTCGCTGCAAAAACCTGTGGGAGAGGAAAGGAAGCAGTTAAAGAGCCAGTTAGAGCAAGAGAGAGAACATAGAGGAGCAAATCCTGAGCTGATGGGAATCAGCATGGGAGGTAAATAGTTGAGAATAGTCAACTGACTTTGGAGAAAAATCTGTCTTATATTTAAAGCATTTCTCTTTAACAAGAAAGTGTTCAAACTGCTCCTGGGACCAGGGAGTGGGTGTGCTAGACTGAAATGCCGTCAGCTGTCTGTCCACATGCAACAGCCCAACTTCATTGTACTGCGCCTTCTTCTCATTCTCAAGTTAATTTCTAAAAAAGCCTCAGTTAAGCACTTTGATATGAAAAGGTAATTTCCAAGTCTTGGAAAGGCCGGGGTTTGGTGTTGCATTGCCTTTTCCTTGCTGCCACAGCTCTGATTTCAGCCTACAGTGAATAAGTGATGTTGGGTGCAATTTGCAGGAGTTGCTTAGGCTGCACTCATTTTGATAAGCATATTCTCCAGGGAACCTGTATATAAACAACAGCGAAGTGTGCGTGCATTGGCTAAGGGAATCCACTGCTCACATGTCTCCTGGGAATGAGACACAAAAGCATTCAGCAGCCCAGGCTGGAAACTGCTAGCAGAAGAAAAGGTAACATCTTTCATTTCAATAGCACTATAGAAGCATGTTGATATCACAGTTCTGCTCTGAATCTTTGGTAGCTGCCTTTAATTAAGTGATCACCACTTAAGTCAGAAAATACACAATTAGTGTTCATTCGTCTGTTTTATGGCCTTTTGATGTTTACAGCTGGCATTTCCAGGTAGGCTCTTGCCCATGCCCTCTGTTCCTGCAGGTATGTAATCACTTCTGAAGTACTCTCTGACATTTCAGATCCCAGATGACACATGACAGAGTAATTATGATATTAGAGGAATAACACAAGGTTGAAGTCAAAGTCATCCAAGAGTGAAAAAGCACATTTGGGAACGCGTGTGTACCTTGCAGTAGGTATGACTAGGAGCCAGTGTGACTGTCTACCCATATACTGAGCCCCTCACTGGCTATAACATTGTGGCAGCAAAATTAATTTCTTTTGAGGTCTCAGAAGCTAGACTGGCAAAATAACATATGCACACCAATGCAGGTGTGAGCTCATGATGCAAACAAGCAGGAATGGGGGTGTCTTCATTTCATGTTAACTCCAGGCAGTGATGATTTGAGCTATGCGCCTTCGTAAATCCTAGGCAAGATTATGAACCCTGAACCTGATGACTAACATCTCTGCTAAATTGGACAGAACAAAGCCAAAAAAGGACGTTTTAATATAGTAATTTCTTCCAGTTTGATTATACCTTAGAAGTAAGTCCTCTGCACTGTTACTGGGTGCAGATTCAGGCTGAATGACAGTGAGCAACATGATGTCCAGCTGGCTTGGAAAGCAATAGATCAGCAAGAGGCGAAATGGAAAACACTAAAGGCAAAGAGAGAATATTGTGTAGTGAGTCCCTTAAACAATAGACTGAGGGTTAGTACAGGATTAATCACCAGGGAATATTTCCTAAGGCGTTGTCCTGCCCACCTGATTTCAAAGCATTCAATAGCAGAAATGTAGCAGGAGATGCTCTTTCACCCCTGCTCTGCCCTTTGCCAGCAGATGTGACTCCTATTTCTACACTCTGAAATTCTGAAGATTCAGAGTTAAATTTTGTACAGGTCAGTTGAAAAGAAAAGGAGGAAGGCAGCAAGATCCTTCTCACTCCACTGGATTTGAACTGGATGCTTCCATCAGGACACAGGATTTATAGGGCACTGATGAAATTGTGTTTCTGCAAAGGGCAGCATTTGATCTTCCTGCAACACACCGTGCTTCTCATGCTGCCAGGGCTGGTTCAGCAGCAAGGAAAGGTATTCCTAAGAGGGACTGAAGGACCCAGTGTTTAGTCTGTCTCGCTGTTATTGTTGCCTTGAGCCCTCATTTGTTCAGGCCAAGGTAAATTCTTGCTCAGCTGGAAACTTCCCCAGCAAAAGGATGAATGCAACGGTCCTTGGGAAATGGCCCAGGGCCGAGAAGTCATACGTGTTCCAAGGGAAAACCAAAGCCTTTGTGCCTCAGAAGCACAACCACCATGAAATGTTTTTTGACTCTCAGAGGAAAAAAACCACACAGCTTTATGAGAAAACGTGACTTATGCAGGAATACTCTGCCTGTTTTCAAATCCTTTCTCTTGTAAGTATATTTTCAACTACAGGATGGATTTCAACTGGATTTGACAGAGCAGAGCTATTTCAGGAATACTTAATTTTTTATCAGTTTTCAGATGCAACAATAGATTTAAAAGAGAAAGAAACTGACTGTGCTCTTGTAATACTGCATGTAAGAGATTCTAGGAAAGAGATCATATAAACACCTCCAAAATATTTCAATTAGAGAATAGGATTTCCTACACAAATAATGTATCATTGCATTTATTTCCTACACTGAAATAAAGCAACAATCTGGAACAGACCTGCAACAAACCCAACTTAAATAATGCTAATTCCCACGGAGTGAGTGAATCTTTTATTCAGAAAGGGTTTAGCATCAAGCAAAAGATACAGCTCTAGAAGAAGGAAAATCTTTCCCTATTTTCCTTAACTCAATCAGAAAGAGAAGGCTATCAGTCTCTCAAATTCACATGGAATTTTTTCCCATTCCAAAGTAAGAAACAGCAGGGGTACTGGTGCTCATGGGACCCTTATGTTGAGTCAGGTGTAGCCTCACCTGTGAAGAATTAGGAACCAGCTTCCTAAAGGCAGACTTTGGTGCTGACTCCTATTTAAATTAGTCTACCTGGATTACATGACTTCAGGATTCACTTCCCTTCTGAAAAGTAGAACTGTGGGGAAAGCACTTAGAAGGAAAGTATTGACTGGCACCCAGGTGGTGCAGATCTCAGTAGGGTTTTGCATTTTAAGGCTAGAGGTCTTATGGCATTTCCTTCAGTGTAAGAGAGAGGTGATTAGGAAACACCCTTTGGTGCTTGTAACGATTTGTGAGTTCAGTAGATGGCTTTGGCTACAGCAGAAGGTGGGACAGGATTATACTGAAAGGTGAGGTAATCTGTTTCCTTCCTCTCAGAAGAAAAAAAAAAGAGAAATAACTTAGAAGTAGATTAAAACAAGAAGCTAGCTCTAGGAGAAGAGTCTAAGGAGAAAGGATGAAGGAATGAATCCCGTGGGAATGAGATGCTTTGTCCTTCCTGCTTGTTTAGCTGCTCCTTCCCGTTGCGTCCAGCTTCTTTTAGGATTCTTGTTTATTCTTTTAAAAATGCAGAAGGCAGGAGAGAGCTGAGGCTCACCCTCCCTAGGGAAGGGCAAACTGGGCAGTGAAAATGTGAATTGGAAAGAGCTCTGGAAGGCAGATGTGAATGGGAGGAGGGTAAAGCCTAAATGTAAACCAAAGGAGATTGTCCAGACAAGAACTAGTTATGGTACCAAGCTAAGTGGGATGCAACTGGGGTATGATGCTTTAGCTGGAAGCCTCCTTTGAGGCTCATTCCTGGGACTTAAGACTTCTAGTTCTGTTTAGAAATCGGTCATCTCCCAAATGCCAAAAATAACCTTGGCCTGACTTAGCCAGCGGGCTGTGTTGCAACTACACCAGACTCTGCATGAGTCAGAAAGAAAGCTGTAGGAGAGGAAGGGAAAGGACAGCACTGTGTGGGCTGCTACAGGGTGAGGTGAAGAAAGCACAGTCTGCTACCACCTTCTGAGGTACCACCATTACCTGATTCTTGCTTAAATAAGTTCTCCTGGACAGGTCAGGATTCTCTTTCTCTCTGAAAAGTAGGTGGGACTGTGAGGAAAGCACTTAGAAGTATGGACTGGCATCCAGGTGGCACAAATCCTCGAAGGGTTTTGCATGTCAAGGCCAGAGATCTTAACACATTTCCCACTGTGGAAGAGTGAGGTGACCAGGTGCAATTAGGGTTTGCTCTTACCTTGATGGGAGTGGCGACTTCTGGGCTGGCTACCACTAAGGGAGAAATTAACAGCATGCCTGAAAACTCACTGGGTCGCTCACTAGCTGTCAGAATGGAGATGGCTCCCCCCTGCAATGCAAAATAACAGCCCACAGCTTAATACAGGTGCCAACATCTTGTTTTTATGGTAATCCTGTTACTGGAAGGGGTTTAGTTCAAGCAAGCAATTATTTCTGTTCCACTGAGAGTGCAGTGTGGTCAGTGAGGAAAGCTGGACTAGTAGGAGTGCTAGAAGTGTCTGGTTTTTGTGGGGAAGAGCGTTCTGTTTCTCATGCTATAAACTCTCCTGTCACACTGAACTCAACTCTCTATGCAATATCTGCCAGCTCCCTGTGATGTATTATGTCCTTCTCACTTAAAAGAACTAAGAAGTGGGAAGAAAATGTCTGAAGTGGTAGTGCAGGTGGAACTTGAAAAATAAGTTGAGGCTGTGTCAGCATGCCGGACTGGTGCTGCATCGGGAAGATGCCGTGAAGCCCAGCTCGCTCCGTGCTGTGGCACTGGTAACCTGGGCAACAGCAATGCTGCCATCAGCATGTGAAAATCTTCACTAATTAATGGGAATTAAATATTCTCCTCCTCAGAATCCCCAGCCCCTCCAGCCCCGCAATGCTGTGCCCAAGGCCTGACAGCAAACATCCAGCCCATGGTCCAGAGCCGAACTCCAGCCAGGCTGAGCCATCCCGCACGAGAACAGGGGCCAAAGGCAAGGGATGGGTATGGAAGGGATCTGGTGTGCTTGCTCGGGAAAGTTTGCAGAGGATTAGTTGCCAAGGGAAATACTTGGTGAACTTCCACACTGCTGGAGAACCAGAGGCTTGTTAAATGGAGCAGCAGCAAGAAGTATCTCAAAGACCTCACTGGGAAATTAGCTCCCTGTTACAGCACCTTTGTAGCCTAGCAAGCCCTTCAGAGCATGTCATGCCGCCTTATGCAAGAACACTTGTTTATCTGAGCATGGGCTGAATCCCAAAGTACTTATTCATTTTCTTCTCCTGAGGGAAGTCAGGGAGAGCAGATCAATGACATCAGTGGGAATACTGCTAGCTTGAATAAAGGGATTTGGCCTGTGCTGTCAGAATCAGGCTTCAGATCTGTTCACCAAATCAGTGCCTTTGTTTTTGCAGCCCTAATCCGTGGTACATTTTCCTGTTAGGTTGTTTAACAGAATGAGGCTACAGGATATTTTCGTGCTTCATCCCCAAGCCACTCACAAAGCTTTGGAGGGCTTAACCTCCTGGTTACCAGTTAAAATGAAAGGGGAAGCCTGATGCTGCAGGGAGCTGGTGAGACTTTGCATGTACCTGATGGGAATGAATGGTCCTATTAAAAAGCAGGGCCGTTGT
The DNA here is from genome assembly GCF_047495875.1 of Pithys albifrons albifrons. Lineage (NCBI taxonomy): Eukaryota > Metazoa > Chordata > Aves > Passeriformes > Thamnophilidae > Pithys > Pithys albifrons. The sequence continues at coordinate 12,092,095 of NC_092460.1, forward strand.
AGCAAATGGCACTAATTAGGGCCATGATGCTGGTAGAAAAGTTAAGGACTGACTATACTCAAGGCAAATCTTGGGGTTATGGCATGCTGGCAAATCAGTCAGTGAACGAAGTGGAAGTGCAGGTTCCTTGTAGTTTTGTTTTCCTGCTGTGGAATGAGTTATTTCCTGTCATCCACATGAGTACCACAGCATTTGTCCTGGATGCTGGGAAGGGTAGGGGATGGTGCTTACCATGGAGTGCCCAAGAATGAGAATGGGCAGCTCAGGGTGCTCTTTTTTCATGAGATCAATGTGCTGCAAGCTGTCCCTGATGAAGACGTGGAAATCTGAGACAACCATACGATCACCCTCACTCTGCCCATGGCCAACTGTAGGGGAAAAGGAGAGCACATATCTAAGTCATTCAAAGCAGTGGTTGCAATCAAGAAAGGACCTAGCACAAATAAGCCTGTTGGACTGTTACTGTCCTAACTTGACCTTCTCCTCTGCAGTAATCTCTCAACAGAAAGAGTGCTGCAGAAACACAGAGGAAGCTGCACAGAGCTATTTAACAAGTCCCATACTGTCCATAATCTGATTTAAAAAAAAATCATAGAATGTTTAGGGGTTGGAAGGGACCTTAAATTTGGAGTTCTATTCCCCTGTGTTTCTGCCTGCTCTTCAAAAAAAAGAGTATTAATCTATTTTTTGCAGCCTTCAGCATCAGGGTGAGGAGAGCAGAGGGGCTGTCTTGCCTTGCTGTAGAGGTGGTGGGTGTAGTGATGCATTTCCCCCCACCCCCAGGTCATTGTATCCTGGGAAATGGTGTTTTGCCCCAGGGAGCATATGGGTCTGGTGGTTCACTGTACAGCTGTGACTGCTGTGTAGAGTCTTGGCAAGAAACAGAAAAATTCTGAAGAATAGATATCCTTGCTATAAACCTAATGAGCCATGGACTCTGCCTTTTCCAAGGCTTGGGTGTGCATGAGCCTGGCAAAGTCCTGCCTTTTTTCATGGTACCCTGGAGCACTGGGTGGGCTGGAAACCTCCTCTGTATGAGATGAGGGGTCTCAGCAGAGAGGGGCAAGTGATGGAGGCTGCAACAGCCTAAAGTGGGCAAGTATCCAGTGGCAACCTCTTCCTAAACAAGTGTTAATGCAAACTGTACTGCACCTGGACACTGTTCCCTCACTCTCTATCTGGGAATTGTCTTCTCTGATCAAACGGAAGGGAAAGATTAAAATGGAAGATGGTGAGTTGCCATGGGAACAGCAGCATCCATGGCAGGGGTGGAGCCAGCATTGCCACCAACACAGCCCCAGGCAATTTTGAGCTTGCAAAGGCTTGAAATTAATACCACCTTGGGGAAGCAGTTTGCATGTTTACCTGAAAACACATGCATGTTATTGTCTATCACAAAAAGGATTCATCCTTAAAAACAGACCCTTTGCTTGTTTCTGTTCAATGTAGGTAGGCCATCCAAAAAAATCACCTTGCAAATTAGGCAGAACTTCTAAGACAAAGCTGGACTAAATTCACTCTTTCTAGGAAAAACTGAACCCCAAACTTGTTCTTTTGTCCTGCCAGGTGGTCTCCATGACTGGGTCTTTTGGCAGTGAAGGCTGCAATCAGCCACGCTGGCTGCCAGAAAAACCCATACATGTCATGTTGGTCAGTTATAAATAATGTATTACTAGTTCTGCTTTCCATGCACACACCAATTTCTGCCAAAATATGGTATAGCAAGCATCTTCTATGGAACAAATTGAAGAGCACATTAAAATGCAAGCTGTAATAATCTACAGAAGTGAAACCCTGTCTGTGGCTAGTGGATCTATTAACTTTTAAACTGAATTTTATTACAGATGGAAAGTGAGCTTTTTACAACTTTTATACACATCCAGTCCGCTCACTTTATAGCCCTCAAATGTGTTATCTGCCTATTATTTAATTTCAAATGTAGCAAGTTAACATGAGTTCAACAGTCCAGAGAGAGGAACATTTTCTCTTAACGGAGCTCTGCACTTCAACTTCTTTCTCCAGTGCTATTTCACTTGCTTCTAGTCTCTCCTTCTCTCCAGCTGAGCAAGCAGAGACAGCAAAACCCTGTGGCCCAGGTCTGTATATAGGCCATGACTCCTTCTTGTGGAGCTGTGAGGATTTGATCTATTTTTGTATGAGAGAGACAGATCTGGAAAACCTCCTTGGTCCTCAGCATGGAGAACTTCCCCTGGTCCTACCATACAACAAAATCACTGCTCGTGACAGTCAGAGTAATGACTGTGGAATCCAAAAAATGCCTGTGCAATGCTGTGAAAAACTTCTCTTTGAATTTCTGCAGGGTTTGTTTTTTTAATTAATAACTTAATGAAATTCCACTCAGATGGCACAGAGCAGTGCCTGAGCAGCAGTCTGTCTGCATGTATGGGAAAGGAAGATGACACAAGTCTTTGCTTTGATACTATCCCTGCCCCTTGTGCAAGCTTAGCTGGGTGGCATTGCTAGGTCATGTTCTTTTATTTTACTGTTTTTCTCTTCTGGTCCAAGAAACTAAACTTATTCCACCAGAGAATGAGTTTATTGCCAGTCTTAATCCCCCAGTCAAGAAAGCTTCAGGGTGAGGAGCTAAGACTTCTTCTATTAGATGAAAGACTTTTCACAACCAAACTTTAAATACAGTCAAGAATATTGACATGTTTTTCTTCAATCTTTTGCCTTTAGAGCTGTTAAGAGTGAAAGGTCAGGTTCACCCTTGATGTAAAGCTATTTGCTCTGGGTTTTGCTGGGAATGAATCTGATGTAGTGGTTCTATGGTTCCAGTGGCAAAACAGTGAGTGGAGGATGAGGGGAACCACCTTCACCCAGGAACTGCAACTAACCAGAGGCTGCTCCACACCCAAGTGACAACAGAGAAGTGTCACAAGAATCACAGCTCCATGAGTTCTTCATCACAGCAGTCCCTCAGGGGCTGCCCGATAGGGCAATGTGAGGTTATAACCACAAGATGCTCATCTGTGCAGAGCTGAGACTGAGGGTGCACATCCACGTGGCACACTCGGTGTTCAAAATCAGCTAAAGAGGTTTCACATCTATCTGGCTTCACATCCAGCTTGTGTGGTTCACTGCTAGTATTGTGTATGTGCAGTGGATCAGTGATTGACCATTTCAGGTTGCGTGCACTGAGCTAATTGTGGGCACCTTTCCTAGGCACAAGCCTTTAAAATAAGAATCCAAAACACATATTTCCAAATTGCAAATCTAGAATTAGGAGGTCTAGGCATCCACTTCCAACCAAACACACCACTGCAAAATAACACGCTTTGCTCAAACGTAGTCTTATTAAAGGCTGTGATGACCTAGACCAATATGTCATAGCTGTTCAATTCTTCCCTCTGTGTTTTCGGCATGAGCCACCAGAGAGTCAAGAGCAGCAACTCATGATCAGTCAGTCCTGTCAGAAAGCATGACTTCAGAGCATGATTTCACCTATGAGTATAGATTGTCCAAAGCTACACATCTCTCTGGAGGGAATAATACTGACTGGCTGTGCAGGAAGACAAAGCTGAGAGTTCAGTGATGGAATATTTGTGGGTGTGAGGGCTCTGGGAGTGCATTATAACCATGTAGGTATGATTCTGCCTGCCAAACAGACCCTGCGGCCTTTGCAAATGCATACCTCTAGGAGTCCCTCCATTCCTCAATTCCCATATTCTCTCCTACTGTGGGGCTTGCTTTTGAAAACCACTCCAAAGCAGCCAGACTTTTCAGCTGACATGCCTCAAAAAATGTTACATCCTGCTCAGATTGGAGATATGCTGAAAAACATGTAAATAAAAAGCACAGTCCAACTCGACACTCCCTTCCCTTCAGTAAAAGCCAAATGGGAACTGCCTGGAGGAATAACCAGTCCAGCTCTGGGCTTGCCGAGCAGGCTCAGTCCGACAAGGGAAGTCGTGCTGGCTCTGCACCAGCATGATGCTCTTTTGCTGGGGCTTTGAGGCTACATCATAGCTGAAGAAATCTGTCCCTAAATGTACTAAGTAAGACCAACAGAGCATTAGACAAAGAAGAGCTCCTGGCAGTGCCTGTTCTCACACACCATAGGGTGCATCAGCACCCAGCCCTCCAAGGCACTGTGGGGATGGATGAGTGCAGCAGCACACCTTGTCTGCCCTCAGATACCTGCACTATTTTTGTTCTGAATGCTAATTTTTATACAAGCCACAAACTATGCATATTTATCTCTCTTTCCAAATGCCCAACCCATCTGACAAAGGCAAAGTCTGACCCTGTGTGCTCAGATGAGGACTGAATCACTCCTCAGACCTTGGGCAGGAATGTTTTCCTACAGAAGATGAGGTGAAGGGGGAAATGCAGGGTCAAATGTTGAGTTCAGCTATGCTGCTGTAAATTTACTGATTTCAGTGCTTCTCCTTAAAGCTTACAGTCATGGGAAAGCAGAAATTATGAACTATGTTGTTATTTCAGCCTTTGCTCCCTATTTATTATGGAAAAGCCGTAAAACAGAGAGAGAGAACAGGGGAAATCTGCCTGGGGAGCAGTAATTCTTTAGACAGAATTTGGATCTTGGCTTTTCACATATTTTGTTGCTTTCAACTTTGGGGAAAAGGGGATGGTTTGGATCCATTTTTATTGTACTGAGGACACCATCACTGGGGCCAAATGCTCTCCCTGTCCAACTGATGGTAGAAACAATCAGGAGGGATGTAGGACTTGACTCCTGACTCAGGATTCATCAACACTGTTTTCTTCTCTAGATGCATAACTCCAAGAGTTTGGAGTATGTGAACCAGAGCAGGGAGAGTTAGGAGTAAGATCAGGCACTTCAGGCTTACTCCTCCCTCAGCATAAATATGTTTTGAATTGCAATGGCACTAACACAGGAGCACCAGGAGTTTTCAGTAGTTAAAAGTCAGAACATCACATTGACTGCAAAGTTGATTCACAGACACAGCCGAGTGCCACAAAATCCCACACTGGCCAGGCATGTCTCAATTATAGCAGAGGGGGCCACTGGCAAGGCTTGGTACTATAGTGTCTGGTTTAATAAGCTGGAGCATGGGTGTGATCCAATTCTCAAAGGAGCTGTTGGAGGCCAGTAAAGGAAATTTTACTCCTTTAGCACTGGCACTGCTGCGGGAGTGGGCAGCAGCACACGACAGCACAGACAGGGGTGCACAAAGGAAGGAGTTTTGTTAGAGCCCACAACCAAGCTCAGGCTGAACACCCTCTTCTTTCACTGCCTCCATCATCAGTAAGCTTGTTGGAGTCTGACAGGTCCCTTTAAAGCAAATGCCTAAATGGATTTTGGAAAAGAAGGTATCAATGTTAGTATTATGTATTTATTGGCTTCCTGAAAGATTTGTTTTATTCCTGAATTGTGCACCTTTATTTTCTGCCCCAAATTTGAGATGAGATGGACTTCTCACTGGTGTTGGAACATGCAGGAAGGTGAGCCCACTTCACTCTTTTTTGCTCTCACCCCACTACAGGTGATGCTGCTGGTGAGAGCCATGAGAATACCATGTTGTCCCTGCTGCTCAACTGTCTGCGTTAAGACAAAACCCCACATAATTAAAGTTCCCGTAGATGTTTTTCCTCTGCAGGTGGCCCACACAGTGGAGCAATGCTGGCTCTGGAGCTCGTGGGAAGGAGATGGTAGTGACAGGAATTTGGATGGCTCTTCTGGTGCACAAGGTGTAATGTGCCAACCTAATCCCTTTCCCATGATTTTCCTGAGCTTGTGGCAGCTTGCTCAGCTGAGGACCTCAACCTGCCCTCAGATCCCACTGCTATGGAAAGGGACCACTTCAGCAGCACATTTTAATACCCAAACTCCATAGACTGGGAGACAGGGACCCTTATCTGCCTCTGCTTTCCTCTCTGTCTTTTACAAAATGCATTCAGACTTGGAGGTAAAACTTAAAACACGAGATGCAGTAAATACAGTTTTCTGAAATGTTTTGGTTTTGGATTCCACTGCAGCAGTTAATGGAGTGGTGTCACAAGGCTGATGCCTTGTATTTATGAGCTCTACTGAAATTCCTTTGAGCAAGGATTGCTTTATTTTACACATATAAAGCACCCAGCACTGCAGAGCATAACCACAGACCTTGGTCCAAAGTACAGTAAGATCTAAAAGTAATAATTAACTCTAATCCCAGACTGTAAGGCAGCATGGTTTTACAGAGGAGGGGATGGGAAAAAGCACATAGATGGAGAATGTGGGCGAGACACAAAACACAAGACGACACTAATAATGGGTTACATAGCAAATGTTGTGTGAAACCTTGGTTTTCTGCTTGGGTGTTTTTTATAGTTTAATGAAAAAATATTAATGAACTAGTAAACACTTGAAATTGTCATAAGAGTTCACTACTGAAAAAACTATACTTGCTTTGTGATGAATTAAGTACACATCCTTTCTGTCATGTGAGCAAAACTCATTAATTAAACATACTGGATTTCAAGCTCTCAGTGTTTAATTATTTGTTTAACAAGCACTACATCTAATCCACCATTCAGAGGCACAAACAACTAAAACAACAGGAAGAAGCTTCAAAGCAGGACAATCAACATCTGGCAAAGTCAACAGACTGTGCCTGCACTGTCAGTAACATGTAAAGAAAATGTTCCACTAGCAGAACAAATACACACAGGAAGAACCTCAGGGATCATTCTGCAGATTCCTGCTCAACAAAGCAGCTTCCTTGCCCTCAGAACAGAAATCACAGTGAGGGAGCTTGTTCTGGTTCTATTTCTCCAATATTTTCCCTTCCTCAAGAAAATCAAGTCTGACGTACAGAGGGCACCCTGAAGTGTCTGCTGTTCGCCTGTGCCTACTCTTCATTTTGCTGCAGGTGGAGAGCAGAGGCAGGACAGACACCTGAGCTAGGACAAAGCAGGGTAAGCTGTCCTAGGATTTGCCATGCTACCTTGTCTCCAGTCAAGCTGCCATCTAGGTCAGCTGCTGTACTTAATTGGTAGCTAAACTTTGCAGGTGAGTGTCTCAATGTCTGCCTGACTGAGCCTTATCTGTGCCACCACCTCTCTCATCCTCTTCCCACAGCTCTGGTTTCCACAAGAGGAAAAACTAGTTAGACACATGTCTGTGGTCTGTGGCTTTTCCTGAAGGACCACTTTCATGTCAGATGGGAAGCATTACAAACTAAAAGGAGAAGGTTCCCTTTCACCACTGATTCCACTTTCACATTCCTTGAGGATCCGAAATACAGCTTAACATATGCTTGTCCTTAGTGATTTTTGACTGCTCTTCTCTGTCTGGGTAGTTCTCAGCATCTCTTCTTTCACTACACCTGTACAGATGCAGTGAGTACACTGGGCTTTTCATGAAAATACACACATCATACCGCCACTAGGTATGATACCCAACAGAATTGTCTCTCCACCCTTGGTGTTTTAGGTATGAAGCATGTAACTAAGAAATACATGTGGATTCTGCCTCCCTTGTACCAAAAAAGAGTCTTATCCTGAAGGCACAAGTTCGTCAACTTCCTTCTTCCTCCTCAAGGTTAGGAAAATCATTTTCCTTTCAGCATTTGCTGGGTAGTTTTTATTCACTTGCCTCACACAAAGAGTGCAGCAAACTGAAAGCCTTCTCCTCCCACATCAGAGACACATTTGCAGAGCTGAGATATTTTTAGAATAGTGCACACAGAGATATATTGTTTGTTGTCTTGGTTAGAGAAAAAAAAACCCAGGCAATTTTCTATACTAAAATTATTTGTGCCTTATTTGCTGGAGAGCAGAGAACCAGTCATCTTGCTGAAGCCATGTAAAATTTTTTCTGTACTCCAGAGATGACAAACAAAATGCCCTGGTACATATCAGAGCAGTTGTTAATTCTGTCTGACAAGGCAAACTGTTTCTGTCAATGTTAAGAGCCAATTCTTCTCTAATGGATACAAACACAGTTCTTTTGGCTTTAGAAGTCTTTTGCCCATTTCTTATGTTGTTGCTGAATTTGGCTCTGAATTGCAGTTCCTTAAAAGTCTTCCTGGAACATCATGTTGCCCATGAAAATATGCTGAAAAAACCCATCTGAGTGTTTGTGTTGCAAAATAATGAGCTGCATTTACAAACAGCAGGCACTGTGGTCAGACTAGAAACATAAGTGTCTCCTGGGACGTTGTGTAATGAAGGGGGACAAGGCAGTATGAAAACCTGCACATACCAACCATAGTCACTTCCCACACTGCCTGGAGAAGGGCAGCTTGTCTTTCCTACCACAAAATCAGGAAGATGTTGTGGCATGGCTGGTGAAGCTAAGGCCCATAAAAGAGGAATATGGAGCCCACCTCCTTTTCCACAAAGCACACAGACAGACGTATTCCACCTTCTTCCTCAGGCCCTTCTGCAGTGGCACCTCAGCCAGCCCTCATGAACATTAAACCAAAAGATAGGAATGCCCTTCTCTACCAGGCTACTGGGATCAATGGTTTGAAAATGCTGCACAAAGCCAGTTTAAATTGTTGATCAGCTGTTGAGTTCCTCTGCAAAAAAGTTTCTTTTGCTGATGGATGAAATGATTCCTGCCTAATCTCTTTTCCCATGGGATGAAAATCACAATATAAGTGTAAGAAATATAATCAGTGAGGCACAACTTATGGTGCCTCTAAAGAGTCAGAGATACTAACTAATTAGGCACTAATTGATTTTATTTAAGACCCCATAATAATTTTTATAAAGTCCTATTATTTTTAACTCTTATTCTTGCAGTGTTGCACTGAGATTTTGCCCTCTTTCATGAGGAACAGATAATTTCCTGAAGTATCATTGAGGCAACTTTATTTAGAATCAGAGTTAGTCTTCAAAGACTTATTCTGGCATGACACGGAAGCAGCATCAATACCCAGAGACTGCAGGAAAAATGCATAGACTTTGCTGGAGTTAATCCAGGGTCTCACCAGTTCATTTGACCTAGATGCTGCTGATCTGCTAAGGGCCTCTTTTCTTCTCTTCACATATGACTTAAGAAACCACTAATGATGGCTAGAGTTTCACTTTCAGTGGAAGAGGCAAGCAAACAAGGACAATTTCTCTGATATTTTAATTTAGCTTTAAAAACATAAAATTTTCTTTTCTTGTCTTAGTACCATAAATTCAAATAAAAATATCAAATAAATAACTTTATTATTTCCTAGCTGAAAACATGGATGAAAGTCCATTTGCATTAGCTTTCTGATCCAAGTTACAGCTTTAACACAGCTGGGGGATCAATTCCAAGTGTCAGGATTTTCAATGAAAAAGCCAGCGCTGGAGTGGAACTGCACAATCCCCTTCCCCTTCCCTGCCCATTTATTCCAAAGCAGGCTGGCATGTGGGATGGCTCTCCAGCACGCACATGTGATTGAGTCCTAAATGACAGCCTGTTTAACTAGAAAACATTTCCATTTTTTTCCTTAACAAAGGCCATTCATTTCTTGCTCTTCTATTTGCTTAAAGACGGTTTCATTTGCCCTACCTGAGAGTTTGCACAACCCTTCTGATTGTTCCCCTCCAAATAGCACTGCAAGTTAATGACCCACCTCCGGGTGGCTGAGCAGGAGCCGCGGCCCGAACGCTGCCGCAGCATCGGCCCAGCTACTTACAGTGCAAAATCCATACGTCTGCCTTGAATATTTTTATGCTTGAGAAAACAATCGAATCAATTCATCTTGTGGAAGACAGACCTAATTCTTCCCTGCTAACAGTAGATTAGGCATCACGGAGAAAAGAAGATGAAAGCTGGATCATGTAAGAACTCCCTCCATGCTGTCGACGAATGTCTTGGGGGACGGATGCAACTTCCTTTCAAGCTATCTTCAAAAGGTTCCCCTTCATGCAGACCACCCACTGGGAACCCACATCAATAATAACAACAACAAAAAAAACAATTTAAAAGACCCATTTTTCATCTGATTTATTTACATGTTAAAATAAACACGAGTTCCCATATAGAGCAAGGGCTCCCAGTGGGTTCTGTTTAGTCTGTGAGATTCTTGGCACAGGAGAACAGCATTTCTCTGTTCCAAAGCAATCTTGGCACAGATTTTTTGGTTATATAATTTTTTTAAGTAACTGGTAAATGAATAATAATAATGTTTCTAAAAAGAGGGACTCATGTTCTAGGATACCAGTGAGGTATTTTACCAATTAATCTGCCAAAAGGTCATTGGCAAACCTGAGCTCCTAAGCTCCTGTATTCAGGGTCAGCTCTCCCCATGGGTTGCACTTCCAGTTCTCAATCAGCTTGTCCAAAGGGAGCTTTCCCACAGAGTTAAAGAGATTTTCACTTTTTGCTTCACTCCTTCGCATTGCCACATGGCAGTGCCACCCTCATTAGACAGGATTTGTCCCTGTTCCTGACAAAGCATGAAGGAAATACCACTCTCCCAGTGCTGATAGCTTTTTATACCCACTTTTACAAGTGCAATGGGTGAGCAGCAGGTGGATTATTTGAAATAAGGGTAAGTTTTTTAAATTTGGTGATGAAGGGGTGGGGGTTTGGGGGGGTGGGGTGGGGGTTTTTGGGGTTTGTTTGTTTTTTTAACAGAGTACATCTGCACAGAGCTGTAGCTCACTCAAACCCTACCAAATCTGCCTCGGAGCAACACAATTAAGGAAAAACCTCCTGATTAAGCAGGTCAGGCAGGAAGCGTTCCTGGGTGGGCCAACCCTGCCCAGAGTGCCAGAGCATAGTCCCAACAGCTGCCAGTTGGCTCATGGCTGGGTGGCATTTAGATGGTGCACGGGGGAAGTCACGGGGAAGTGGCAGGGCAGAAAATAGCTCTCCTAAATTTGTCTTGCAGCAAAGCTGTTGTCCTTTCTTGGTAGAGATTGATTTCAGAGTTATCGTTTCAGCTGCTTTTCAGCACTTGATACCCTTCTCTCTGTAACTCTTCTCCATGCAACTCTGAAATTCTCCTCACTACATATACCTTTACCAAACGAGCCAGGATCAAATAGGCAGCTTATTGCTTTCTATGCTCTATTACTCATTACAAACCATGGCTGGGTGACAAGAGATGGTGAATACCAGCTGCAGTTCAGTAAACAATGCACAGGTACAAGTGTTGAGCTGTTGAAGGTTACAGACCTGTATGTTGCTTCTGGGCTATACCAGCTACTTCACCTTCACAATCAGCCAGCAAGGGCATATTGGCAGCTCTGAGAGAACTCTCTTCAGAATCTGGGCAGCAATGGTGCAAGGTTCATGCAAAGGCATGGGACTGTAATCAAAATGACAGGTGGTATCAGGCAGTCAGATCAGAAGAGCACCCAGCCTTCTCTCCCTTCCCCCAGTGCTCTGCTGGGCTGAGCATGAACTTGGCACCATGATGGGTCAGGCTGCCTGCTCCATAGCATTGGACAAGCTGCCAGGATCTGCCAGCAGGCTTTGTCTCTGGTAAATTCAGAACCAGAAAATAAATGCAGCATGGAGAATGTCAATTTTAAGGGATCTGGGTTGATAGCATTAGTCTTTGTACCATCTACAATTCAGCACTTTCTAAAAAAAATATATTTGAAACTAAACAAGGATTCTCAGATTGGAGAGTACTGCCAAGCCCTGAATAAATCCCAGCATTAGAGATGCTGTGGGTATAACAGCTCTCCCCATGAACTGAATCTGCAGACAGTATCTTCAGAGAAATTAACCCTTGAGTGCCACAGGACAGGCATCAGTTTCAATGATCTGGGAAATCTCACCTTGTGGTTAAAACAGGTTCCTCCTACTCATGAAGCAATCAATACTGATGAAGGGTGGAGTAAAGCACAGGCTTAGACTAACAGAATAGCTGGCACAGAATAAGATTTCTGCATTGTTGAAGTACTCAAGTTTCCAGGTGCAATCCGGAAGACAAGGTCAAACAAAGGACATGTAACTATAAACTAGTCATGTGGCTTGTAATTACCTGACACATGGTTGTTTGTTTTCCAATCACAGTCCCATTCCTCAGCTGTTCTGAAAGCATCTTAGCATTGGACATAAAAAACCACTATACAGTTGCAACTTAACATTTCTTATTTTGCTGCCCCACCCCTTTAAATATTGGTGAGATATTTTATTCTAAGCTGCTCTCTTCACTGGCTGAATCTTCCTCTCAGCCTGTGAAGAGCCACTCACAATAATGGTTTTGCATTTTTGGAGCTCAGGTCTTTTCATCTGCCAGCTCTCTGGAAGTGGGTCAGCATCATGTTCAGATTTTCCCATGACAGACCTGAGATACACTGAGACAAAGTGTTTTTCCTGAGATTCAAGACAAACCTGTGGCAGAGCCAAGTGGGGGTTTCCAAACACCTTGCATAGCCTGATACTGTGACACAGAATGAGGCACATCCTCATCTGAATCGTGCAGGGTCGATCATAGGACTGACAGGAAGCACTACCTGCAAAAGACATCCATGGCTAAAACTGCTGCTTTGTTGAAACCTAACAGATCATAGGCCAGACCAAAGCGATGTGAAATTCAGGGAAGTCTTGAGAAATCTAAGAAAAAGAGCTTTTCTAGTTCACTAAAATTTGGCCACAGCTGGCACAGACCAGGACATGCTACTGTCTGAGGACTGGCTCTTGCTCACAGACATGAGCTGATGAGTTCTCCTTTGATGACTTAGAGCATTATGAAACTGAAATACCCTCACTGTGACTGGCTCCCTGACTGCCAGAGTGCACAGAAGACTTCAAAGCAGGCTTCACATACATCTTCAGGTAAGACTTCTTCCAGATGGCCTTAGGCTTTGGGAGATCTTTTGCCATCCTCATTTTCTTGTTACAAAGAAAGAAGATGCTCAAGGCTGAAAGGAATGTTACTGGGATGCTGAAGAATCTCAACTGGGTTGGAGAAGCAACCAGAGGTTAACCAGATGTTCTGCTTTACTTTACTAATGGGCTCAGAAGTGAAGATGATCACACTGCCAAAAGCTTTCAATTTTCAAGATTAATTTCTTAAAATTCTGAAATAATTTTTCTGAATCACCAACCACGATTCTTAGTTCCCTGTACATCTCTTTATGAGCTAAAATGGTATTTTCTTCTCTGAAATAATAGTCCAAGATATGTTAGCTTCTTACTAAAATAGGAAAAACAACCTTAAAACCTGAGTCAAATCCTGGCCCCACTGAAGTTAGTGACATTTAGCTACTGCCTTCAGAGAATGCAAGAATGTGTGTGTAGCAGCACAGAAGCAATTAAGGCTCAAGCAACTAAGAAATAAATCCCCAAACCATGTAAGAATCACATTATAAACATGGGTTTAAGTTAAGGGCATTCTGAAATGAAAGAGAGGCTGCAGTGCTGAGCTGGGCACGTACACATTGGCATCATCCCTGGAGGAGTGAGAGGCAAAGCTGAGGGCATCTGGCCCCCAGCAGGAATTAGCTGATGCCTCAAAGGGGGAAGGAGAGACAGAACCAGTAAAGGTTGAAGGGATGTGTGGATCGTAAGTGATAGACGTCAATGTTAATGCCTGACAGGCATTGCGTGAGACCAAAAGACCCCAATGTGAGCAGGAATATATTGGGACAAAAAGCGAGGAGCTTCCAAGAGTCAGAGGAGCAAGAACCTGGAACAGCCTGCTCAGCCAGAACAGTGTCTGCTGGCAGCCAAACTTGGTTAAACACTGAGCTTTGACCACTTGTGAAAAACACAGAAGGATGATATTTACAGGAACAAATGCCCAGATAAGGCAGGGAGTGTCTTCCAGCCTGTGCATCTAACAGGAGGATATTTTAATAAACAAATAAATGTCCTCTTTCACATTCAAAATGAAAGTGCAATGGGAGAAGCATGATTAACTTAAAACACCAAACACTGTAACCAAATATTTTTCTCTGCAACACTTTCTGACTTATGAAAAAGGGAAGCACCTGAATATATGAATTGACAAAGTATTAATTTTCCAGTTGTTCACTATTTTGCTTCTGGGACTTGCTTCTGCAATATGCACTTGTTTGCAGTCACTGCTAGAGAACATTTTGGTTTTTTAAAAATTCTCTGCATCTTTCGTAATAACAAATATATCTATTCATTTTAGGGCTTGTGAGATACTCCCTTAAAAGGTCTGCTCATGATTTATAACAAATAGAGCTGCTCCCAGGAAAATCAACAGGGCTATTATTTATGAAGGAGATCCACCAGCTGGAATTAGGCAATCCAGCCTGGGGACGACATGCTACACTTTATGAATGAGCAAATGAACAAACAGCGAACATGAGAACTACAAAGTATAAAAAGCAGTATATGGGCTGCTTCTGCATCCTGATTTTGCCAAGTGAAACTCTGCTCCCAACCCTTAATCTGATCTGTGAGCTTGGGTCATGAAAGAACGTGAGTCAGGAGAGGGGTAATGCCTCAGAAGGAGCCTGAATTTGGTTCAGACCCTGCATCAGCTCCTGCAATTTCAGACTGAGCCAACATACATAGTGTGATAGGTTTGCATGGAGCAGGTCCAGGGAATCTGTTAATAACAAATTCTGATGAAAATTAGATTGAGACTGACAGTTTTGATCAAAACACACAAATGCATGCAGCTTAGGTGAGCCTTCAGACCACTGCTTACATTATAAGGAAAATCTCTCATTTCAAGTTTTGAAAAATTTTGCTGCTTTAGAGAATCATTTCCTCTGATACTGTGGCTGTTCAGTTCAGTAAGAGCAATTTTATTCATCAATTTCCAATGTAGGCAGGACACAAAGAGCATTGTATGTATGGCCAAACTTTGCTAACGAAGATTTGGGAAGGGCTTGCCCCACATGGGGATGTGCCCTTCGAGCCTGCGCAGTGGATTTTTTAGGTGAGACTCAGCATGCGAAGGACTGGCCCCACCGTTTCAGTCCCAAGGTCCATCTGCCACGGCTGAGCAAGCTTGGACAGTGACAGTGAAGTCCTCAGGACTGTCTACAGCACCCGGTACTAACCAGGGCTGACCCTGCTGAGCATCCGGGATCTGATGGGTTCAGATGGCAGGGAGGCATTTAAGTGCCCGGTACGGTCTCCACTGAGACTCGAACTCACGACCTTGTGATCAGAGTCCGGAGTGCTCACCATTACACCACAGGACCACCCCTACAAAGAGCATTAAAACGAAGATAAAATGACAGTTTCGGAGCATTTATTGCCAGGTTATACATTTTCTCTCTCTGTGTAAAACTTCCTGTCCTTTGGTTTTGTTTGGTGCAAATAAGAGCGCTCTTTGTATACCACACTCCTTAATAGGTTAGTGCTGAACTCGTCATTAACCTGAGCTGGACTGTGCTCCTTTGACTCCTGTTATCTACCTAAAAAGGTATTGAATGAAACCAAATAGTGTTTTAATCCAACAGGAGTGATATACACAAAGTATATTTTTTCTTTACTTTTCAAATGGTGTTCAGTAACTTGAAACACTCACTTGTAACTCAATAGGATAACAAAGTCCACATCAGCATGAAGATACCTTTATAGGTGAGGAATCATCAGTAATTAGCTCCTGAAACAACTTCATCCAAATTAGTCACATCTGACAAACAATAGGAAAGATAGTCACATTAAAGAACTGCTGTTGCTATGCAAAAATTGTCCCTATAAAGGTGAAAATAAGCACGCTTCCTTTTCCTCATTGTGCAAAAACTTCAAAAAGTATCCTCCTGAAGATGAAGCTGTTCCTAACTGTGGTTACCATTAGAGTCTGCTTTTAAGAAGGTCATTTATTCACCCATTTCAAAATCTTCCGTGCTTTATTTTTGGATACAACATCCCAAATACTAGCAGCTCTTCAGTTCATAAAGAATAACTGATCCTGAGACATAAGTGATTATCTAGTTCAGGCCCCTACTCAATGTGCTTCCCATTCATTCAGGTTTTCAGGGCCTTGTTGAGTTGGGTTTTAAATATCTCCAAGTTTAGGGATGTCCCTACCTTGCTGGGTCCTGCTCCAACATTTGATTGCTCTCATGGTGAAAACATTTTTCCTTGTACATAATTGGGACTGCTCATGCTATGACTTGGTTCAGTCCCCTCTCATCCCATCACTGGGCACCTCCAAGAAGAGTCTGACTCTGCTGCCTCCACATGCTCCCACTGGGGACTTGTAGACAGCAATAACATCCCCTCTTAGCGTTCTCTTCTAAGGCTAAATGAGCCCAATTCTATCAGCCACTCCTCGTACATCTTGTTCTCCAGTACCCTAATTGTTTTGACAGCCCTCCTCTGGCCCTGCTCCAGTATATCAACATTTTCCTTTTACTGGGGAGCAAATTGGACCCAGTGTTTCAGATGTGATCCCAGAAATTCTGAATGGAAGAGAATAATCGTTTCTCTTTGGTTGCTGCTTATAATCTTTCCAGTACCACTCAGTATGTGGTGTCCTAACTCCCCACAAGGTCACACTGTTGACCCAAGTTCAACTTGTCTGCAAGGATCCCCGGGTCCTTTTCTGCAAAGCTGCTTTCCATTCATTCAGTGCCGAGCCATTAACGCTGAATGGGGTTACTCCACCTCAGATGCGGAACTTCACAAGTGCCTTTGTTGAAACTTCACAAAGTCCCTGCCAGGCTGTCTCTTCAGTGCATGAAGGTTCCTATGATTAGGAGCCTCCCAGCATATGCTCAATTTCTACCCTGTAAACTGACTGAAAGTTTCCTCCATCCCATCATCCACACCATTAATGAAAAAGGTTCACTCATAGTACATGCAACATTGATTTATTACTTTCCCCCTTAAAGAGTACAGATTCCTCTAATGCTTTTTGGGGCCAAAGGCCTTGATGACATGAACTAATGTCCTGCCACGGAAGTCAGTAAAGGAACAAAGTTTGAAGCAAGTTTGATGTCTATCCAGTAGCCCCAGAGAACAGACATAGCTAGCAACATGAAAGGATCTGTTCTCTCAGTCTTAGCTCTAATAACCATCTGGCCCTTGTCCTTCCACTCTCAACCATCTTGCATGCAGACGTTCGCCTACAGCCTGCAAAGCTGGTTATGGGAGAGCAAGTAAGCTGTTGAAAACATTACATGAGGTTGCCAACCCTTCTTTACTAATAGGAAACGCAGTTACAACTTGCATCCTGAACCTGCTTTCTGACATGGAGACAAGGTTATCCGGCATTTACCTGAGCACCTGTTAAAGCAGAATTTGACCCTTGATTTGGGAATTAATATATACAGTAAAGACTGAATACAGATTACAATTGCACAGAACCCTGAGATAACAAAGCAAAACAACAGGTTGTAAAACAAACTGAGCTGAGTTCAGTCAGGGTTATTTCCTCTTTAGTTTCTCTTATTAGCCAAAGTGAACCTTTTGTCCAAATAAAGGATGTTTTATTCCTGTTTATTTGGACCACTCCTCCAAAGTGTCTGTCACTCAGCCCCAACATTATCAGCGCCACACACCAATTCAGTGGCCCACTCCTCTTTATCATGGAGGGTATCTCTCATCTGAGAGGCAGAACTGTGGAAGGGAAGCGAGAAGGACTCAACCCTTCTGGGAAGAAAGAAGCCTTTTAAGATTCCTGAATGAATGACCTGTCTTTCCTCTGTCATGCAGTCTGTCTGCTAACAGTTAACAGTGACAGGTCGAGGAGCACGATCTGGACAGTGGCCAGAGCTGACAACCCCGTGCTCAGTCGTTGTGCTCAGAAGAGAGCACTCTGTTCCTTCTGCCACCATGCCCGCTCTCACTGGGGACTGTTGTTCCAGCCTCACGCCTCCTTGTGTGAAGGCCAACAGCGAGGCTTTGTTCAAGAGGCAGCTGCTGAGAAGATATACTATCTCATGGAATGACCCACTGACATTTCTCCCCCTGTTCATTAGTAAGCAGTGAATAATTAGGAGAACCAGGGCAGATTGTACAGCCCATTTCTTTCAGAGTAAAAAGCCAGCCCCTCAGAGCCCAGTGTGCCCCAAAAGGATTCCCTCATAAAGTGGGCTCGCAGCAAAGCCAGGGGAGCTGGTCTTTAGCATCTTCTCATCACCTGATGGAGCAAGCAAAGAGAATGGCTTGTGTCAGAAGGTGGATGGGGCATGACTGGAGTAAAGGGTGTCCCAAGTCTGCTCCCTTTAGAGCTCACACCACAGCTCTGCTGCACGATGAGCAAGTTCAGTTCAGCCAGGACTCAAGCCAAAGGTCCTGTTCAACTGGATGACATGTTGCTGTTTATTCAATAACCTGTTGTTACAGGGTGGATCTACAGTAGTGAGGAAATGGTTGAGCGGTTGGGAGGAGCAGAATAATCAGGAAACCATAACCACTCCTTTGCAATCTCTACTGCAGCCCAACATTATCATCTAGTGATGTCCACATACAGGGGCAGTGATGAAGGAGCGTCTGCACTGTCTTTTGCCCATTCCAACAATGCCTGCATCCAGCTCTGGGTTATAGCACAGAACTTACCTGCCTGTTTTACATCACTGACTGTACCCTGATTAAATCTGACTTAAAATAATAATTGGTCAGATAAACAAATAGATTGCTTTGAGCAGCCTGGGTGTGTTTGGCAGGTTTTCATAGCATATCGCAGATGACACTATGTGTCTAATTTCAGGTGCTCTTGCTTCTAGCATCTGTGCTAAAGGTGTATCTAGTCTTCACAATTTCCAAACTCCTTTGCCTGAAACAAAGATGCAGGACCAGGTTTTTCTCACTTGTACATCAGCATGGCTCCAGTATTACTCCTGGGAAGTCCATGAAACAAACAAAGTCTCATTCCCTGGGTAGAGAGGAAACACCTCTGAGTATCCTCTGTGCCTTCCCTAACCCAAACATTTTAAGCAAAATGCTCCACTGCAGCATATGTGTGCACTGTCAGACACATCAGCTGTGAGGAGCCTCACTGTCCCTTTATTTTCAGTTTGCTGTGGTCTAACTGCTTCCTGGCTTGACCACATTGTTTCATCTGCCTTCACATGACAAACAAAATAAAGGCTGTGCTTGCATTTCCAAGTCCCAGCTTGTGGCCTCCTCTAGAGCATGAGGCACTGCAGGTATTTGCTTTCATGAATTTACCCAGTTTCTTTTTGTTGTGTAGTTGCTCCTCTCAAATGGAACCAGCACGGACTGCCCTGAAAGCTGCCATGTGGTGCACACAGAGATTCAGGACTGTGTAATCCCAGTGTGAATGAAGGGTGAGAGTTAAAGTGACAGAGTCACTGCTGAGATTACTTCACCAGAGCAAGACCAGGCTGTGGAAGTCTGTAATGGGCTTCTCAAAAATAAAAATAATAGTGTGCAAACCTCCATTTAATAAAACCCCTCTCAAAGTCCTTACAATTGCCTGTTGTGCTACAGGATAGTCCCTTTGGGCTACACGGTATTATGATACAATTACAGGCACATTTCAGCATCATTATGTTACAGGAGGTGTATCCAGAGCACTTTTTCCTACATAAGCTGTGGTCCCTCTGGGAAGTACCATATCACAACCACCAATAGAGTCTGACCCCACACAGCCATTTGGGAGAAAGCAAAGGAAAATACACCACCCAGCTGAAAGACTGTGTCCAAGAGCTTGTCCAGTGTATGGGGAAAGTTATATCTTAGCAGTAGGAATCATTTTGCCTATTTCCAAGAGGCTAAAACTGAAAGACCTGGTTTTCTCAGCAAGCTGTCACTGCTGCTCTGAGATCCTGTGCTACAAGGCCAGTCATCACTCCAGAAGAGTTAGAGGTTTCACTTTGACTGGAGCTCATCCGTGGCAGGAGCGTTCATCTCTTCATGAGAATCCCCCAAACCAAAACAGAGCTAGAGAAAGAAGGCAGAACTAGGTTTACTCACTACCTATTTGTTTTATAGCATAACTTTGCTCCAAGTTCTCACAGTTGTCTCACTGCCTAAAGAATTACATGGTGTACTGCAGTATCTGAACTCTCACCTCGCGATTGCGTTACTGTGGTTTCACCTCCTTCGTGCCACACACATGCTAAGCTTTCCTCACCACTGCCTGGAAGGCAGATAAGCCTGACTGCTACCTTCACTCAACATCTGGAGAAGGAAATGCAAGGAAAGGTTAGAGACTGTACTGAATATGGAGTCAAAACAGGAATAAAACAGCACTGGCAGTACTCTGCAAGCCAGGACAAAAAGCCATCTCCTCTGGGACCCTGCTAAGAGGAAACTATAGCAGATGCTGACAAGACAGAATAGGAGAGGTGGGCAGACCAGAGTGACTCTCCTCTGGTGTATCCACTCAGTTTCCATCTCTGCCTGCATCTGCCTGCTCCTGATGACGTGACTGTGTTCAAGACTCAGTGTTTCCCAGGTTAGAACAGCAGGATGGATGAATTCCAGGCAGGGCTCATGGGTCCATATGAAACTTAACAAGGATCTAGGGTCAAGGAATCATTTCAATGTTACCTTATATTCCCACTGCATTTACTCTGTCATGAGTTTTCAATCTACCAGTTTTCAGAGTTCTATGTACAAAGATTTATGTCCATACACTTGTATCATGGTGGACAGGTTAATCACCTCTCAGCAGCTCACTTTCCACTCCAAATCAATTATCATACAGTACTGAAAGACAGGCAAGTCAAGAGAATTTGAATACCAGAAGTATACCTTTGCCATAGGGTGTGTACTTGCAAAATTTAATCTGAAACTCTGAGGAACGTTCTTTGTCTTGCAATTCTCATTGCTGCAGCAGTCCTCATATGACAAACACAAACAGGCTATGAGTCTTCAGAACCAAATTGTTAGTAAAAACATTAAAAGTTCTTCTGATTCTTGAAGAGTGGGGTTTTATGCAGAGGAAATACATAGGGAGAGAGGGGAACTCAGTCAGACAGCTGGACTCTGACTCTCCTGTCCTCACAGTCACCACTCCAATCTGTGTGGGGGAAACACTCTGCTTTGGCATGAGTGCAGATTTCACTGCCTGCCAGCCATGGTACCCTACCACAGCACCTCTGCCTGCAGCATGCAGTAGGTTCAGGACTTTTATTTTTGCATGAGACTGGGTAGCACTATGAATTTCTCCTGGGAGGACAACTTTGATCACTTCAGAAAAAGCCCAAAAGCAGATGCACTAATACAGGTACACAATAGCTGTGCTATGCTTTCTTTCCTAGCCAAGAAGAGCATCTGTCCAAGGGTGAGTGCAACAGTAGCAGTACAACTGCTGTGAGCATGGCTGCTAGTCTGGTTCAGGCTGTGCAACTTTATGTGCAAGCAAATCCCAGTTCTGTGTGAGGATCTTGCTGCTGGGGGGACAGGAAGAAGAATAACCATGGGGAGAGCAGTCATTTTGCACTCCTGCAAATGCTAACGTGTCCATATCCATGGTTATGACCAGTACCCCATATGGAAGATTGTATTTCCCAGCAATGTTCATGTATCATGCTGAAGGCCAGGAGCCCTCACCTGGAAAAAAGTAAGTAAAAATGCCCACAACCCAATGTAAGCCTTTTGTCAAAGGAAATGAAACAATGAGTGTCATTCTTTCCTATGGATGTGCAGAAAAGCAGTTTAAACCTGTCCTGCTCTGGTGCAGCAGGCTCAGCCTGAGGAGGCAGAAAGAGCAGATTGATGTGGTGGGTAAGCAGCCCCACACCCAGCCACTAAGGAGCATTTGTGCTGCTCTGTGAGCAAACCAGCTCCAAATAACTCTTGCCAAGGCTTTCCTGACTGCATCCATGGAGATGGTCCTAAATCCTGCCCTATCATAACATCAGGGAGTGCTGCTGTCCAGAACATTCCCTTGTGCTGATGTGCATGAGCTCTTACTTCACACACTCAGTGCTACCCTAATTCTCGTTCTTATTAATGCTGACATCCTTCTTGGTCGTTTTCCTCTCCTATTTGACCATATTTAGTCCTTTTTAACCTTCCTGTGTAGATCAATCCTTCTCAGTTCTATGAATAAATAAAAGCCTTCTGTTCTCATCAACAAAATGGTCTTTTAACAGTTGCAAGAACAACACAGCAATCATTTGGAAAAAAAATCCAAAACAAAAGCAGCAAATATTTGATGCATTTAAAAATCTCTGCTCCAACTATTTTCTACATTTTAGAAATAAATCCTTCTTTAAACAGAGAAAGCAGCGATAAAATTAATGGAGAGCACAAGCAGCACTGGGTGTCTGAGAGGGACCTGCTAACCCATCAGAAATGCTCCCCACACACAAGGCAGCAGCAGGGCTGCCAAAGCAAGCTGAACTTCAGTTAAAAACATCTAAGGAATGTGAATAAGCTGTTAGAGCTGCAACCTTTCCCTCTGCTTTGATCTGACATTAAACATAACTCGAGAGTGGGAAATTCAACAGCTTCAAAGGGGGTCAAAGAGTCACAGGTCTCCATGTACCAGGACAGGTAGAGGGCTTATTCTACCTAGAGAAAGCAGGAGGTTGGAAGTGAGTCTGATGGCTAGGAACTGCTGCCAGGTTAGGGCTAAGTATTTCACCTTCCTCATCTTGACATAACACAGCCACAATACCTGTAAGAAGAACCAGCAAAAGCAAGTGAAAAAGAGGGCTACTTTCAACTACTGTTATAAAGTGTAAGAGAAAAGTAAAAACAATTTTGTGGCCCCTGTATCTTGGAAATGCATTTTTTACTTCTACTAGTTGACATCAGTACGTTTGAAGGTGAAATTGTGGTTGTTCTGGGCTCTGGCCATGTAAATGCAAGCATAGAGGATTAGATCTCAGCAAATAAGATGTTCTAAGAAGAGAGACTAGGATAGCTGGAACATCATGTGCTTTACTAACTGAAAATGCCTGGTATGAGAAAACAAAGCCACATTCTCTATCCTTTATTCTTGTTTTCCTTGGCTCTCAGCTTTACTCATCCCTAAAAATACTGCATTATAACTAAAGGAGCTGCAATTGGCAGCTGACTGAAGAATTACAACATTACTCCAGTTTGATGAATCCACACAGGTATTCCTTCAAAGAGTTTTTCTAAACTGACTGCCAATAACCTAATGTGTTTGTCTGCCACTTTTTTTTTGTCATCAGAATCTTGCCATAATAAAAAAATAGTAAGATAGAAATGAAATTGGGAAAGTGAGATGTCATTTCAAAATACCTAATGTTGCAGAAAGGTACCTGAATTGCAAGGTCATCTCAGCAGCCTTAACTCTGTCTTCATGAGGCTGCATGCCAAGTAAACCCAGAAATCAGGGGAAATGGTTACCTGCCTGTTAAATGCATCATATAAGAGACCACAGAAAAAATGCTGTATTACACGGAAATTCCATTTTCCTCTTTCATGGAATTGACATAAACCAAAGCCATTAATAATGTTAGATGTAAGGTAAGATTAAGAGGTCTTCTGGAATTCCATTTCCACTATCACCACAGAAAATTTCTAATACATATCTATGAGGTCCAGCAGTCTTGTGATTACAACAAAATACCCTGAGGAGTAAATGTTCAGATCTTGACATACTAAGAGAACTGAGCCAGTGATACCTTTTACAGGGCAGTAAAGTACCAAAACACAAATTGGGGGGAATAGTGTTACTCTGTGAAGTACCAACCGTTTTGCTGAAGACTTGCATAAGAGGAAACATCGATGCAGAGCTGCCTTTGGCAAGATTTGGAGTCAGTGTGAAAGCTCCTACAGACTCAGCAATAAAAATGGAAATTATTTTTCCTTCTTTTGACTGAAGAATAGACACAGAATAAGTCATTCAAGTCATGCATATTACAGCCCTAGTAACTTCCCAACTCATTTGGGAAATCACGCCAGTCACATCATGAAACCACATTAATGATCTCATGAAAAATGTGCCTGTATTGGGAATTTTATCCATGAGAATATCAGAACCAGAATAATTGTCCAGGTCAGGAAATCTACACCAAACTCATATGACCAAGAGCCACTGTATGAGATGTGGAACAGACAGCTACTCTTGTGCTAATACAGTTGAATAATTAATATTATCCAAAGATATCCAAAGGATGGCACACAAAGGGGGAACACACTGCTGAAGCGATTTGAAATAGATAAAATGGTGGAGAAAAGCTATAAACCTCCCTGTCTGACCAGAGCAGATTTGGCAATGGAAGTGTTTATGTCCTTCAGCTCTTGCTGCCATCCAGCTCAGACTGTAACTTACATTCCATCAAACAAATTTTATCCTCTGTGCTTACCTCTTTACGTCCAAAGATTATTTTACAGAGCCTAAAAGATGTTTAATTGTCTTTCTAACTTACAGTGAATCAAGGCTTAGTTAAATCAGCTCTTTGTGTAACACAACTGTGTTCCCATTGTTCTGCTTGCATGCTCCTCTTCCCTTTCTCCTGTTTGCAAATGAGAAAACCAAAACGAATTTACAAAGAAAATTGTAGGTCTGACAGGGAGAATGAAGTTGTCAACTGACCTGAGCAACCAGATTTATACTAGTTGAACTAATTAATCCAGCAACATCAGTGCATAAAAAGCTCCAAAAAACCAAACAAACCACAAAACATTTATGTTCTCTTGTGAAAAAGATATTCAAGGCAAAGAGAGCAAATAATCACACAGCACAAAACATGCCTGACAGGAGCCTGCACCCCAAAGACCCTTCTCTATCAACAGAAGAGATCATATGAAACCCATGAAATAAATACAATGTTTTGTCATTTCTTCTATGTTTGTTTCTTCAAATACTGTTATTTTAGCTCTACTTTTTGCAACCTTTATCAGGCTTCAAGGGAATGAGGAACTGAGGCACAGCATTAAGCACATATAGTGAACCACTGCAGTCTCTCACAGGCTCATGGGGACTCGCACAAGTTGCTTGTGTGTCCTGTAGTTCAGTAACTTTTTATATGGACTGTCTGTGGTCTGTTAACAGCAGCTGCAGAGTGGGCACCATATGGCCTGTTCCATTCCCTTTCCCATGAACTTTATGCCATGCAGTTAAACAGAGGGGGATGAAGACACTTTCTACTGGGATTACTGCAGACTTGCCAGCCTACCACTGACTCAGAAGGAAGTGTATGGAGGTGAATGAATCAACACTTAGAAACACTGTGCCTAAAGCAGGAGAAAGAGACTCAGGTGGTCAACAACAACACTTCTTCCCAGGTCAACTGTCCTTGCAAATCCAGTCCCCAACGTGGCATGTGATCAGTTGTTCAAAAAAATCACAGGGCTTTTATTTATTTTCCTTGCAAGATGTCCCGAGGACTAGGTACTCTGCTTTTCAGAGAAAATGTAGGGATCATTTCTACACATCAATTAAAGTGCTGTGAGAGAAAATGAGTCACGAGAGCAAGTGTGAGGGGAAGCCTTGGCATCCGGATTCAGTCAGGTTTCCTCTCTCAGACTAAATGGTGCAATGACTCACATGCATTTGGGATCTTCAAACTCAAATTAAGCAGTTCTGTCTTTGAGAAGACCCAGGGGCAGGTTTGAGTCTTGGCTTCAGCTGTGTAAATTGCGGTATACTTTCCAGTGTCTGTGGATGATCTGACCGAAGGACATCAGATTTCACCAACATTCATTCCATTTCAACCTGTCAGCTCAGAATTTGGCCTTGCCTTTTGTCTGCTGCCATCATTAATCCCAATTATTCACTTTGCTAATATCTGTAGTGGCCCTTGCAGGAAGACAGTGGTCTGCAATGGCAAAATCAAGGCAAAGATTTCCAAGCACAAGGAAGTCATGAAGTTGTGAGGATGAGGTGTGACACGAGGCTACCAAAAAACAGACAGTTCAAATATGTTACTGGAATGTCTCAGCCCATGCACTGCAGGAGATCTGGTGATACCCAGCAAGCCTATGTCACAGCACAGAGCACAGAGCAGAGATCTTCAAGCCAGAAGAGGCAGGGACAGTGAGTGTACATTGCACAATGCTGTCCCAGCCTACTGACTGAGGGCCAAAGGGGTGTTGCTGTGTTACCACAGCCTTGCACACTCGGGCTGGTTTCTTGTCAGAGCTGAGGTGTGTACAGCCAGCCCTGGTGTCTCTGCTGCACTGTGGAGATGTGTCCAAAGATGTCTGTGATGACTCCACGCCTCTCCATGTTCCAAGGCTGCAGCTGTCTAGTCGTATACATAAATGAAAGCTATGCTGACATTTCAGCCTTCCGTCTGGGATCATTTAGGACATCAACCATGAACCCAGCAGAAATGGCTCCTAGTCCCACTTCCATAGTGGATAATACCATTTCATCCCCAAGAGGCATGTGAAAGAGAAATAATTCCTCACAGAGAGGTTAAAATTGCATCAGCAGTAATGTCAAGGGCAAGATTGAGGAAAACTCAATGCATACAGAGACAGCTTTTACAGATTCAATATGCAGATCTTTACAAAAGCAACAGATGAACCCTTTCCCATTTATGTCTGGTTGTAAATATTTTATTCACTCTTCTCTCGCTGCTGAGTAGCTTTAACAGCACTTACTTCAGTAAAGGCATGAGCTGCTGTAAATCAAGAACAGTTTAAGGGCTACTCACCATGGTCATGGGCAAACACAAACAAGTTAAGTCCTGTCAGCTTCTGGGCCAAGTCATCGTAGCGGCCGCAGTGCTCCCCAGCGCCGTGAGCGATAAATACCAGGGCCCTAAACGGAGCATCAATGTATAAAATCATTAACATGGCAATCAACCCACAAAGGCTTCAAAGCTGCAAGAGAAACCAGCGTACTCAGTTCAGCAACAGTACTTCAGACATCAGCAAAATACAAGGCAAGTATATAATGGCTGAGAGGGTTTGAGCAGAGAGGAAACTGTTGTCATCATGACCCACCATCAGCCCAGTCTTCACCAGGTGTAGTAGTACAGTACATGGAAGTCAACTGCTCATGAGGCAGAGCCACCATGGTCTACTGCAAGTTAAAGATGCAGATGGGCATCAGTGTCAGTCCCTGAGCCGGATAACTCCAACTCAGGCTTGAGGTGTCTACACTGCTCCTACAGTGTAAATATTGACATTTATTTCTTTTGAGATTGGTATTTCTCTGGGAATTCAAATAAAAATACTGTCCTTAACTTTATAACTCACAACATTGTCTGATGCTCCAGAGCACTCCAAGATGAAATTTTACCCAAGGAATAAATAGGTCCCAAGCAGAGTCCAGAACTTTGTTTGGAGTTTGGAATTTTATCTTTTGACCCAGCTCCAATAATTTTAACATTAAAGTTTCTGCCCCAAAACAGCTGCTTCACTTTTGTGATTAAAGTGACTCTTACGCAGCTGCTGTAAGGCCACAGAGATAATAAAAAAACAGACTACACTTATTTTTGTATATACTTACCTTTGAAGATTCCAGTTTTATGAATAATACTTTATTTTTACTGTAATGTCATCAAGTGAAAGTGACTGAACTTGAATAAACCTCCAAAGTGTTTTTACTAGATAAAGTTTGTATAGACTTAGACTAAAACTATAGCAGAAGTAGCAATGAAATTACAGAAGTTTTGCTGGATTTGACAGGTGACTATTTAAAATCCAGCTTTAGCAACATAAACATAACTTGTTTGTTTAAAAGAACCATCAGTCATTGCAACATCAGCAACCACAAAACCATTTGAAGGCTACAAGTTTGACATTTGCAGTACATGAACAGTGAAATACTACATGAACTGACAACATAAAACAATGACAGCAGTTAACAGTTAGTGAATTTCTCCACTTTATTTTGACTGAGGTTTTTGTTTACCTTTATAGACTATTCACTGCAATAAACTGCAATAAAATCTTAATATATTTAAACTTTAAAAACGTGATGGATGATGTAGAAACTCCTTCTCTAACTCTTTGATTATCACCTCCTTCAACGCATTTGCTTGGCTGGACAACTTGAAAGAGCATCCATTGAAACCAGAAGGATTGTACAGAGCACTACCACAAAAGCAGCAATGCAAAGATGCTCTGGTATCTGTCTGACATCAATTAGCAAGGGTGAATTTAGGTCATGCACCATATTTAACTTGCTGTGCCTTACAAATTGTCTTATTGTCACTGAGGGTTTAAAACCAATCTGTGTGGAGCAGTCATTCCTTCCTTTGTTATCAAGTCTGGTCAATATATTTGTCAAGTTATCAATACACCTGGCAGACAGACTGAATTTAGGAGTGCAGGATCTATTGTTCAAGCTCAAAATTCTGAAGAACTTGAGACACTGCTCATTCCACAGAGTAGAATATTAACTTGCTGCAGCAGAGGCATCACAGCTTTACATGCTCCACTGTGCCAGACTCAGGCAGCCTGGCAAAACACTGCAGCCAGTGCTGCAAGAGGAAATCATTATTCTGTACATCCCCCTGAAAACTGGAGGCACCATCCAACTGCTTCTGCCTCCACCTACACCTAATGGTACCTCAGCCCTGGTTCTGGGTCACCTAAAAAGACCTCACAAGGGGTGGCAGATGTACCAAACCTTCAGAAATGACACGGGGGGGGGGGAGGGGGGGGGGAGGAAGCAAAGTCAGGCTGTTAACCCACAGTCTCTGGACTCTGCAGCACAGTGAACGGTGGCACTGGCTGCATAGGACACTGATGGAGAAAATAAGGGAGTGTGAGAGAAATTCCTGTGTCCCCATTAGCTTGATATCCAACAGACACAGCAGCTTCTCTGAACAATGTCTTACTTAAGCCTTCAGTTACTCTTTAGAAGGCTTTTATTTGTTTTTGCTGACTAGGCACAGAGATTAAGGTGCACCTTGGTTGACTGAATGTAGTCCTTCATTTCTCAGAGAAATATTATTTGAATTTATACACTGAATGGCATCAAGTGAATGCAAACATAACGGGAAGCTGACAAAGAGATCTCTTTCAGGAAATTCTTGGTCATTTCACCGCCCCCCCCCCCTCCACCCGACAGCAAAGCCCTTGTTTTGCTTTCATTCACACAGATGCAGTACCACGACTTGGCCTGTCAGCATCCTCCTAGATGCTCAGACCTCTCATTTTCTGTGAAACCAGTGAGAAAAGAAAAAACCTCAATGCTTCAGAGGGGCAAGGTGTTCCTGTGACCTCTCCTCTCACCTAGCACACAATTGCTAGAACTGAGCAGAACTGAGCCTTTGTGCACCACAGGGAAGAGATCTGTGGGTTATTATTTGGCTGCCAAATACTGAATAAAATCCCCAACCCTGTTTGTGACTTAAGAATCCTAACGACAGTAGTTGTTTAGAAGACATAGGTGCTTTTGAAAGTTTTGTCCTATGAATAATAATAAACAAGGAGCAAAATTTCCAAATTGTTACAATGAAACAAAAGTAACCTGTTCTGTAGTTCAATAAAAAGTGACAGTGGCTTTACTGACTTAAAACTAGGTCACATCTACACAGCTCTTTAGTTCCAGCTTTCAGGTCTAAGCACAGGGGCTGCACATTAAATACAACAGCTTGAAAAGTAGAAATTAGTATAAGCATCATCTGAACAATGACCGAAAGAACCGGCTCTTTCACTTAATCCTCCATTTTCCATTACAAAAGGTTTAGATTTGGCAAATAGTACCTGAAGGCAGTATAACAAATACATGGTCCAACATATTTTCACTAGCAAGCTGCCAGGAAAATGCAATGAGTGATTAGATTGACTGACAGCAGTTCTTTACTGTATGTAAACATTTTTGCAGACTTCTCTGCTCTGGAATCACAGCCTACTCCTTCCTTACCACAATGGCTGGAATAACAGAATATGAGAGATTGCTTTCAATAGAGTCATTTAAAATTAATACAGGAGTCCTGCAGGGTTTGAGATTTTGCAGGACTGCAGTGCCTCTGTGAGCACTCTCAATGAGAATTTTGTTTAATAAAGGTTTGTGTATTGGTCATGGATCAAACTGGTATTGGGGAGAAATTTCTTCACCGCCAGCTCTTGCAGTTGTGCTGCTGAAATCCCTGAAAATTCACACAGATCACGTAGAAAACATCACACAGAGCCTGCAAAGCTTTCTGGTGGAGACTGACCTGTGCCCCAATACATGCTAATTCTGGTCTCTCTCACCTGATGTATCTTTGGATGCTTCAGCTGGCTTTGGCTGGTGGAACTGCAATTGCTGAACATCTCGAAATAGCATTACTTTGGCATCTGCTCAAGAAAGCACCTAATCACAACAGCACAACTCCCCCACACTCGGCAGGCGTCTCCACACAAGGCCAAGGTGTGAGCTGAGCATGAGTAAGTGCCCACACACCTGCTCTCACCCAACTGGTGCAACAACAATTAGGGTTATTAAAGGGAACCAGTTTATTGACTGTTGTTTGCAAAAGTAACAGATGGTTGTCACAGATCTCTGCCCTTCCCATAGCCTTCACCATCTCCTCCTCCTCCTCCTCCCTCCCCGTTGCAGGTTTCTGCCTCCTGGTACTGCACAGCTTGGCAAACAGATGCAGTTACTTATTGCAACAAGAAGGCAGGACAATATTTGTCTTTTTCTATTTAAATCAACTACTGGCTGTATTTAGCTCTCTCCCATAAAGAAGTGAAGTTTTACATCCGTGACCAGTCTCTGCTCCCACACTCCACTGTGCTGGAGTCTCTCCTATGTTGCAGATGCAGCCTGGTAAGCCAGCAATATTCAGCAAATGCCACACCTGCAGTTGGTACAAGGCACATGCAAATACCCTTTCCTGAATCAGGGAGGCTGGGAGTTGACAGAGGCCAGGTTGCAACACAAAGTCAGTTCACCAGCTGATCCAAGCTTTAGCTGTTTCCAACCCTTCCATATTTCTCACTGGAACATCACATGCTAATATTTCACTTCTTGTGTGGGGAGCAGCTTTGCAGGGCAGGGTGGTGTTTAGGTTGCAGTTTTATGTACAAAGATGATACCAGGCTTAGAGGTTCTCACTTTCTTTTCTGCTGGGCACATGTTGTCCCACCTGCTGTGCCAGGAGAGTTGTTTAGAAGTGCAATTCCACATTCAATTGCAATCAGACAGTGCCTTCTGGAACTGAGGCTCAGTTGTTAGAAGAAAAGTACCTTGAAAACACACCCAGAAAGCTGCTCTGCTATGAAACCTTGCAGGCCAGAAGCGCCAGTCAGGACTTGAGTCTTGCTGAGCATATGACCCATGTTCTTGCTTTACTTTCAACAAAATTCATATTGAAACTGAACTAGACAAAGAAGGTTGTGAGCAGGATGGTATGACTTTAATATCTTGTGTCCTCTGGGGGCAGAGCCACTTCTGTGGGACCCTGTGCATGCTCTTTTACCACCAGAAAATAACCCAAAACATTGGGACTAGACCAAAGAACGGAAGACAAGCTTCCTATGACTGCATATATGAAAAATGCTATCTTTTCCACCTCATTCAAAAGCATTCCTCTTCAGAACAATATTTAAGTACTTGCGTAACCTCAGGAAACTTTCTTAAGAAAGTCAACAGGACTCGCAAAGTACAAGATGAAAGTTAAAAAAGGATTTATAAATGCTGTTTGGAATAAGGATCGATTTAATCACATGCAGAAGTGATTTCCTGAATTGAGTCCTTGCAACTTAAACTAATACCATGTTATTCTATGAAGGCAACAGTGCTTTTCATTTGGTCTTATGTATGCTGTTATCAGAACCAGATCAGCTCTAACAAAGAACATCTGACTTGAGCAGTTTTGAATACTAGAGACTAAATGCCTAAAGTAATTTTTAAAAACTGACAGGAAAGCTCTGAGCCAGCTAGACTGCCAGAAAAATGACTGGCTTAAGTATTACATTTTGTTGTTTGAGCTGATTTATCAGTTCCTTTATAGCTGAACAATTAACCTTTATTTACCAAAACCATTTCACTAGTGACATTCTTGGACAAGCAACTGGACAGTTGTTCACAGATCTTTTAATGTCTTAAAAATGCAACGCTATGTGTGTACTTCACTTCCAATGTCTATCATAACGTAAAGTCACTGAAAGGTGTGCATTTTTGTGCTAGCTGGGTGACTGAACCTCACTGACTATGAAAATTAGTTATCTTTCGCATAATAACATTGTGCATTAAGCAACTTGTAACTTTGTTGGAGTTTAAGTGTCAATCTAATTTTCTACCCTTGCTATTTCTTTAGATTATCAGTAAAAAACCCCACAAGTAAAGCAGCAAATCATTTCCAAGAATGCATGATGAAGAAGAAATTTTTTGTTTGCTCTTGGTGACCTTTTCTCTGGAGGGCTCTTCAGCCCCTTGCTTTGGGTGTAAGACCTGAAGTTTGGAAGAAGGATGTCTCTGTATCTGTTTTTTGAGTTGGCTTTTGCATTTTTTTCCTGAGGCGATTTGTGTCCCACACAAACCTGACACAACCTGGGCTATGGGCAGGGATTACAAATAGCTTTGACAATTTCTCTCATCTTGTGCTCAGCCAAGGGTTCAGCCTGGAGACTCCAGTTAGACAGGAATATTTATAGTGGAGTCAGGTGTGTCCCTTCATGCCATCCTTCTGTCTCTAGGAAACACCTGAGTTAGCTCCTTCTGAAGGTCAGGAGGCAGTGACTTTGCTCCCAGTTCCAATCCAGTGCCAAGAAGGCATCGCATCCAAGGGCTTTACTTATTCTCTCACTCAGGTTTTTTGAGAAATGCATTCTTAGCCACTGCCCTA
The DNA here is from genome assembly GCF_047495875.1 of Pithys albifrons albifrons. Classification (NCBI taxonomy): domain Eukaryota; kingdom Metazoa; phylum Chordata; class Aves; order Passeriformes; family Thamnophilidae; genus Pithys; species Pithys albifrons. The sequence goes on from NC_092460.1 coordinate 12,124,543, forward strand.
CTGTCCCACAGCTGTGCCATATAAATCTGTTATCTGGGTGGCCACCTCTTTCTTCAGCTGTCATTGAATACTGTTGCATGAAACTAGCAGTGCTACAGCTATTTTTAGAAACTATGGGAAAAAAGCAAATCAGAATGGCAGTAGCCTGGTGTTGAGTCTCTATCAACCATCTCTCAGTATCACAGACCACAGAGCATCAGCATGGATGTCTCACAGAGCTCCCCATCTCAGGAATTCACATCTTCCAGGTACACTCAGGTGAGTACTAGTTCATGAATGTAATAGTTTAACTGTGAAAATCCTTTAAGCACAACAGAAGATATCAAAGGGCTATGGACTATGCTCACGCTACACAATTTCTGCTTGACTTTAAAGAACTTGTAGGGATTGAGGATTCTGCACATTTGTGTTTGACGTATTTTGGTCCAGTCTAGTAGCATCAGGAGCTTCATTCCTGTCCAGATCCTAAACTGGCAAGTAAAAAAATAACTCTTCTTCCTACTTTCTTTCCCCATTTCCTCTGGCTTGGAAGTTCCCATGGAAGTCTGTCCAAAGAGGCTGCAGTTAGTTTAAGCACCATCTTACTGTCCTATGCCATAGAGATTTCTTGCTCAGTTTTACAGTCTGTACCTGCTGGTATAAGCAGGTCTCTTGGAACATGTCTGCAAACCTGCTCTCATCATACATTTCAAAGTCACAATTCCTCACCAGCACCAAGTTAGAAGGACATTTGAGAACTGCCATGACATTCAGCAGGGGTAATATGTGTAAGTTCTCCAGCAACACCAGAAAGTGCAGACACTATAAATCAATGGGACAGAGACAGAAATACATAGTAAAAACATTTCAGAACAAAAGGTTCAACAGGATCTAGATAGAGCCAGCACAAAACAATGTGGAGAAACAGTTTACACTGATTTATTGTAGCTTTTCAAAATGTAAGCCCTCACCAAGAATAACTCATGAGCTGTCTAATACAGGGAAAAGACAGGAAGGAAACTTCAGGTGGGGGTGGGAGGGAAGGAATTATTGGATCCTTGAAACTGCATAGCTCTGAATAAATCTCTGCAAAGAGACCGGCTGTATTTTGTTTCAAGGAAGCTTTGAAGTAATATTTCTGGGGACATGAGGCTGAGATCAGAGTTGAAATGCATGGTCTGTAGCTTAAGACTCATGGGCTCGATCTTTCCACCCCTTTTTTGGATAAATCTGAGGAGGAGGGTTTCTAGGGTTACATGGACTGTCTCGGGGAGACACTCCTCCACTTTGATATCAGAGATGGGATTTTCCTGGGCAAAACTGACTGCCAGACCTGGCACTTTGAATCTGCAAGGAAGACAAGATTCCTGCAGACACAGGCAGCCCAGGTTTGGAGCTGCGCTTTCCTCTTGCTGCTGCTCTTCTACAGGGCACAGAAATTTTTGAAAGAAGATTATGACTTCTGTTTCCCAAGAGGGAAGGTGTAGGCATTGCCACACAGGACTGAGGAAGGGATGACATGGGGGCAGCCTGGGCAGAGCTGCCCAGGATCAGACTTGAATGAAGGCTGGAATTGAACATCCTGGTCCTGTACTTTTCTCTGCTTTAGCCCTTCCTTGGTACAAGGGCTACAAGAGAGATAAAATGAAGGTCAGATCTCCCAAGGGGAGCTACAAGGATAGATGCACAAAGCAGTCAGTGTCTTTCTGAAAAAAAAAATGGTGCAAAGCATTGCTTAAATAGAAGTATCATCTGCAAAATTCAAGTCAGTCTGAAATCACATCCAAAATTTTTAACTCAGCTTTAGGGTGTGGAGGAAGAATATGCAAATAAACAAGAGTTTCTGGTATAAATCCCACTGGAAATCAGGAAAAAATAAAACACTTCTGGTTAATTTTATTAAAAATTCATTTTGACTTGGAAATAAAGTCACTGCAGATGGAAGGTGGCTGCGGGACCACCATTCTCAATGGAGAACAAACAAATAGGGAGTAAGAGCAAGAACAGCTTCTGCAGACTGCCCCTCCTCTTTCATGGACTTGCACTGAACCTCCAATGACTTCCAAAGGGACAAAAATTACCATTTAGCCAGTCCTGTAGCAGTTTCTTCTTGAAATCAAAATGCAGGCACTGCCTGCTGAGCCAAAGCCTTGGAAAAAGAAAGTCTCATGTGATGAAAAGGACTGTCCTTTCCAAGCATGAGAAAACTGCAGTTAGAGGGCCAGAGGCTTCTTCTGCACAGTCACTATCACTTCAACTCAGCACTACTCACTAGTTCAGTACTAGATCCAGTCACAGAATAAAAAGGATTTCTTTTTTTAATATAAAAGTATGTCCTTGCTTCAAAGTAGCTGTGCAAAACCAGCTGCTTTTTGCTGAGCTCTCTTGCAGTCTCGGCACATTCTGAGCACTGACACCTGTTGCAGTGACAAGTCACTATTGCTGCTCTAAGTTCATAGCCTTACAAACCCAACTCAGCACTAAAAGCCTCCTTAACCAAGGGGGCTTCCTAGATAGAAACAAGGTGTGCTTCATTAAGGGATCAACTCAAGCCATGCAAGAATGCATGGCATGGTATCCCAGCCCCATTTTGATATTTTAATCTCACCTTTCAGTGTAGCACAGCAGACCAACAGCAGTATGACTGTACTGAGGTGAGAATTTCTAGATGAACCTCTGTAGCTTTCAAATTATGGAAATTATTTTACCTTGTAAACTCATCCCTCTGGTTAGGTCCACACAAGTACTTGGTAAGGTTCAAGTCCCTAGTAGCATGCTTGCTTGCTTGGTTATTTTCAAGTGTTTGTTAAGAAGGGCTCATGGTTTGAGACAAATAATCAAATGCTACAGAGAACATCACATCTAAATGTTAAGCAGCATTTGCTAAAGTCCTCTGAAGCAAGTCTGCAGACTTTTTCTGACTTCAGTTTTTTCACTAGATATTTTTCATGCAGGACATCACTAGTGGTCTAAACCTGGGTGCATCAGAGGCTCTTCACAGTCAATCTCTCCACAAGATTAGTGGTTCTTAAAAACACAGGGATTGCTCCTGTTTTATTCCCTAGCTATGATTCTGATCACCTCCAGTCTCAAGCTGCTATTTCAGGGGGTGGATGGTACAGACAAGTCATGACAAGGAAAAAGTTATTAAAGGAAGAATTCAGCTCATCACCCCAGCACCTGTGCAGGGAAGAGGATGAAAAGTGCACACCTGGCACAAGGTGGCCAGAGCATTTCCAAGCTATTGCTTGCAATAAGAACTGCATGACTGAAGGCATGCATATCAGGCATTTTGGGCTCATGTGGGCAAATCTTCACTAGCTCAGAATCATAGGATGGTTTGGGTTGAAAGTGACCTTAAAGGTCATGTAGTTCCAACCCCTCTGCCATGGTCAGAGACACCTTTCATGGACGATGCTGAGAATAAAGTAGGAAGAAGAAAGGAAATGACACTTTACCTGTTCTGCAAACTCAAAATAGTATGTTATTATTAGTTTTTAATAAAGCACTGACTGAGCAACTCCCAGTTGTATGGCAGCGGTTTTAAGAAAAACTTCAATTCCCTGACAGACTCGATAGTACTGTTTGTAGCCAGGCAATTCCACCCATAATGTGGAACTCTTGATTGCTTCCTGCACTGAGTCAATTGCCAGTTTTGTCAGCGATCCTCTGTGTTGGCAGAGATCTTAATTGGTTATCCTTAACTAACTGACAAACTCATTAAAAGTTCAAATGTCACAGGTAACACAAGTCTCAAAGTTGACAATCCTTTTCCGCTCCATTTTCCAAAAGCTAAGGTGGAATTCTCCCATAAACATAGAAACAGAAACTCAAGGACTGATTTCTTAATCATAAAGTGCTTATGTATATTTTAACATATTTTGAGATTAAACACATTAATTTTCAATGAAATCTTAGCACATCCCAGAGCTGCACTTCAGCCCTGCCCAGCTATGAGAGGAATCTTTACTGTGGGAGTCGTTACAGGCTCTGTCAAAATCAATATCAGCAGCTATTCCTCTGGGAAATCAGGGATGTCACTGGCAAACGTTTGCCAAGGCTTTGAGCATGTTCCAATTAATTTACTATTCCATGCTTGCTGTAGAACTGAGGTAGGAAGGAAAATTGAATGTAAGCAGTTAAACATGATAGATAGAACACTGCTAAGACAGTAACCGCTGCAACATGGGCTTTAACAGCTGCAACATTTATTCACATTTAGACCAAAGTAAATTTTAATCATAGGTGAGGTGTAGTGGTATACCTACAAATGAATTAAAAGTTAACAAATGGATACAGACTTCAGCCTATGGGCTGCCAAATTCAGATGTGTTATTTCTTGGCTGCATTGACCTAATCTGTGTGTCCAAAGACTTTAGCTATGGAAGGTTTGGTTCCTAAAATGTTCTTTCATTTCTAACACCTAGGCATCTTCACCTCTGGCAGTGGTGGCTGCCATGCAAACATAAATAAGGAACTTACCTGCCATGAGTTTTAATCACTGTTTCATTGATTTGTTCTCAAAAAGGGCCAGTAATAGCTTTAAGCTCCAAAATGTGGATGGGGACCTGTCCAACTTGGGGTGTAACTACTAACACAAGGATGAGTGGCAACAATAAAATAAAAGAGTATTTAGTTAGATAAATCCTTGGCTGCAATCACTGTAGGTACAGGCAAAAACAGCAAAAGGCATGTGGGATGTCTTTTCTGCAGAAAAGCTTAAAATAGAAAAGGAAATCAATACTCATTTACAGTATCTGGCAGTCACTGAACCAAAACATACATGTACACCTACAGACAAGCAGAAATAACATTTATTTAAACCACAAGCTGTTATTCTGCTGCAGAAATGCTGTGTTTTATGTGGAGTGCTTCACCAGAGGCTGTACCACATATTTCTGACCATTTTAAAAAGGCATGAGCAATACCAGGAACAAATACCTTCAATACCATAGCTATCAACCCCACCATTGCCATGCCAGCTCTGACTTCTTCAATTGCCAGCAAAGAAAGGGTCAGAGCTGATGTCTGCGAGAGCAGCAGGGAAGATGTTTTGTCTTTCCTCCCCACTTTCTCTTCTGCCAACTTCCAAGACATGTGTTAGTTCACATGTGAGGGGTGCATCTCTCACAGCCTGCCATGGGAATGGGAAGAGCTCCATCAGCTCTATTGCTGCAGCACAACACCAGGGTAGCTCAGGGCATTGGAGGCACGGAGCTCCCAGATGAGGCTTGAACCACTGCATGTGCCATGTGGGATCTGGGGAGAAAGAGAGCCCTAAGTTCTGTAGCTGTGAGGCAGGGATGGGGATCACTGGAGTGTTGTGCCCGTGCCCTGTGTGGTGCTCAAGAGCTGGCAGGGACATTTGGGGCAGCACAGGTTTGGAACTGCCTGTGGGATGGGAGGGTGGCTCGAGCAGCGACATGTCTAAAAATGTTCTTGGCTTAGCAAAATATAACAAACCTTGATGCTACATGAGGTTGTGCCGAGGGATCTGAGCACCCCTCCCAAAGCAACAGGAGAATGTGTACAGCAGGAAGAAAACCTCTGATGGGCAGCACCCTTAAATGATGTTTCAAAAAGGAAACATAAACCTCTGTGTAAGAATGAGGCAATGTTATCACTGAGTAAAGCTAAGGTCCTCAGAGGAAGGAACAGCATTTAACAAATTAACATTCCTCAAACACTGAAAGTGAAATGAAATGTAAACAAAGTAAATCTGCTGATTTTTCCCCATTCCCCAGCTCTGAGAAATGTGACCAGTAAATAAACAGGATAAATAATAACAGCAGCTGGATTTTGTACCACACTCCTCATTCAGAAAACCCAAAATGCTTTAGAGAGGGTGCAAGTAGGACACTTGTAGAGTCACATAAGGCAGAGATGACTGGCACCTCCAGAGAGCCTCTGATCCATCACCCTGTCCCAAGCAAGGATCAGTCCTTCCTCCCACTGCCACATAAACTCAAGCACAGAGGTAAAAAGCCTTGCCCATGGCAACACTGCATGCCAGAGGCAAGGATGGACATACAACATGAGGCAAAACCTGACCCTGCAGCAGCCAGCGGGAGTTTAACAGCAGGGTCAAGATGCCACTGTGGGTGCTACTTGCACAGGGCCACAGGGAGCCTGGAAATTAAAAATTCAATTTTTAAAAGCCTTTCTGTCCTAATGAATTTGTGGAGGTCAAATAATGTTATAGAGGTGCTCTGTACATATTCAGGACAGTCTGGGTTGAGATGCTCCGTGCCCCTTGTTTGCAGTGGGCCAGAGGATGACTGAATGCTGATTGCTTGAATATCTTTCTAATAACATGAGATTATGAATGCTGCTCAGAATACACTTTTTTAATATTTCAAATATTGTAGACTAGCTCTCACACAGAATTGAAAAAAATGAAGAAAAAGCTTAACCATTAAGTCAGTAGATGTTATCTCTGCAGCAATTTAATTACTTACTGTTTCTTCATCACTCCTCATGCCTTTCACCCAGCAAATTAAGCCACTGCAGATTTCTGGAATTTGACAGTTGAATTTGAAACACCACTGAGACAGTTTTAAAAATAAAAGCAAAAAATATGCTGAAAAATTATAAAAATAAGCTCATTTTGCCAGCTGGTGAACCAGCTAACCTGCTGACACCTACAGCAAATTAAATCAACTTTCTGTTCTAAAGGAAGGCCAAAGATTTAAGTTTTATTCCCTCACTCTGCAAGCTTCAAGCTTGAACAAGGAGGAAAGAAAACATACAGAGCAAGCTCTTTTACCTTAGGTCAGATAGACAGCTGAAAAAGATCAGTCATCTTTCTTGTATAGCAAATCTATAGTAGTAGTTTGTACATGTTCTCCTTACCCATCTGAACACAACACTAGAGCAAATGATTACTGCTGAATGTTTAGCTTCAGACCAGAGGTCAATATTTTGTTCCCTTTTTTTCCTCCTGTCCTTTCTTTTCAATAATTGCTGCTGAGACAATTTGCTTGTAGCTGAACAGTAGAGAACAACTAAGGCATCACTTAGGAGACTTTTTAAAAATCTCTCTTCAAACATCAAGCCCTCTTCAACCACCAGCTCCTCAATGAATAACTTACTTTCTTTGGCAACTTTCATCTAGGGGCTCCAGACTCAATTTGTATCATTTAGCTGGATGACTACACCCAGCTCCTCAATGAATAACTTACTTTCTTTGGCAACTTTCATCTAGGGGCTCCAGACTCAATTTGCATCATTTGGCTGGATGACTACACCCGATTTTAAACAAGGAAATAGTACAGAGGAAATAGTACAGGGGAAAAGTACAGAGAAATTAAGGGTCCGAATCTGTAAATCACTGGTCATTGTGTCACTGCCTAATGACTGTCTTGACCATGTATTTTGACTGTTCTCTGCTCCTCATTGACTTCTTTATTCTGTTTTCTGACACTAAATTCTCTAGGTCTAGTAAGCTGTCTTTGCTATCACTCAGTATGGGAGGGTTCAGAGGCTCCTGTCAACAAGGGAGTGCCTGCCAAACAGAAACGAAGATAGTTCCTGACTCAGGAGCCAGTGTCTGTCATGCAGAAGGGGAGACTCTTTCATGCCAGTGGATGTACTCACGAAGTTTAGTGTTGCTTGAAGTCTTGGTACGTTGAAAACTGCTACATGGCTGCTACTGCTAAAATAATGAATCCCCTCAGACACAAATGCATTGCTTCTGTCTAGGAGAAACACATTCCCAAGCAGAGAAAGACCAAGACCTACCCCATCTCCTGTGCCTAGCTGATGGGGATATCCCATAAGAGTGTGCTTGGAGGCAGGTAAATCTGACTGCATTCCTTTGGCCAACAGGACAACCTCCACCAGCTATGCCCTTCCTGTCCCCAAGGCTACACCTTGGTGTCACTGTCTGGGCAGTGAGTCTGGTCAGTGAGTCTGGTCAGCTTTGAGATGCCTCTCTGACACCACCACCCAGTGACTTCCTCGAGTCTGGTTGCTTTAGGAGATGTTTATGGTTGGGACTATCCAAAGGTTGGCATTTGGGACTGCTGTACCAGTACTTTTCTTTCAGTTAACATAAGTGAAATTTTATAGGTCTACAACAGGAAACCCTAGAGGAGATATAATTTTAATGATGTCTAAAACTTTACTTATCCTGGTGCTGCTAATTTTCTTCCTTCCTGTTACGGATAATAAGCCATACTGATACAGCGTGGGAATGTCTGTGCTGGCAGAGTACAGGACAGGGATGCATGGGTATAGTCAAGGATATAACTGAGATGTGATGAGGTAAGGGACCTGCCTAAACATATCTTTGGGAATCTCATGGGCAAGAGGAAATGTTATCTCTTTGGATAGTAGGATAATCAGCCATTTGCTATCAGAGTTGTGTCACCTCTTTTGGATAAGGGACAATAGGAGGTTTAAAACACTGATGGCTTCCATTCAAGTGGAAGCACATTAGGACAATGGCAGGTCTGAACCTAGGGGAGGCAGCTCAGCCAAATGTGTCTGCAGGGACAGCTCTTAGAACAATGCAATTTCCCTACAAGAACAAAGATATCAGATGTTCACCCTGGTTCCAAAAAGCACAAAGTCACAGCATCTTGAAGGGAACTTGCAAGGCCAACTCCTCTGCTACAGGCATCTAGAAAAAATACCTTCTTCTACTCAGAACACCTATGCCAGCCAAGACTTGTAGATGTATTCATGGTGATCTAAAAGAGCTGCAATGTGTTCCCAAGGGATGTTCAAGAGTGCTGGAGAAACAGAAGCAAGGAACTATGTGCAGCTGTTTTATTATTTTGACTAAACATACATATTTCTTGTATTAGTGAAATAAAATGCTCTTGCATCTGGAACCCTGATAAGATCAATGAATTTGTCTGCTTCAGCTGTGGAATCGCTGTCAGCAAAGAACTGGTTTGAAGCAGGGGTCAGTGCAGAGTCTGCTAAGGATAAACAGACCTGGAGGAGCTGGCAGGTCTGTAACTGCTGAGTGACCAAAGAGGAGATACATCAGAGCCATGGCACAAAACCAGTACTGATCATCACAACTGTATTCCAATTAAAAGCAAACACACTGTTTGTATGAGAGAAGCAAGGTTTGCTTACCCTTCAGACTCTGGCAGAATAATGAGCAATAAATAAGTTTTGCAACACATTTTCGTGACCAATTTTTTTTCTCCTGTTTCTACCTCTACCTTTGATATTGACTGTGCTAGAAAGCACCATTTCCAATTCATCAGGTGGCACACTGAGAACCAACACTGATTTTGCTTCTTTTGCTGCTCCCAGGATCAGGATGGGATTTTACTGCTTTGAGACTCACAACAGGGAACTCCAAAAGTCACCTTGTTTCCAGACCCCAATGTTACAAATTTGTACACTCGTGCTCAGAAGCTGATTCTCACAGGGCAACGAGCAAAAGGGATGTTTTAATTACAATTGTTATTTCATTTGTTACTCACATTTTTCCTTGAGTTATGTGGAATAAAAGAGATTTGCTTCTGTTGAACATTCCTGTGGAGTCTGAAAAGGATTATCCTACTGAAGAAGCCTGTTGGAAGTATCTACAGCAAGAACTAAAGGTGCTCTCCTGTCTGTCAGAGTCACTCTTACATGAAGCTGGTTTGCTAATTTGCCCATCCTCTCGAACTGCATAAGGAATCATAAAAGGATGCCCCTATTCATGGTGAATAACAGTCACAAGGAGCAAAGAGAACAGAGGCATTAAAGGAACACATACAAGGCTGATGAATAGAAGGGAGGCTTTAGAAACTCAGGCAACAGCAATACAGCAAGCAAAGTCCGGAATGTTGATTTGACAATGATCATTGTTATTTCCATTTGCAATGTGTGTGCTGTGATCAGACACATAGAGGGAGCTGAATTCATCCTATGGCAAACTGTGCTGACATAACTCACTTTGTACTATGCAGATCTGGCATTAATTTGAAGTTGACCTCATTAGTCCAAGCAAAGTGCACTTCAAGAGTGACACTGAGTTAGAAACTCCTTTAAGTATTTCTAAAGATTAAAACCACACAGTATAATTAAAGACATTCTAATCAGTGACTTGACTCTCTTTGCTTTGACTTCACTTGGATTTATTTATTTATTAATTAATTTAATAATTAGTTTTGGAAAGGTCTGAAAGTCAAATTCAGCTTTGTCATCTGCTCCTTCAGCTGTGCTGTTCTTCTGGAAATGCTGTGGAAGTGCTGGTAATGAGATGCCAAAGCCATCATGCAATATTAACAATTTAAGAGTCAGTTCAAATATAAATGCAGTTTGTATTTCTGCACCACAGGCACATCTGAAAAATCCTTGGGGAAGAGAGAAATCTATATTCTCCTTATCGGCTTGGCCTTTCATTTCTAACAAGTTAGAATGAATGACAGGCATTTTTCCAAAGAGTAAAACAAATGTAAAAAGTAAATAGAAAAGTGGGTGCTTTTTGTTTGTTTAATTTTGTATTTTTAATCACACTTGTCAGGTGTAGAAATGAAAGAACTCCTACAAAGGCACTGTTTACTCAGACAATTGCAACTCTTGTTTATTTAAACTGTTTATTTAAACTGTAGTCATGATGTCCAAAGTTGAGTCAATCCATTCTGGTGCACATTAACAATCCACCAGGAATGCATCTGTGACCCACAGGTGTCTCAGCTTCAGGCAGAGCACTTCAGTTGCTGGAACAACTGAACAATCTGAGTACACCTAGAGACCACTGTGTGGAGAGACACACAAGCACCATGCCAGACAATGATTTCTGCTTGATAGCTGAGGAAGCTCAGATTCAGAGATGTCTGGAACTCACATTTTCAAATTAATCCTCTAACTACCAATGTCCCAACCTTTAAGTAAGCCCAACCTAGAGTGGCTGATCTGCCAGGAGAGAGGCTGCAGCTATAAGCAGGTCTGAAAAAACTACCCTGAGTCAATAAATCTCACAGAGTTTACTTGAGGTCAAGCAGTGGGGCTAAAAGTGCCCCAGAATAAACTGTTTGTGCTTATCTAGGCAGCAACAAAAATGGAGGAAGCATCCAGAAAAGGCTACAGGGATAGAGAACAGAGAGGAAAAGAAAGTCATCTCTGAAGCTCCCCAGGTCCTTTAGGGGCCTCAACGGAAACATCCTGACTTCTCCTCCCAACTTTCCTTCCTCTTCCTCATCCCACCTCTATTCTTAGCAGTTTTGTCTGAGAGCTGGAAATAGAGCATGGTTTCTTAATTCCTCACCTCCTGTTACCTCATATTTTGACTCAGAGTGCTCAGGGTGGTGGCAGAGGTTTTAAACTTGCATGTTTCTGTTTACACAATGACTGCTTTCCCAATAAGCAGGGTTTCTTTGGCTACTGGGACATGGTATAGGCATGAGATCAATCCAGTTTAGTACAAATGATTTAATTCCTTCAAACAACATTACATAGTCCTGAAAATGCCCTGCCTTGCCCAGATCTTAAGCACTGCACTCGGTAGTGAGCACCCAGTGCCAAAATGTTACCCGTTTTCACGCTCCACAAATCCTGCTGTTGGCACAAAACATGAAAACGACACCAGAAAGTTCTGCTTTTTCTTCCCTGCTGTATTCAACAAGACCACTTAATTACACTTTAAGATAGAACTGGCTCAACAAGTTGGGCAGCTTGCAGGGCTGCTGGCTGGGGAAACTGCACCTACACTGCTGCCAGCAGGCAGCAAGAGAAGACGACACCCAGTCTCCAGCTCTGCTGTTGGGAGTGACTTCCCACCCGAAAAAAAGTGGAAAACAGTCTTTCTCTTTCCTTAGTGCCCTTACCACCTACTCCATCTACCCCATCTAATCATTATGACATTTGAGTGCCTTTGTGTGTCAGCTTCCTGTGAAGTAATCACCTAAATCCCCCTCTGAAACAAAGCAGACCCTGCTGAGGAACTCACAATAGGTGCCTTTCACTGGCAGGACAACCTTGGCCTCAGTGGCACTTATAACAAAGCTTCCATATGTGCACCAGTACAGGCTGATCAGTCAGATGAACATCACACAGGATCAGAGACTGGGTATTTGCAAGCATGAAGCAAAAGGGCCTCACAAAATTTCCCCATTTTCCTCAAAAATAGGTTTTTGTTAATTTGTTTTTAAATATGCTACAGCATATTAATCTGTAACAGCCTTTGCCCACCTTTGTGGGTCTGTTTGAGGTGATAAAAGAGAAGCACCAGCGCCAAGGGGTGATGTCTCTCAGTCATCCCCACTTTCAGAGACTGCCCAGCCATTGTCTGGTCTTCAACCCGAGGCTAGGGCTACTTTTGAATTTTTCTTTTGGCAGATATCCCGGGTTTTCCCCCTGCCTGGGAGAGGGATCAAGGACGGTAAGTTCTATTCTAATAGAAGACAAGTCAATGATAACCTTTGGGCATCTGCAGTGAAGAGGTATTTCTATAGTCCTAGCTGGGATTAGACACATAATGGATCAATGAAAGATCCCACCGTTTGGCGGTTATAGCATCATTCATTAGTGCTAAGATTTGAACCTGAATCAACAATTGAGTTAGAAGATTGAAAGAATTGCCTTCAATACTTGAAATAAATTGTAACGGGCCTGTGAACATCCCCTGAGGTGTCTTTCTCTCCCTATACATATATACAGAGATCACTTTTGCTGAACATTTAAAATTAGATGAAAGTTACTGAGCTTCTACATAGGAAGCAGAAAAAGCAGAGCTCCTCACAAAAAGTGACAGGGGGAAAAAATAATGTATTTTTGGTCTGCCTATCAAAGCACACTTCAAGAGCATTCTTAACTGTAGGATCCAGGCACTGACTTGTTATTCAGTCACTTACCATCGCTCATACATAACAATGCATGAAGAGCTAATAATAAACAGTACGCCCCCTCCTTATACACAAACATGCAAACACACACACACACATGAATGTACTCAGGAACTACTTGTAAATGAGCAACACTGATCCCATCCACTTTTGTTGTCACAAAACTAGGGCAAGCTCACTCTCAATTAACTGCTTGATGCACAGAGATCTAAAAAAAATTAACTACCCAGAGGACTCAGACACCAAGTTTTAACTCTCAGCTCTTTATCATCCTTTTATTTCTAGAACAAAGAACCATTCACTCACTACTAATTTGGTAAGAAATTAAACATGAAAAAAAAGCAATTCCACAACTGGGTGCTGAAGGTTATGGGTAGTTAGTGACTAGTTAGCATTATAACACTACACAGCCTAGTTTCACAGTAGAAGTTTAGTTTCACAGCATTTGTTTTCTATAGAGGAAATCTTCCGGCTGGCACAAAGACTATGTAAGGCATCGGTGCCAAAAACTTTCCTCCCTGTTTCTGAAAGGCAGTGAGTAGAAGTAACTCTAAAATGCTCTGTGAACCAGTTGATCTTAGCAGACCCCTGTCCTACAGACCAACCAGTGTGATGGAGCTGTGGTGAGGTAGTTGCCCTGTCCTCCCCTCTGGGGACAACATATTTTGGTGCTTGCCCAGCTGCTGCCTTACCTGGGTGCTCCCCAGCCCTATTTTATTCCCATGGTCTCTTAGTTTTGTAGGCATTACAGCCAAGGTCAGCTAACTTGGACGCATATCCCTCTCTCAGTGCAGTTTAAGACTGATTTGGACGCAAGATGATGTCTAACCTGTTGGGTGGTCAAAGATAAAGTTTAACTCCCTACAACAGCTTGAATAACTTTTTCCTGTGACTGTTTTCTAGCTGTATAAAATCAACACAGCTCTTCCTGTTGGCTTTCAGAAAAAGAAAACAATATCCAGATTTTTATGAAGTAGATACCTATATAAATAACTAGTGGCAGCATAAATACATACCAAGCCAGCAGACACTGCAGGAGAAAAGATAATAACTATACGAGTAACAGAGATACCTTTCTATAACACAGAAAGCTATTACAGTAAAGGGATTATTTAAATTATGACATTGTCTGGTTAATGTTTCCAAATTTTCTTTGTCCATGTTTATTACACAGGTCAGTTTTGAAATTGCAGTTGACAGTGAAAGAGCCTCCCAAATAATTTACTAACTATACATAATTTAAACCCAAACAAACAACAGTCAAAAAGCAACACAGTCAAACATCCTGCCTGTTGCCCGGAGACTTCGGCTACTACTGTTGAAAGTCAGATACTGATGTTTCATTTGTTGACACTGAAAAAATCAGAAAGAGTAGACATCCCTAAGTCTGTATTCCACACCTCCCTAACTGCCTGTGCTATTTGTTTGAGAATAGTTATTTTATTTATTGCTGATAGGCATCAGCCACCTGCCAGAGCCACTGAGTAGCAAATTGAACTGCCAACCATGCCAGCTGTGCATGGAATAACAGTAACTCCATTTTTTACATCTGTAAGGCTGGCTCTAGGGAGTAAAGGTTTGGAGAATACAGTCTTTACAGTAGGGACTCTCCCAGATGAGAGAAACCTCTCTTAGCGGCTCTGTAAAGCTCCATGCAGACAGCCCTGTAATGCCAGCCAAGCTATAAATAATAATTACATGAATAGAGTCTTATTTACTGATAGTAAAAAAAGACATTTGCTTTCAAGTGCTCACCTGGGAGTTGCTGCTGGCTTCCAATACCTGCAGAAGAGATACTGCCCATCAGCATTGATGATATGGGGCAGGTCCTTGTATGGGATGTTTTGAGGACTTCGCTTTGGCGAACTTTCCTCTGGCATTCTGGAAGAATGACCTGCAAGGTGTTGGAATAAACAAGACATACTTTAGAACAGGTAAAGGCAAGATAAAAGCTGATGGGCTTGGTAGCCAGAGACATTCAAGAAAGTCAATCAGCAAGGCAAGCATCACTCTCTCCAAAACCCCAGCCAAAGAGCCCCCAAAATCTTTGCTTTAAAACAGACATGTAGCAAATTTTTTTCTTCAGGAAAGGCACATATTTGGGGGTAGAGCACTGAGGGGGAGAAGGAAAATTAATCCATCATCAGTACTTCATTACAGCTTTCTCTCCTCCACTTCTCCCATCTGTGTTTATTTTGCATCATTTTGTGAAACGGATCCTAAAGAGAATATTTTAACTGCAATCAAGTGCAGATTGTGCAGCAGTCGTTACAGACATGAAAAGGCAGCTGCATAAAAGATTTATCTCTGCCCGACCATCTCCAAAGAACAGTGAAGGGTACACAGCAGAGGTATCTGCTACCGTGTCATCATTAAGATCTCCTCTGACATCTCAGACAGGAAGGTGGCGGCGGCGAGGAGCGAAACATTTCCAGGAGAATTTGCCACAAACCTGTTTTCATCCTGTGCAAGGGTTTGCATTCTAGTGAGGAACCGGCATCGCAAGTCAAACGCAAGCAGATAAGGCTTTTAGCATCTCGCTGCGGAGCCGCGTTCACACCCCGGCAGCCCCGCGGTCCCTGTCGGGTCCCTCCCGGCGCTGTGCGGGGCTCGCCGCGGCTCCTCTCCCCGGCTCGCTCGCTCTTTGAGGAAAGTCGCTTGGGTAATTCAACACTTCTTGTTCATCACTTTTTTTTTTCCTTCTCAAACAAATTGCGTGTGTGGGCTGAAGTGGCGATGGTGGGAGGGGAGCCTAGGAAGGGTGGGGGAGAGGGAGGGCTGGCGGGTGGGAAAGCTGCAGTCCACTTTCCAGAAGCTGCTGCACGTACATCAAAGGCACCTTGAGCACATGCAGCTGGAGCAGCTCACAAAGTTCCTGCCGCTGCAGGTTGTTTGCAACTTTACTTCCTTCCTGCCACTTACAGTTCGGAGGCCACGGCGACGGGGGGAGGCGAGGGAGGGGGAGACCTTTTCTCAAAGCGATGCCCGCTGCGAAGCCATCTCGCTTGTCAGCGCAACTTCCCCAGCCCCGCGCTGCCAGGCGGAGAGCGGGAGGGAGGGGAGGAGGAGGAGGAGGAGAAGGAGGAGGGAGGATCCAAGCACCGACGCGATGCCAGGTCGCCAACCCCGCACACGCATCCTCCCGCCGCGGCCAAGCGCGGCCGCCCCGCGTCCCCCGGCGGAGCCGAAGCGCGGTGGCTCCACCGCCCGGTGCGCACAGGCTGCTGTCGGGAGGAGCGAGGCAGCGGCGGAAGAGCAGTGGGTGGTTGGATGGATGGATGGAGGGATGGATGGATGGAGGGGCGGGCGGTGCCTCGCCCGGGACGCGGTCGCTGCTGCCGCCCCCTCGGCTGGGCTGGGCGGGGAGCCCCGCCGTGCCCGCGGGCTGGGGCGGAGGGAGGAGGCACGGCCGCCCTCTCCCGGGAGTGCCGCTCGGGGGAAATCCGAGCCGGCCCAGCCGCCGCCTCGCTGTGTTTGGATGGCCACGGGTGGGGGGAGCGGCCACAGCGCTCCTGAAGCCCCCCGGCACCGGGCTCTGGCCACGGGAGCGACCCTCAGCTGCGGGCTGGGGACAGCGGGGGCACCCTGGGCGCATGGGCGGCTTCTTGCGCTAAATTTCAGGGAGGGGAGACTGTGGAGCCCTGCTGCCTCCTGGGCATCCCGGTCTGAACCGTTCCTTGGCATTTCAACACCAAACTTCACTGTTTGCTAGATGGGCATCACTTCAGGCTTTGAAACAACCGAAAAGATCGTTCAGGTACTAGTCCGGAGGAGCACCCAAGCCCCTTGCTTTGCACCCTTATTCAGAGTAAAGGCCATTTATAAATACAGTAAGCATATATACAGATACATATATATAGATATATATACACCATATATATAAATTTTATATGCACTTCACGTAATAATTTAATAGTGCCCCGATCACCATAGATTCTATGTGCTTGCTGCAACTCTCTAATGTGAGATCTATTTGGTGGTATATGATACTTGCTTATAAAAATTGTCACAACAAGGCTCCCCAAAGCTAAAATAGCTTCCCAGCCTTAAGATATCCCAATACAGAGTTTTGTCATTTAATACTGGTAAGTGCTTAACATTTAAGCACAGATTCAGGCCTTCCACATTTCATCAGGTCCTTTGATTTTTACATGCCTACATGTACTAAGTGGTCTCAAGCCTTTCTAAGAAGAGGCAGCTATTTACCATATTTTTTAGAGTGAGGCAATGTGCTCATCAAGTGCAAATCTGTGAACAAAGGCTGAGGAAGGAAAAAAATATGTGCTAACAATAATAACAATAAATACAAAACCTCAGAGATGAGCCATATAAAAACAAAAAGGAAACCAAAACCAGATTTATTTTATTCGTCTTTCAGTGTCATTTATATTAAATGCCCTGGGGGTGGGGGTGGGGGTGTTACAAATGGCAAAAGCAAAATTACATATTCCCATAACTGCTGTTGTTTGGAAAAAAATAAACAAACCCAACATTTACGGTTGTTTATAATGAGTGAGATTTAGGTCAGATGAGTCTTAACCAGAGCCTTGGGAACTGTACCTGGAGATGTACTGTTTGCTAGGCCAGCTACTGTCTAAGCATGGATGGGTGGAATTAAAGAGATATCACAACCCAGCTTAAGAAATGGTAGAAGCAAGGACACATATATTTATTTAAAAGATGCAGGTCAGATAATAACCGGATTAAGAAGAAAAGAAAGACAGAAAGAAGCCTCCTCTCCTTCTCACAGTTTGTCTGCCAGGAACACTTTACTGCTTCCCTACAGCCATCCATGAAATCTGATGCCAGGAGCAGGAATATCAGAGTTCCCAGGCCACAGAGGGGTGTGGGGAGTCAAGGAAAAAATCTCTTTCTAAAGTTCTGGATAAAAATAGGATCTCAAGGAAAATGACCTTTGTTGGGACATAAGAGCAAGATCCTGCCTTTGAGAGCCTGCCTTGGTCGGTCCAGATACACAATGCCCTTGATACCCTGTTAACCTCTGTGGAGCCTAAACTGGAGACAGCAGAACTGTGGTCCAGTCTGCCCTTTCTTGCAAGCCCAGACCCTCACCACTGCAAAGGACTGAAGAATCAGCCAATGCCTCCTTCACTTCTCCACAGCTTCCCTAAGCCCCCAGGAATTTGAGGCCATTTCTTCCCATAGGTAGCACACACTCCCCCATCTCAATGTTCACATCATAAAAATGAATGAGAAGCAACTGCTGACTTGTTGCTGAATTATTTTCTGAAGTTTAAACTGTGAATGAGAAGCCACCTGAGAAAACTGGATTGAGTCTGAGGAATTCACCTAGCTGATATCCAGACTATACATTGGACTTTAGCAGAGCAATTATTGCATACTGTCTCCCTGTAAGAAATCAAAGGGATGCCTAAACATGCAGTATTTATGAGATTGCAACATCTTCTTTTGTCTCAGTGGAGTGAAGTAACGTTTTGGAAGCAGAGTTTAAGCTAAATCAACTTCTAATAAAAATAGATTCACACTAGGTGAATCTTTACACTAACCCAGTAATTGCTCAAGCCTTGTAGGGAAGGGTGTTTGGTTTATTAAAGACTGAGCCCTGCTTAGTTTAAGCATCTGCATTGACCCCCAAGGTACACACAGGAGAACAGAGAAAAGGAGTACACTTTCAAGTGAGGCAAATTTTAGGAAAAAGAGCAATTACTGTAATGACAGAGAAAACACTTGCAATGAAATTCGTTATCACAGCAGGGGAAGGGAAAGGAAAGGTAGGAAAGGGGAGGGGAGTGGAGAGAACGTAGCAGCCTGGGTAAGGGAACAAGACAGGATTTTCTTTGTCATTAGGCTTTTATTCACAAAATGAATTTTTAATGGATCCTATCCTGTTGGCATGCAGAGGAAGACTGTATGAGATCCTTCTGCTCTGGTTGATAATACCATGGTCCTAAACTGCAAAGCAGTATTTTTGTTTGAGAAGTGGATTCGATAGGGTGTGGGACCTAAACCATTTGGGGATTCTGCTCACCAGGACCACAAAGTGAACTTTTACTTACAAGAAGGAATTATAACAGAGGAGAAGGACAGAATAGTAAAATATCTAAGAAGTATGTGGTTATAGAAGAATCTGCTCCAAAACCAGAAAAATTTTGGAAGTTAACAGTAGTCAGGGAACAGCTGGAGAAAGCAACAGACAGCGCAAGCAAGAGCATGTGGGAACCGATGGGAGATGAAGCATGAAGAGGAAGAATTAAAACCAAGTGAAAAGGAAATAAGCCAATGCCACTAAAGCTGTCAGTTTAGAGTCATTAATATGGATTTGCCCTTCTCTTTGGATGTTTTTTTTTTGTTAATCCCTAGCCAGAGTCCAGTCATTCAGCTTTACTTATTTCTGTAATCTGCCTTTGCTTGCCTGTTGGTTTTCCTGAGTAAGACATGTACACGGATGAGGCAGGAGTGGGGGCTGGAATGAACTGCTCTTATTTTACTGTAAAATATGTATTTTAATGTCTTGTAGCCAAAACCAAGCTTGGTGTAAGGCAAACCAGACTGAGAAACAAAATGTAAAGGACAATGTTGTATTGAGCAGGTTCATCTTAACAATATCAGGAGAAATTACAAGTAGCTTGCCATTGGTCTCCTCACTAATTAGTGCCAAGAGAAATGGAGAAAGGTTGAAGGGTAAGTGCAGGCATGTCTGAGTATCACAGAAATTATATTCAGGCTTCCACCAAATTTGTTGCCCATCAGTAATTTCACTTTCCCTGATCAGTGGAAATAGAATTATTAGATTAAGCTACAAGAGGTTTAATACCCCTAGATGTAAACTACAGTCAAGTAATAAAGTAATTTTACCATGTAAATTAAAATAATTAGTGATAAAAATAGGCCAAATATTTTGTAGGTAATAAAAATTCTGCAAATCATGCTGTCATTAAAAGCTGTGACTTGATAACAGTACCTGTATGAGTGGAGTGATTTGTATCTTGCCTGCACTCCTTATTTGACAGGGCCAAAAATCCTCACTTTAAACACACTATTTGAATATAAATTTCAACCCTTTAAACTGATGTGTAGAAGATGACCTATCCTACATAGATGTTAATTTGAGAACTGGTTGTTTTTAATTATAGAAGCAGTTTTTGGTTGTTCATTTGGGGATTTTTGTTTATTTGTTTAATTAAAAAATCCACATGATTATTAATAACAGATTCTGAGACATTCTTAGTATGAAATATATAGAAGGCTCCTCCCAATGCAGGAAATTCAAAATGAAAGGGGAAATTCTTGCCCTAAAGTTTTTTCTGTAGAAGGGAATTTGATGGAGTTATTCTAGCAGCCCTCTTGCTTAAGGATAGCCTTGTCTTGGGAATAAATAGTTTTTTTGTAGAGATGTGGAACTGCAGAGGCTCAGCTGTGCAGCATTGCAGGTGTCCGGCACTAGAGGGCACAGCCTGAGCTCTGCTGGCCCTGGGAGCATGTGGGCATGGCAGCCCTGCCAAAAACCCCTTAGCCTGACTTTTTCCCCAAAATCATTTTACCCTTTATCTCGATATTTTCTTTTGGTATTTGTTCCTTTTTATCTCTGTGGCCCAATGTTGGTTTCTAAATAAAAGTTTCCTGTGCTGGTATATAATTAGTCCAATTTTCCCTCTGGATTCACTCACATCATGAGAATAAACTTCAGGGGCTTATACCCTGGACAAGCAGGTTGCTAAAGCACAAGGGAAATCCTGTCCTTGTCACTGTGAGGACAGAGAGATTAAAGAGTCAGTTACAGGATGGCATTTCTTATTTTACCATTATATGATTGCTTGTGGCCATAGTAATGTTCACAAAATGTTGGTCACCTCAGTCGAAAGAGGATTTTGATGACAGAAATTATAATTGAAAGGCATCCTAAAAGAAATGGTCTTAAGCTTTGAATTTTAATATGCATAAAAATCAGAGTAAGACGACAAAAAAGTTTTCTCCAGCAGCAATTATGTTCTCAATTTTGAGGAGTACCTGACCATTCCTTTTCTCATTTCTGTTCCTAATGCTGACTGCATAATCTGCTCTCCAAACCCAGTACCATTGTACCAGGACTAAATCATACAGCCAAAAGCTACTTTTGTTCTGCTATGGTTAGAGTGGTGCTATATTTTGGTAGCCAAACTGGAAGCATTGACTGGAGAAGAGTTATTACTGTGATGCCTGGTTTTCTTGATGCTTTGCAATTGACAAAGCATCATTTATCACGCTTTGCATTCCAATTTTTCTTTGCACGTTTTCCAGCTCATCATAACATAATTATGTTTCTGTTTCCTTCAGCCAGGGGCCGATACTTTCTTTTACTAAGACAACAGCTGCACTGCACAACCTTGATGAATCCCCATAAGGGTAAAATGTGTCTGTGGTGCTTGTTTCTGCTTTGGCAACCCAAATGTTCAAGTTCTTTTTTATGAGAGATGCTGTTCTAAAATGCACCCAACCCCGATGCTTTCACAGCATTTTTCAAAATGAGGTTTTATATTGCAAATTAGATTTGAAATATTAAACATCCTGGCTGGTTTGCGATTTTAAATTCTCCTTTTGTAACATTTCTGTTTATAGTGTTTGTAGGTTATAAATGATGGGATGGAATTTAGAAGGTTATAGTTACTGATGTGAAATTTATTTTTTGAATGAAATTGATTTTATGTGTGACAATAAGCACAATCTGGAGATCTGCTTTATGTCCCTACAAGGCACCTTAAGGCAGTTTTCATGGTACAGGTGAATCATTTCCGTACTTGGCCTCGGTTGTTCCAGCCACACTGCAGCATAAAGGTAATTATACAAACCTCAGCTATAAAGTGCATTAACTGCTCGTGATGGAAAAAGACACACAGTATTTTTATTATTAGTTATGGAGATATTTTATTTAACTCTAATTTAGTGCTTTGAACCTGGATTTCAAAGACCTTGAGTAAGGAAGGATAATATTTTTATTTTGCATGGGAGAAATCAGGGCAAAGAAAAGTAGGGCTCAATGCTGGAGGCAAGCTGAGGGCAGAATCCATTCTTAATGCTCCTGATTTTGTTTACCCAATTATACCATTATTAATTGCCATTTCATCTCAAAATCTATCCATCAAAACATTGTGTACAATGGAAGCAGTAACTTTTTCAGTCACCGAAGATTACTCAGATTTGTGAATGGAGGGGATATTGTGTCCTGGATAAAACCACAGCCTGGATAATTGCATTCTTCAGGGTAACATTTTCTCTATGATTTTACTTTCTATCCTGTTCTTCTGGTGTTACTACTCCTGCTGTCATCATTTGAAGATAGTTTGTATTTATATATCAAAATTACAGTAATTCTGTACATGGAGATAATAGTTCAACTGTTATGCTCAGTCCTATCAGTCATATCTATGTGCACCATGATCTAAGGATACTTTGCCATATTTGAGAGTGTTTTAGTTTTGCAACATTTTCTGTCTACTACGTTGGTCACTAACGTAATTGCTTGAAAGGCTGTTAGATATTGATGGGAACTCTCCCTGCCCAATCAGGGCCAACTTCTCTCTGTGAATGGTGAGTATGGGTTTGCTGTTGATAGAAAAGGTAGAGGACTGCTTGTTTTGGAAAGACAATGAACACATGGCTCATGAGAAGAGCTTGCCTCGTGCTGTTTATTCCTTAAAACCCTGAGGCAAATTCTGGAAGATTTCACTAAGATGTATTTTAGCTTTTTTCTCATCTATCATCAGTTTCTTTAGTCAGTCCACTCACACATGTTCATTGTAAGATGTGCATTTTCTTTCTGATTCATGTACAGTAATTGCTTCCTAACATCTGCCTGACACATTTTGTAAGAAAAGTAACTCTGCAAATATTAAGAAAAAAATTAATGTATGAAATCTTTGAAATCTCTATTACTGAGGTTTGTTATCCACAGCTGACTGGATTCATTTCCTGGCCAGGAAGCTGCTTCAGCAAAACAGCTGCATTAGTTATTTAGCTGGAGGTTTGATCCTGCTCTTGCTCACAATGATGTAAAGCAGGAATAATACCAGAGAATTTAAAGAATAACCCTAGTGTGAAGTGTACATTGGAGAAAAAAGAAGCATTATGATATTGAACAAGAGAACAGTAGCAGATACTCTGCGATCCTGTCATAGGTGCTTAGGCATTATCTCCATGTCTTGCAGAAACCTTACTCCAAATACACCACTCATTCCTGGAAGTGTTATTTTACTTGGTAGCACCAAGTGGCCAACAGAATTAAGGCCCAGTTGTGCTCAGTGTTGTGCCCTAACTATGAATTCACACATGACTTATTCTGTACTAAGCACCACACTCATTATTGTTTGCATCTGGTTCATAATTGTTCCCTCTCAGTTGTTTAATTTTTACAGTGTATGCTACAATTACTTTATACTTTCTAGTCCAGGAAAACACACTCCCTGGTTTTCTTCTAGTCTGAATTAATGTACATGATAATTAACCCATAGGTACAGAGAAAGAAGAAATCAAATGAGCATTGCAGCCTAAAAGGGAACAAAGCTTCCTTTAGTCAAAGTATTTCCTATCTAAGATGGCAATGCTATATCTCTGGACAACAGGGGATTGTTACGAAAGCCTCATGTGCTTTATAGATGGATTACTTCAATCCCCAAGGCCATTAACACCCCTCATTTGATCTTGTAAATTAGCAGCATGTACTGTTAATAACATCAGAAGTTACAGTATCCTAGAGTTCAGTCCCCAAACCTCATCCTGTTTCCTCTAACAGGAGTTATCTATTATATCTTGGCTACAGTCCTTGGCTCTCATGTAGCAAAGGTATCTGTGGTTTTGTTTGTGCTTTGGAGTCATGGGCATCTGCAGTTGCTCTGGGCTCATAATGTCAGTTCATATTCCTGTTGCAGACCTGTGAGAGGGGATTCCTGAACTTATGCACCTGAGAACCTTCCAATCCAGAGTACTATGCTTTGATATCAGCATGCTTTGATTATTTTTACTTGTTGACTTTTCCCTGTACATTACGGATTCCTCTCTGGAGTTACAATAAGTTTTTAAATGGAAACTAATGTTTGGAGATGCTACACTTTCAGACACAAGAGGAAGGACTCAGCTCCTGGATGGAGATACCTAAATGAAGCTCCATCATTCCTAGACCTTGGGAGGTTTTGAGGAAAAGGACAGTAGAGGAAAGGCTGCAACATTCAGCACCTCTCTTTCCCTCCTGTGCTCTGTAATGTGTACAAGACATGCTAAACAATGTGTGTGTCCTCAGCCCCATCCCAAGACCTGTGCTCAGCACCTCAGCACTGGCAGGGATGGGGGTAAAGCAGCAGCTATGCTTTCGTTTACAATAATAAATTCCTAGACTTTAATTTTGTGGGGCTCTCTGAAACAAGACAGGAGTGAAACCAAAACAACAATGTCTCTCCAAGTCCAAAACCTCCCCCTGCACCCAATCCAGACACGAACCCCAGACTGCACCCAGCCCAGCTCTGCTGTGGCTCGTCTGCCTCCGCCTCTGCCCCCAGTTTCAAATCTCTGCAGCAATATGTTCTGTAACAATCAAGGATTTCTGGGGCAGCTCCAGTAAGATGAGAAAGATATCCTTCTGCTTTGAAATATGTGAGCATGAATGATTCATTCAGCACAGCACCCCTTGGCCATTCATATCTATCTGATGATCAAATATATTTTTAATTATCAATCTATCTGAGAGGATTTTTTTTTCACTAGACAATACCCAACTGTATTGTAAAAGCCGTTTGGATTTAGCCAGAGAATTTGGCAGCAAGATAGGGAACATTTGGGCTTTCAACACTTGGGAACATATGGAAAGAGGTTTGGAAGATTGCCACATGGGATGTAACTTGGAAGATGCTACATTTCTTCATCCTTTTTTTGTGAAGATAAATACAAGAAAATTTACTTTTTTTTTTTGAAGGATCCTAATTCCTGTTTATTTTCTACGATGTACTGCTGCTCTAGAATAAACCGCTATACTCAGCTGCAAGGTTTGAGCAAAATCAGCTGCATATTTATGGGCAACTGTAGGTGGGCAGTTAAAAGGGAGACAGTATTAGAGATCTTTTCATGTTTTTACCTCCTAATTCATGAGATCCCTCATAGGTGAACTCACAAAGCTGCAGCCTGGTGACTCAGATCACGGGCTGAAGGAGGATACCTGGTGTCCAGCTCAGTCAGGATGTGCACCATTTTACTGAGGTCTGTGAGGATAAGGCCCTGTTGGTGGTCCTTCTTTCTTGCTCCTGCTGTGATCATCTGTCTCTGCATTATCTTGACACCCATGGTGGGACAGACAGTTCAGGCTGGCAGTGTGCCTCTGGTACAGAGTTTCACCATGTGACTTGGAGCTCCAGAACTACGTTACAAATCTCAGTCACCTTTGGGACAGGATGGGAATGGAAGAGAGGAGCAACCTCCAGCTCAGCACTCAGGACTGGACATGTATGAACCACCATCATCTTCACAGAATTACAGAATGGGGCAGGTTGGAAGGGAAAACAGTGAGTTACCTTTGTATCACTTTAGGGGCAGATGCCTCAAGTGCATGATGGGACCTGTCTGCATCTCTCAGAGTTATTGCCTCTGTTTGTCAGTTTGCTTCATATTTGATAAATCATTCACCATAACCACTGTGTAAGAAAGGAGTTTTAAATGCTTTCTTTTTGTGTGTGGCTCAGCTATGTGCCAGGTTGGCGGGCTGCAGCAAATGCAGAATTTACCGGAATACACAAATATGTATTTGTAAAATTGGCAAGTGGACCCTGCAGCTCAGTAAATGCTAATTAGTCTCTCAATCTGGTAGGAAATCATCACCCTCCTGGTTTAGCGATGAGACCAAGACCAATGAGAGTGGCAGGGGCTTGTACTGAGTGACAGATAAAGTCAGAGCAACCAGAATTCCAGTCTTCTTTGGTGTCCTGAAGAGTCTGAACACCAGAATGGAGGTACTTGGGGCTTTCCTCTCAACCCCTGACTCGAATAGCTCAGTTCAGAGCAGGCTGCAGCTCTCATCCCTCCTGCATGCTCAGGTTTCCTTTCCTCAAGAAGGATTAAGAGCAATGAGAAGGAGGTGTATGCCAGCTCTGACTGCAGCAGGCACCTGGAAACCAGCCTGACTACGCATTCACTTCTGGGAACTGGGCAGCACTCACAGTTGCTGTGTTTTGATAATAGTCTGAGTGGGTTTTGTGCGTAAATTCATTGTGGCTTTTTATCTTGCATTTTCATGTTAGAGTTTGTTTCAACACATGCAGCCACATAATAACTAGATAGGACAAGTTCCTGTTATTTCTTTGCTAAGGGTCGCTAAGGTTACCCTAGGTTAAGAAAAGTACTGAGTGAAGGATGACATCCTGGAAGAGGAATTGAGCATGGAGAAGTTGGTGATGAGGGCAGAGGAAAGAGCATCTTCTCCCCTGTGGCAATGGCTTTCAATAACTGACTGTCTAAGTCAGAAGAGCAAAAAGAGTAGGCAAATACCCAAATCATGTAAATGGGACGTTGAGCCCCTGAACTGTGGCACCACTGCAAATAAAATCAGGTTTTTGTTTATACCAAAGGGTCGGCAGTACCTCCCTAATCAGGATGTCAGTTCTTTGGAAATCAGCAGATATTTTGCCTAAAAGCATCTGGCAGTGCAGTGTAACTCAGCAATAACTGCTTGTCAGGTCTCAGGAGGTAAACCCCAGAAGAAAGACTGGAGCTGCAGTTAGAAGCACTTGTGAGTAGTTGACTTCAGAGAATTTCTTTTGCCTTTTTATTTTTTTAAGAATGCCTGAACTTGATGGAGACTCTTTCATTTAAAAGCCAGAAAGAAGACTTACAAATTAAGCAACATCTAGCTCCTAATGTGTGAAACTGCAATTTGCATACATCATGGCAGCTGCTGAGTCGGGCCTTATTACCTCTGCTGGAGTGTTAATTTAACCACAACTTTCTCATTTATTTAAATGAAAAAGCAGCGGGTGGCTGGCATGCCACATTATCTGTCAGGCAACCTGGGAATCTGTTGACAGAGCCAGAAAGAGATTTCAATTCAAAGGGACTGCAGGGTGAGGCCCCCCTGGACCGGTGGTCACAGGCGAGCACAAGATTGGCCTTGCTCTGCTCTAAAGGTCAACACTTACCCTCAGAAAAAAAAATAAGATCAATGTTGTATTTGGATAGACATAAGAGAATAGATAATACGATTAAACTGGAAATCTCTGTGTTTCTGTTTTTTCTCTCCCGATGTATCCAAACTAGCACTGTACTGATAACCAAAACATTGTTACTGGTCCTGACATAATACAAATAGAAGAATCACCATTTGTTGAGCACCCAGAGGAACGTGGTCCAACCCCACCATCAGCTGGAGTGCTGAACTCCAGCTCTTTGCCCAGACAGCAGGATGCCAAAGCTGCCCACTCAGGATGTACTGGGAGGATGGAGCAGCTGTGGCAGTGAGTGGTGCTGGTGCCACCACTGCTGCAGCCAGCCTGGAGTCACTTCCGTGCATGTCTGGTGCCGAGGGGATGAATGAACATGCCAGAGCTACTCGGGGGGAAGTAAAGCAAATATAAGATACCAGTCACCAAAACAGAGGCTGCCTCCCTCTCCAGGAAAAGAGGCTGCAGAGCCCTGAGGAACTGCTGAGATGGGAGCTATGAAGAGCAGTAGCCACACTGAGGAGTCACCCATGGGCACAGAATCAAGCATGAGGGTCTCCTCTTCTGAGCTATGATGATGTGCCACCATTTAATGACACAACTGTGTAAAACTGTATTTTTCAGCAGAGAATGAGGTTCTGCTCTGAACCACGGCAAGAGTGACAGGGGACATGAATTCAGTTCAGTGCCTTGGTTGAGATGTTTCAGTGAGAGCAAAGAAAAACCCCATCCTGGTGCCAGCCAGAGTTTAACTGAGTTAATGTTGGTCTCTTCTAAAGTTCAGCTGTAGCTAACTGTGGCTCATGAGCCTGCTCATGACAAACCACAGACAAGCTTCACCCATGGACAGTTTGTGTGCACCTGCCTGTCAGAACAGGTGTCCTGCTTTTGGATGAGGTGTGATTGTTTTATAGCTGTTCCCAAAGGCTGGGAAAAACACACCCTTAGAAGTGGTCAGACTTTTTCCTAAGGAAAGGGCTATTTTCCCATTAGGTGAATCACTAGCAGTTGAGATTTAGAAGGGAGTAACTTTGTTCAAACAGTGCCAGAACGTACTACATGACTGGTGTCATTAAAATATTGTTCTGAAACATTAAATTCAACACATATTTCCTAAACACTGATACAGTCAGATCAAATGTGCCTTTTTTCTGTCTCTGATGCCTACTGCTTCTCACTGTTTAAGAATACATTGTGTAAAAAGATCACCCATTTGTTGAATTACCACAGATTCTCTTCCCTTTGTCATTAACTTATCAAAGTTCAGGGAAAACTTTTGTCTTCGCCCACTTCTCAGCCACTCATTTTTATAATTAAAATCACCATGACAACAGATAATGATATCAGAATGAAAGGATTATGATTTAATTATATGAAGGTGAAAACAGGCTTGGCTTACAGCAGAGAAAGCTTTTAATTCCAGCAAAAATATGGGGGGCACACTCTCCATTGTATCATCATAAAGTGCTCCTGAGAGCTGCTCAGCAGTTGCCCCACTGCAAGACAGGGTGTCCCACTTAATTCAGTGACATACAAGAGAAATATTCAGAATTTCATCCGCTATAAAAAGAAAATTGCCTTAAAAGCCTTAGTGTTTTTATGAAACAAGTTCATTTATAGAAATTACCTGAAGAAACACAGCCATAAAAGGAAACATGAATATTATTATGGTAGTGGAGTGGTTTCATGTAAAGAAAATTCATTACATAAACTTTGCGTGTTAACCAGCATCATACTATAAATTGTTCCAAGTTAAAAGAGAATAGGACAAGTTAGCGAATATGGTCCATTTTTATTACAGCTGTGGCATTTCATCAGCTCACTGTTCCATCTTGGGTTCTGGGAAAGCTGTGGTATCAGATTGGGTATTTTTGCTTCTAAGATAAAACTGAACTTTTAATAAGAACAGTCTGGGAGTTTAGGCAACATATATCTTTGTAATCTGATCTATTGAATTTTCTGACATGAGTAAACTTTAATGACTTTGATTTTTTTCCTAGTTTCATTCACAGATGGTATGAAATGTGCTTTTTAAATGATGTACTTTAATTTTCCCTCTAAAACCAACAAACTGCTATTAACAGTTGAATGTTTTTGTACACTTCCTCTATGGCTTTTGGAAAAATTCTGTAATAAAACCATCAGACTAAAAATCTAGATAAGGCAATACATTTCAATTTTCTCAGAAGCTATTATGATCAATCAACCAATTAGGACAGTGAATAAATAAATTAATGCTATTTAAAAAAGAACATTCTGAAAACCCCTTAATGTCTTTCTAAACTAAAAGTATAGGCTCAACATTAATCAATTTTATAACCCTAAATTTTGCTTAATCTTTTTTCCATCTTTGCTTAAACATATGGAGATATAAATAGTGTATTATGGCCCTCTCTGTTCCCCTTTAATTTCCAGAGTACAAGATCTGCAGCTGATGTAAATCAGTGCAGCCCCACTATTCTGGACCAATTTAGTAGATCTGTTTCTGATTTACACCAGCACAAACAAGAAGATAGTCAGGCCTTAAAATATACAGATAACACTTTGTCAGCAATCCTTTTATGTAGAACTTCAGCTCTTGGTGATCTAGCAAAAGGGCTAGAGGAGAAACAGTTTGGGAAAATTTCTGTCAGTCGTGAAGCCTTGGGCTTGGGAGTGACTGTGATGGGGTCAGTGAGCAACAGCATCTCTTCTGATTTGGTACCCAGACCTCAGAGGTAGGTGGGAGTCAGTCTGAGCATCACCTACACCAGAACTGCTCCAGCCACCCAGGAACAGCTGCCACACAGAGATGTGCCCAGTTCTGTGGCAAGGTCTGTGGGAGATGTGATTCCTGAGGCAGGCCACCAACACAAGCTGTGTCTGTGCCATTCCAAAGAAGAATCTGCCTCTTGTCAGCCCTGACAGGCAGCAGGGCAGGCAACACACAGACAGGGAAGGAGAGAGGCACTGGTGCCAGTTGGCTATGTCCTAATGTGCCCCTGTGCCTGACATTGGAGCAGCTTCTCATTCCAGCCAGGAGCCCAGCACGGGCTATTAATAGCACTGGCACCTCACTGTTGGCCAGAAGCTGTGCTGCTGTGTCAGAGCTCTGTTTGCCTCTTCCACGCACTCCCACGGACACCTCCCACTCCCAGCGTCGGAAAGGTACATTTAAATCGTTTCCCCACTCAGAGCAGGAAAGACAAGGGAGTTTAGTGCTGCAGTAGATGGGCAATGTGAAATCACCAGGCCAGTCTGCCTTGGGCTGCAGGTTGCATGGGAGGCTTGTGGGCAGGGATACTTGAATGCTTGTCTTGGGGAACCCTTAAAGATCCTGGAGAGGCAGCCTCAATACAGTCATGCAGGGCCAGCTGCAAGGCAGTGACTTGGGGAAGAGGCTGCAGGACCCAGTGTTGGTGCCAAAACTGAGGCCCTCTCAGTTCCTTACAGCTCCTGCTGTTCAGTTCATAAAGGAAATGTAAGGGATTAATTACAAAGTAAGAACAGGAACCTCTGACCAGTATCAAATCTGGGATCTGTTTGCAGCTATGTGGGATATGCCAGAAGTGTGGAAACAGAATCAGCCTGTGGATGCAGAAATTTCCATGCCTGAGGTCTGTGCATGGTGGGGAGCTTTGCATACTCCACAAACCTGCAAACATCTGGTCTTGCTTCCAGAAAAGAAGCTTAGTGAAACTCTTGCTTTTCCCATCAGGATATCTCTCTGTGCCTGGGACTGATCCCTGCCATCAATACGAGGGTTCAGTGGGGATTGCAGATTTAGCAGGTATTGAATGTGTGTGTTAGTGCAGGGGCCATTTTGGAGGTGGTGCTGTGTTATTGCCATGGGTGGCTCTGAATTTTAATTTCTGTGGATATGGACATACTCAGATATTTGCTTAGTAGTGATTGAAATTGAAACTAGAGAAATTTAAGGAGAAGTCTGGATTCAGACAGTTACCAATGGAATGCTGATGTCAAATTATAAGGATTTACAATGGGCACTTTATTCTAATTTTGCTGCTGAGTGACAGGGATGTTCAAGTTTTCACATACTAGCATTTGTTCACCAGAGGGATGCATGATCCAGAGTTAGGCAAATATGAGCAATTAGAGTTCACAATCTTTTCTGTTGTAAAAATGCAAATAAAACTTAGTTTATTAAGTTATTAAATTATGTTTAATAATGTAGTGATAATAAACAAGTTATTAAATTATGTTTCTTTTAATTGTGATACAGTCAAATTTACACTGTATGACATAACTGTTCCAGAAAACTGTTTCCTATACTCACCAGTATATTTACAGAAATGCAAACTGATAAACCTCTAAGAGCTTTGCCAGGCTCCTTAAAGAGCTACTGAAATGCATTTTAGAAATACATTTTCCTTCTGCTGGCATCTGTCATTGTAAAATACTTGGGTAAGAAAAATGATCTGCATAGGTGAACTATAAAAGAAATGGGCTCTGTGTGTATATCTTTAACTTCTATTCTTCTCATGCAGTTAATGCACGTAATTGGCTTAGACTGGGCTTTGTTTATGGGCATTTGTTTGGGAATAGAACTACATTCATTTTCTACTTAAACCATGGGATTCTTTTGACCAACTTCACTGAGCTTTGAGTCAGAGTAAGATTAAGGTCAGGTAAAGACATATTTTAAAAGATGGTCCACAGGGTCTTTCATTTCCAGCTGCTTTGATTTTTTTTTCATGAATCTATAAGAGTTTAGGGGAAAAAAAGCCTGGTGTTTGCCAAGATATGATCAATATTAATCCAATCCCACATCTAGGCTTCTGTCTTGGCAGTAAATGGAGCTCAAACTGTCAAATCTACCCAGAATCAGAAACTACCCAAAGGCTTTGAAAACTGATCAAAGCATCTTCAGGTCTCCGATGGTCAATCGTGCTTCCAAGCACAGTTCCTAGAGCTTTGCAGACTGCTTCAAAAATCTTCCTGTTAGGCGCCAAGTTCTCCTAGCCCAGAGAGCCTTCTTGAGTCCCATTTTATGTTTATTTTAAATTAAGAGCAATGAAATGAGAAAGAAAACAAAGCTGCTGCAGGAAGGCCAGGCTGTGTCTGTAGCAGTGTGAGCGGAGGTGACTGCAGGCTCTGCTGGCAGTGGGATGCACACAGGAACACAACACTGCCACAACAGGAGCAGCCTGTGGGTCAGTCCCTGTCCTTCTGCACTGGCAGCCTCCTGTTACACCACTTACAGACTGTAACTGGCTAAGAAAGCTCCCATGAGCCTGCTTAGCAGCACATCCCAGAGGACCTGGCCCATGCTTGATATAGTGAGACATCAGCCTGCCTTGACTCAGTCCCTCAGTATCAGATGGCATATGGAAGTAAACAAGGTGCCACATGGACAGAGGGGAAAAATAACTAAAATACCTCTCAGAAAATTTGTCAGACTTTTTCTTATATAGATCAATGACATAATTTGACTTGTAGTGTTCACAGTTTCAAGACCTCAACATTCCTCCTTCCCTGGCAGCAGTTAAGTGAGTTCAGGTCTCCTGAACTGTACCTGCTATGGGGTTGATCCTAGGAGATTGAGAGGGCTGAACAGGAAGGGCTCCCTCTACGACTTTAATGGAAGGAGATCCCATCATCTGGCAAACTTTTTAAGACTTCCTAAGTTATTTAAGGCTGAAGTTTTACCTTTAAGAGTGATGTAGTCACTGGAGTTCCCAAATTGCACAGTGAGCTTAAGTAGGAGCCAGACTTTTAACTTGATTAGAGCCTTTGAAATTCTGATAATCCTAAATCACTAAGTAACTGGTAGCTGGCAGAATATAGAAAACTTCAGAAAAGGTACCCAGGCTGCTCATAGTTATGGTGATACTTGAAACATAGCCCAGCACTAAAGATCTAATTGTCACACAGAACCTTCTTTGAAAGATGCTTACCTGTATGCCCATATAAGCATAAATTTCCTAAAAGAATTTGTTGTTCTCCCACTTAATGCTGTGTCACAAGACTGTATATTTTATCTGGAATGGATTAATTTAAGAAATAATATCTGAGTCAAAGCAAGAAACTAAGTGTTCCCTGAAACTGTGAGTGACCTTTTCGGCACAGATGTCCAACCACAGGCTAGAAATGCTTCCCAGTCTGTCCACCATAGCTATTCTTTGAATCTGCTTTTTCAGCCAGTTCGGCAGCTCACTGATGTTCATTTAGTCTGTTGATTTCATCACAATTTGTTTGCAATAATATCACATAGGACCATATCAGTTACTTAAGACAAAATATCTAATTTATCCCTTATTAACCCAGAAAAAAAATGAAGCAAATTAGATTGGATTGACACAATTTGTTCTTGATAAATACGTGTTATAATGCTTTTATCACCTTGTTACTCTCTAAATCTTTATAATTCAATCACATAATAATTTCTTCTGGCATCTTTCCAGGTAGCAGAATTAAGAGAAGAATTGCTGTTATCCTATAGATATAGAAACATCTATAATGCCTTGGAAGCTTCCTTTTTATATCTTACTCTTATTATACCTTTTCCTTGTATCAAGATTAACATTATTATTTGCCCTTTTTGAGCACTGCAGGATCTTTTGCATTGTTTAAAATCTTGATCTTAAATGCCAGCACAGCCTTCATAATTAAACCCTGAGATTATAATGTTATTATCATCTGGATACTGATTTCTGCCTTACTGTGGATGTCAGCCAAATGTCATAATGCATACAATTAACAGATTTGCTTCTCAGCTTACTGATAACAAAGGAAGCACAAATAATTCATAGGCAGAGGCACCAGTTCTTTGATGTGACTGAACTCTGATCCTTTCAGCACCTGAAGGGAGGCAGGCTGAAGGCAGGGCAGCCTCATTAAGGCAAAGAAAAAGAAATAAAAAAAAAACCAGAGGAGGAAGAGGAGGATGCAGGAGGTGCCCCCCACGCTGGGTGCTGTGACCTCTGCTGGGCCAGGTCCTGCAGCTCCCACCCTCCCACAACGGCATGGAAAGAGGAGATTCCTTGGGAAAATACACGAAAAACCTTTGTCCCAGACAAAAATACAGACAAAATAATGTCTCTAATTACAAGGTAGCTTTTTTTCTTTTTCCCAGAGATTGAGGGAAATTCCTCATGAGATACTTCCATCTGGTTTACAGTCCCTTTGTGTTGGGGCAGTTCAAAGAGGCTGCAATGTAACTGAGAATTGAGGACAGCATTTATTTATAGTTTGATAGCCTCATAAAAGCTGTAGAGCTGAGCTCACAGCAGTGCTCTTATTTATGTTTTAAACTGCTCATGCAGCACCCTACTGCCTTGCAAAGCGTATGCTGGAGCTCCTGCATAAAATTATATATGGCTCTTCATAAGGTTCTTGGCACAAAGGCAAAAAAGAAAAAGTGAAATTAGACTAACAAAACAGTTGATAAAAAAAATTAAAGTAGCAGCCAGAACTGGAGGAATATTAATAGCCCAGCTCTGAAATAAAGTAACATCCAATGAACATTTCTACCTGAATCCATTTTTCTCAATAGAAGAAAAAAATATCCAAAAACTCTGAATAAGGCAGTAACTCTGATTTCAGCTCCTGGTGACATTACAAAGGATTTGAACCTTGTGCTGGGAGGTTTTATAATGACAACCCTGCCTCTGGCACAATCTGAGAGCAGTGTCTCACTTCAAATTATATTTGTATCACATTTATCCTTTCTTTAATATCAATGTACCATCTTTTCCCCTCCATAACCCAGAGGGAAAGCAAAGCAGCACTGTTTCATTATTACCCTTTAATAGTCTTTCCAGTGATATAAAGGAGAATATTAATATCCTTCCAATGACCTCACCTAAACACTCCTAAAAGCCAGGAGGGAAGTGACAAGTTTGCAGGTGATGTACAGGGATGAATTTCTGAAGTTAATGAAAGGATTTCACCCCTGGGTTTTAATCCTGTTTTCTTTTTAACCTTTTAACTTCAGTTTCCTCAACTATGGAATGGAGAAAGTAGACTTACATACAAGTCACCAGCATGATTTTATTGAGTACAGTTTAGTCAGGAGCTTGCTGTGCTGTCAAAGCACAGAAATGAAGAAAGTGCATTCTAACAAGAAAAGGCAAATACTGTCTTCCTGAAAGTGTGAGGTGACCACGTTTTTCCTACAGCTCTGCCTGCAGAAGCAGCATTGCTCTGCAGAGCTTAATGAGGTGGGGGAAGACGGGTTGGGGAGTTGCAGGTAACCCTGCCTGCAGGGTGGACACTCCTTGCAAAATTCTGCCCAAGGACCAGCTCCAGGAGAAGGGGAGTCACACCATCCCAGGCTGTACACAGTTGTGCTGCTGCTCCTGGGGAGGATGCCCAGAGCCAACCCAGCAGCTTTGTGGTCAGCTGAGACCACCCACCCTTGGTGC
Source organism: Pithys albifrons albifrons (assembly GCF_047495875.1). NCBI lineage: Eukaryota > Metazoa > Chordata > Aves > Passeriformes > Thamnophilidae > Pithys > Pithys albifrons. Next base: position 12,159,832 of record NC_092460.1, read on the forward strand.
AGATGGGCAGTGCCTTCATTGCCTGGGTAGTGGTTAGAGGACTTATCCATGAGACAATTAGTACCTAAAGTACATCAATGGCATGAGGTACTTGGTGCCTCAAGATTCCTGTTGCTAATGTCTTACTGATGAAAGAGAGAAGATGGCTGCAAGCATGTTGTGCCAGATATGCTAATCACTGGTATGAACACTTAAAATTCTCAGATCTGATGAACAGTGTAATCAAAGACACAGTGTTACTCTTAAGAAGGCTGAATTAACAGTGAAAGAAAACTTGAAGGTGACTGGCAAAGGAAATGAAATCTTCCTGATCTGTACAAGTCTGGGAAAGATGATGGTGATTAATCATCTCACTTGTTCTTCACATTAGAAATGCACATTTTGACCATTATGGAAAAGCTGGGGGATGTGTGATGCTCTGGCACCACAAAAGAGAAAGGAGAGAAGTTGATAAACTTTGAGGATAAGTCCTGATTGGTCAGACTGAAAAACAGGACTGGGGACTTGTTGGTAGTGACTAACAATTTCTTACAGTTGCAGAGTGAACAATCTGGTTCAAGACATTACAGCAAGATGTCTGTGGTTATGACCTTCGAGATACAGTGTGGTTCCTTTATCAAAAGGCAGTGGAGATCAAATATTGTAAGGTGATAACATAGCACAAGGGAAAACAATAAACATCTAATTATCATGTAGGATTAAAAGAAAGAACATTTTCTAACTCATTTTTATGACATTTTAATGACTGAAAAGACTTCTCCAGAGGCAGCTGATGCAGAATTAAGACCTGTATTTGCTCAAAGGCAGTATTTAATTTCATGGACCCAGGAAAAAAAAAAAAAGGAAGTAAAAATTCTAGATTTCAAAATGCCATAGCTGGTTGTTTTTGTACTGAACTTACTGTCTCTGATTGGTTTTTTAAAGTACCATAAGAAGAACTCAGAGCTTGGCATACATTCAGACTATAAAGTTAATGTTTTGTCTTCCAAATCCGTTTTTAAAATCTGGTAATAACCCAGATTCATTTCTTACATTTGTTGCTTCTAGTTCCAGATTTGGAATATGGAAAGAATCGACAAAATCAAAGAAATGCTACTCTTCAGCATGCTTGGCTTTTAATTTAGCACTCAAAGTGAGGAATCTATGTAATTTGCAGAGTGATGACTGCTCCAAAAACAACTGAACAGCTAAAAGAGTAGGTTTGAGTTTGATGATATGCAGATTTCCTTTTCACCTGGGAAATATCTATAATATTTAAAAATATCCATCAATCTAAATCTGTAGAGAAATCTGGACTGTTTGTAAAAATACATTTAGATTGATTTCAAAGAATTTCATATGCTCATTTTTTATGTTGATACATACTTCTTTAATGAAACTGAGACTTCTCTTTGTGCTGCCAGGATTTGAGAAAACAGGTTCAATCTGCCATAGAAGCCCCAGATCCTGCGAACAGTTAATCTGGTGAGGAACGTTACTCATCTCAACAGTCTCATTAAGCACTTCATAGCGTGTTTACACTGTGTTTCAAACATGGTTATTCCACAGCTTTAGGACTTGTTCCTGTATTGGTGATTCATGACATGAGTCCTTAATGCATTTTTAAAACATAACTGTCTCATTACCACATTAGAGCCAAAAACTGTTTTAAGGACTGGTATCTCTGAAGTGATGGGTGAAGGTCATTCTCCCACTGAAACTCTACCACTGTACCTCACACAGACAGATTCACTAGAGGATCCCAAACTCCAAAAAACCCAAAAAAAACTAAAGCCAAAAACCCAAATGGAAATAGGACCATGAAATTCCTTCTTTTTTCCCTACCATACATAAAACTGGAGCGAGTATGTGAATAATTACTATTTAATTAAAAATCTCCTTTGAGCTTGCAGTAAGTGGAACCATAATTTTGTAAATCTGCAGCACATAAACATCCCACTGAGAAGTGGGAGTACAGCTCAAAAGCTGGCCCCTATTTACTGATCCTTTATTTATCCCAAGGGAAACCAGTAGCAACTCTGTAGAAACCAGTGACCTTCACTCTGGTGTGAAAGAGTAAAGAATCTGGCCAATGGAACTAAGTTGCTTCCTGCCAATTTGCCACCATCCTTTGGAAGTGAAAGCTGTCTCTGCCCACAACATTATTTTGGCTCTCTCAGCTTGGAGGCCAGGGATAAAGGCACTGGTGAAGTGGGGAGTGATGGGACAGAGAGAAATCCATTGGTAAAGTGAGGCAGCAGCTTCCAGACCTCTTTGCAAGGGTGTAAGTGCAGGGCTTTTGCATCAAAACCGTTCTGCAAACTGGTACCCAAGCCTGTGGTAAGGCAGAATATTAAATATCCACACATCCACTTATGGCTCTGTAAAATGCCAGGGAACTGGGTGGTACTATTTATTTCCCACCTGCTTTGCAGAGGTGTAGATCACTGAAAAAATAGTGGGAGAAACAAGTCTCATGTTTTTTTCATATTTTAGTCTTGTCAAACCCTTTTCTGAAATCTCTGCTTAGGCATAACTCCCAGTCTGAGAGGCAGAGAAGGCTCCATTGCAGCAGTCTCACCCAAGGGCCTGGTGAAAATACAAGGTAATTTCAGCACTAAGCAAGGACTGATGTCCCTCAGGTGCATGAGGACAAAACTTGAATAGCCAAGGCACTAATGGCCTGATCTAGAGTTCATTAAGGTTTGTGAAAATCTTTTTCTCAATTTTAATAGGATCTGGATCTGGATCAGGATCAGGGAAAGGATGGAGGTGGCAGTTGAAAAAAGCTACTTTTAAGGGAAGTCTATAATTGTCTTTAATCACAAAACTTGGGGGTAGGTATTAAATATTGAAGTTCATTTGAAGTGTTGATTTTTCTTATGTTTTGTACTGGACATCCTGAACTTGAGACCTCACCACAATGTTACATACTTTCTATGCATTACTGATTTATATCACAACCAACAAAATGACTGTCTTTAAATAGTAACAGCAAGATTTGTTTGTCCGATAATTTGTTCTTATTGCACAATGTTATGTTTCTGTTTCTAGAAACATTCCCAATGAAGATCTTGAATCCTGAGGATATTTGAAGGGTTTGGAGGTCAACCATGGATCGCAAGGCTGAGGAGAAAAGAAAGCAGCGCCATAGCTTGACTTTATTGGAACAAGTAAAGAGAATGAAAGAATCAACACAGATAACTGATATTGTGCTCATTGCAGAAGGTGAGAAGTTCCCCTGCCATAAGGTGGTGCTGGCTGCCTTCAGTCCCTATTTCAAAGCCATGTTCACCTGTGGCTTGGTTGAGTGCATGCAGAGAGAGGTGGTGCTGTATGACATCTCTGCAGAGAGCGTGACCACGATCCTCCACTACATGTACACTGCGGATTTGCTCCTCACCAATCGCAATGTGCAGACTGTTGCGCTCACTGCATATTTCATGCAGATGGAAGATGTTTGCAATATGTGTCAGAAGTACATGACGGACCATATGGATGCTTCCAACTGTGTGGGCATCTACTACTTCGCAAACCACATTGGGGCAGAAGATTTATGTGACCAAGCAAGGAAATACTTGTATCAGCATTTTGCTGAGGTGAGCTTGCAGGAAGAAATATTAGAGATTGAATTCCAGCAGCTGATGGCTCTCATAAAATCAGATGATCTGAATATTTCCAGGGAGGAGAGCATTCTGGACCTTGTCATTAGATGGGTCAAGCACAGCAGAAAGACACGTTCAGAACACCTTATTGAGCTCCTCAAGCAAGTGAGACTGGTACTCATCAGCCCTTCCTTTCTTGTGGAGGCCCGGAAAAGAAACACAATGATTCTGTGCAATTCAGAATGCAATGATATGTTTGAGGAAGCACTGAAAACCATCAAACTATCCAGCCACCCTTCCCTCAGCCTGCGATACGGCATGGAAACTACAGATCTCCTGCTCTGCATTGGCAACAATTCTCTTGGCATTAGGTCCAGACACGGTAGCTATGCTGATGCCAGTTTTTGTTATGCTCCTGCAACAAGAAAGACTTACTTCATTTCCTCTCCGAAGTATGGAGAGGGTTTAGGATGTGTTTGCACTGGTGTTGTCACTGAGAAAAATGATATTATTGTGGCAGGGGAGGCAAGTGCCGTCAAAATGTCTAGACAAAAGACCAGGAACATTGAAATTTATAGGTGTGTACCCTCTCTTTGAAAATCCCAAATTATTTAAAGATTTTAGCTAAATAATATCTCTGGGGACCAAATAAAAGACCATTAGACAAAGCATTCTTTATTTGAAATTGTTTTTCCCAAAGATTTTGATTACCTTAATCAGTCTGTCACAATTTATTTTCATATCACTAAATTATACACATACAACCAAATCCTGATGCATTTTCTCCTGAAAGAAGGAGGATTTACTCCTATGGATTTACTCTTTTCTCTCTGTTTAAATGAGCTTGATTAGATCAACGCATGTGGATTTTATATTCTCCTTACTCAAATCTCAATATTTTCCCAGGATACTTCTTTTCTAGGTCACTTGCAGGGGGAAATGAGGCAAGGAAATGATCCAATGAGTCCAGTAAGACAGAGAAAATGTAATTCTCTGTTAATGCTGATGATAGTACTACATATATTAAAGATACTGGTTGATGTCTAAACCCTCATTTTGTTTTTACTCATGTCTTTTTCAGATGCACCATTTTTAAAGAAAAACAGACATTTTCTGGATTAAAGATAAAACTTAAAAATGGTGGCACCATTTTCAAATGCAAATGCCTAAATTTAAGGAAATACATCCCTACTGAATCAGCTGAAGTAACCTTATTTTCAGCAGTGTTGAGCTCTTGCTGTTCCCACTAACTTCAGTGGAAAGCAATTGAGCACCACATGCAGAAATAAGGGACTTCTTACCTTAATTCGGGTCAAATATCTTTGAAAGGACATATAGGATTCCTCATACTAAAAATGCTTGATCTTGCTAAATCTGGCTCAATTTTATAACTTCTCTGTGAAGGAGAAAGCTCTTTTTGTCATTGTACCATTGTCTGAGTAAACATTGATGACTAAGGGGGTAACACTTCCAAACAAGCTGATGGGACTTCATTGAACCAGTGCATTTACATCTCTGGATTTTCCTACAGATATCACCAGCGAGGAAACCAGTTTTGGCACAGCCTGTGCACCACTCAGCTCCGTGAGCTCTACGCTTTGGGCACTATCCACAACGATCTCTATGTAATAGGAGGGCAGATGAAAGTGAAAAATCAGTATCTGGTCACAAACTGTGTGGAGAAGTATTCCATGGAGCAAGGCACCTGGAGAGGCACAGCACCCCTTCCAATACCATTAGCCTGCCATGTGGTGGTGACGGTGAAGAACAAGCTGTACGTGCTGGGTGGATGGACACCACAGGTTGAGAAATGCACCAGTTACTTTGTTTGTTTTGTGCACTAGCAAGCAGTGTTGTGTAGTTCTGCAGTGCTTCTTGCATGGGAAAGCTACATCAGTGACAACAGAAGAATAAATTGCTCACATTCCTCTTTTGTAGGAAAACCAAACAGGGTGAAGAAGAATAGTATCCATCAATACCATCCTCCCTGTAAATACCTCACTGTAAATAAAATAAAGGGCAGGTCTTTATTCATAGAGTAGTGCACAGTGAGCAATAGTTTAAAATGCATCTTCTGTGTCATTATGTATTCCAGCATTTCTATTCCTTATTTATCATCCTCTTAATTTTTCTAGATACCATAAATAATGGTAATTAATCATGCAGGCACCCTTAGCTGTGACCTGTCTTCAGAAAGCATGCCACAGGTACACTTCAGGGACAGATTTATATATGACATTTAAAGTTCACCTTGATTTCTCAGGAAGCTTTCTTGGTTAACTAAAGTTAATTTATTCAATTTTAATTATATACATTTTAAATTAAAAGTCAAAGCATTCTCTGGAAAACAGAGTCCTTCGACTAATCCATTTATTTGTTTCAGTTGTATTGCTTGGCCATGTAAAATTTTTACAGGAATTTTCAGCAGGGCCACAAATATGTTCAGTAGGACAAGGAATATACAGAATTATGCTACAAGGAAGATGGATGCCAGGAGCAGTTGCTTCCAGTGCAAAAGGTCTTTTGTAAGAGCACAGTCCATTTTTATTTACTGCTCAATGCAGCTTAAATTTGAGTGCTCAGGATAAGGCCCCACAATTACTTGACAATGAAGTGGAGCATCTGTAATCCTCATTGCTGACAGCAATATGTTCAATCTGTCATCACAACTCAATGGCTTGTGTCCTCTTGAAATAAATTAAAGCATTTAAAAGTGAGATACATTCAGCTAACAAGACTTCCACCTCTTTGGATATTTTGAATGCAGGAGTTCCCAGGGAGACAACAGAAAGACCAGAGAGGATTTCTGATATGGAAACAACTGAGCAAGTGTATCTCACTATTTAAAGAATTAAAATATGAAAACACTTAATGTAGAAACAATCTGCCTGTAAAAAAACCACTTGAACTGAAATATATGTCATATAACAAAGATAGATATTGAAGTCAGCTTTGTTAAGCTTTTTCCCAGAAAAGATTGTGAAAGGGAAAACTGGCTTAGAAGCACAAGTCAGGAATATTGAGCCAAGAATAGTTTAAAAAAAGACACCTAAAGTGGATACCTGCCCACCAATACTATCAGTAACGATGCATGGGAGTCTGAGTTTATATATAAATAGGTTTGAGATGAGCAAATTAACAGTAATTGATTAAAACCCACAGCTTTGCAGGATGAGGGCGTACCTGAACAAATCAGAATAAATTATCTAAAGCTCTTAAAAACGTGCTTTAAGACCAGCACTGTAGAGGGCTGAATTCTTCTGCTACCATCTATCTTCTCCCTGTCAGATGCAGCGAGTGTGTGTGTGGGGATACCACAGCTGCACTGGGAAAGCAAATGAACTCTCCAAGGCAGGGCTTGTCCCTGTGCTTGAACAGCACTAAATGTTCTGTGGATCCTGAACAAACACTTAGGACACAGCATTGATAGAGTGACCTGGGTGCACGTGTCCATTACAGGACAGAGATAAATACATGTTCCCTTCCCATTCAGGCTTTGTAACTGAAACAAGACAAGACAAAGTCAAGCCAGGACATAAAATGACAGCTTAGGAGGGCAAGGACTCGGCTCACAGTAGCACTGCCCTGCTCAGCTTTGGTCTGGTCTGACTGATGCCAGCAGAGTTAGAATCCCAAGCAGCTCCAGTCTTGGTTACTGGGAGCTGTTTAAACAGAAGGTGGCACTAGGTGAGGCTGAGAGGAAGGTTCCAGACCCTGGTGACACTGAGAAGGGCTGCTGAAGTTTTGTTTTCTGTACATAAAGAGCTCAGGGTACACTCTGAGGCAAATGTTAACCACAAAAATGAGGTTGGATGTGAATTTACAGCATGTGAAATGGTGCCTGCTCCTAAGTATATGCTTAGTCTGTGTAGAAAATGCACAGCTTACCCCTCTTTCAGTGAATAAATTAATGTTTCACACTTACCACAGAGAAAGAACATGCCCTGGGCACTTACAGAGAGTAACCAAGGGGCTATATATTTACTTTTCAGTTTGCCTCCTACTATCTTGTCCATGACATTAGTGTTGGAAAGGTCTTTTCAGAAAGAAAAATAACAAGAAAAACAAGAACACATGTAACACCATTGCAAGCAAGTAAAGTACTTCTCTCCTTCTCACCCTCTCTATGTGAAAACTTCCAACCCAAAATATTTCAGGATCCTCCCCCCACATCCCACTGCTTACATTTAAGGGTGTTGTACCCAGAAAACATAATCTGAGTTCCCTTCATCATATGAGACAGGCAGAGAAGGGGGAAGAAGATTAGAGAGAACAAGAGGAGTAGGAGTGAGTATAAAAAGAGTATTATGGCAGCAAATATATAGCAGGGGGTAGGAGCTTATTATGAAAACTATTGAAGTTACAGCAGCTGAACATTACTGTGGTTAGACTGACTAAATAAACATGCAAATGTTTAATAGAATAAGGCATGTTCACATATAGGCCTGAGAAAGTCCAGCAAATTATCCCACTGAGACTCATGGTACAGTTTGACTAAAAGTAGGAATAGATTTCAACATTTAGCAGGGAGAAAAATGACAGACTGGTTTTCCCTCAGAATTATTAGGACTGTACAGCAGCCTTGTGAAAGGGGTACATTCTCCCAGAGTTGGGATCATGAATGTATTGTTATCACCCACATCCTAAGGTTTATTGCTGCAGAATATAGATGCCCACTCACTCCTTTGCCTTGTACAGAGGACTCCCAGCCACAAGCCATGGGTGCTGTTAAACCCTGGGGAGTACAATCCCCTGCAGCCATAATTGATGTGTTTATGCTATTTATCTGCCGAGCTGTCTGCTGTGATTAATTGCATGCAGGCCTGTGCAGAGGGCTCCAAAAGTTGTATTATTATATGGCTGTCATATTTCATACAGATGGATCTGCCTGACGATGAGCCGGATCGATTAAGTAACAGAACGTTTCGGTACGACCCAGGCCAAGACAAATGGACGGAAGGTGCTCCAATGAAGTACTCAAAGTACCGCTTCAGCACAGCCGTAGTCAGCGGGGAGATTTATGTCTTGGGTAAGAGGAAACAGATTTTTAACAGATAGCACCACGACTTTTTCTTCTTTCCAGCAATTTGCCTCTGCGAAGTGAAATATCTCACCCTTTGTTATGTACTGCAGGACAAAGTGCGTTGGACTAAATGGGTAATATTTTTCTAAAGTTATCTGTTCCCCTCATTGTTTCTTCCTTCCTTGATTTATGTGGACTAAATTAAGTGAATGTTTAGTGTTCTGGATTAATGAAACAAAGATACTTCACTTTTTAAGCTACTTTTCTTTAGGGTATCAGTGTGTGCTATAAGTAATAATGAATTTTAAAAGGTGAGTAGAGAAGCCTTGTAAGGATCTTTTCACAAGTGAGCAGTGAACAGCTAAGGAACATATCCAGCATTACGAAGGAATGTCATAGGGATACAGAAAATTTGGATCTCTCAGTCAAAATCAACATTATTTGTATATCCTGATAAAACTCAATGACTCTTTCTTTTCCACTTACCTCAATGAATGTGAATTCCTTTGAAAATTCAAATATCTCATTTTGTCATTATTTTAATTGAATATTTTCATTTTTTTGTTTCAAAACAGTATTACAGCCAGAAGTTTTAAGATTTGTTTGAAAAAGCTCAATAATCTCCTACAACAAAATCTTTTGTCCCAAAACAATCCCCATCCATATCCCCCAGTTCTGCAGTAAATCCATAAAATGACCCTTTTCCCAAAGACCATTCTTCATGGTGCTATCCCAGCCTCTGTACAACCTAACAGAGAGAAGATCACCCATTCCTGAATATTGGCAAACAGCTCAGAGGGTGGCAAGCAAGGGATTTTTCTGAAGAGGAAATGAAGATGTGAGGAATGGCAGATACAGAAGAAAGGCATTGCAGACATTGGGAAGAAGTTAAAAGGTGCATCTTAGAAGGGGAATGGGAGTCAAAGAGGGTCCAAGTAACAAAGAGAAGGATTATAAATAGATGTATGACTGGAAATTTCTTGGAGAAGTGGGGGAAAAGCTCACACAGTCAAGTAATCCACAGCTGGGCTGTGAGTGATTCACACCCTTCCATACTCCCATGGTGTCATGGGCACCATCACACATGAACAAGGCAGAAATTGCATCAGCACCTCAGGACATTTCCATCCCTTCTGCTTCAAATTATTCCTGCTTGCAAGCTTATCAAAGTGAACACAAAAATACAGTGTTATCCACTTAATACACCTCCTGGATAATGGTGTTATGGTTTTGTCTGGGTTGTTATATGCTGTGGATAAAGCAGAGCTCGTTTCTGGTGTGTAATACAGAAAGTGTTTTGCAGGGGGTATATGTAAAAAAGGGGTCTTTGAAGTAGAAGAGAGAAGTGGCTTTAATGCTGCATTTGTCTTCTTTTGGAGAAACTTTTTAAGTGGCTTGAGAGAGCCCTGTAGGCAGAACCAAGAGGATGGGTGAAAGAAGCCCATGTGGAAAAGTGTTGTAACCAGAAAATCATATCATTATTGTCAAAGGTTAGTGATGGAGAATGTCAGTGTGCTGCTAAATAATGAGAGTGTTGGCTGCCCAGGATCAAAGGTGCTTCAAAATTGTGGAAGCTCCATCCTTTGTAAAAGGTTAAATATATATAATTATTTATACTGACACTGATGTGCTAATGGGGCAGAAGAAGCAGCTGGAATCGTTGGGAAGAGAAAGGCTGCATTCATGTGTTTCAGTAAGAAGTGCTCCAAGATCAAGACCTTGAACACTGTGATGACACAAGAGAGTCAGGGAGCAAAAAAAGGGAGACGCCTTGGGATGCATGTGATAAAACAAATTGACAGTCTTCCTCACAGCAAGCCTGACACTGAGACAAGGAAAAGGAGTAGCTAATAGGGAAAACTGCATCCATTTTCTTCCTTCAAAATCTCACAAAGCAAGAAGCATATCTGAACGATTACAGTAATGAAATGTACAGATTGAACACAAAGCTCAGCATTAAATCTGAAAAGTGCCTGTTTAAATGGCATTGAGGCAAGTTCATAGTCTCACAGGCCTTCAGAAGCATTTTGCTAATTCTAAAAAAATAAAAAGCCTTGTTTTTCTTTGTATAGCTGCCAGTGCTGCTGTATTCAGGGAGCTGAACACTGACTTGAATTCTTTCTTACATGCTAGCCAATACCAATAATTTTTTTGTGTGTGTGAGAAAATCTTTGCTAACAATTAAATCTGCACATGGGCCAGAACAGGCTCTTGCTGTCTCCATCATTTTGTTGTTTCACATACCTTCCCATGGCAGTCCTTATTCGAGCCTATTCCTAAGGGAACCAACGCACTTAATGCTGAGATTAACAGTTTGCTGCACTGGACCCTTCACTCTTGCCACTAAATCTAACTAAACGTTCATAAAGGCAGTGTTTGTTCTCAGTTTTGAGAGTGTAAATCTGGGGTAATGTCCCTGTAATGTAAAAACTTGCACGTGATTTATATTAAGGGTAACTAAGCTCACATGCTGCTCCAGGGAGCAGATTTTTAAGAAAGACTGGGCTATTTTTGCTGCTACATTTCTCCCTGCCTGCCTCCCTTCTGATGCTCTGTCCACTCAAGGTGTAACTGCAGCAGGGGTAGACATGAATGAGTTACCATCAGTGGCAGAGAAGATATCGTGACCTGGGTCTGGGGTGCTTTTGCAAACTTTTGACTGCTTGTTTTCACAAACCTTGCAAGGACTTTAACATCCATAAATCTGCAAAATTTAGTTGAAACTGGGCAATAGGCACAAAAGCTATGAAAGGCAGATAAGATAATGTAAGTGCAGATAGAGAACACACATTTAGTGAGGATAATTGCATAAGTCTTGTTTGCTTAGGAAATCAAATAATATTACAACTACTTTTTTAATTGGAAGATAAGCCTCACACTGAGCAAAAAAATTATTTTTCAACAAATTCTGCCAAATTCTTCTGCTTATTTTTCAACAAAAACATAAATATGCTGGTTTAAATCCATCTGTAAGCATATGGGTGGAAATGGAGATTTATCTGTTAAAATTAAGAAGACTACGTGGTTGGTAAATGTTAACTATCACGGTCTGAAAACACTGTGGAAGAGATTAAAGCATTTTCCAAGACTTCTAAGAATGATGAAGCGATTTTCAAATGAATTCTCTTTGGAAACAGTGATACAGTCATGATATTGGCATCTTACTCTGCTGGTATCACACATGGCCCCATGTCCAGCTGTAAACTCACACTCACCAACTGTAATTAAAACCTCTCAAGAAAAGCTACATTCCACAGTTTATCCATGGTGACAAGATCTTGTTACCTTGTGAGTTCTCAGGCTGCTGGGCTGCCAGGTGGGTCCAGTTTTCCTTTGGAAATAATTGTGATGGTAACCCTGGCTGGGTGAAGAGGCAATTCATGGCATTGAAAGGAAGGCAGTGAAAGTGTTCCTAATTTGGATGATGTCGTACCTGATCATGGAGATGACATTCAGGAGAGAATGGGAATGGAAAGAACAGAGGTTGATAGTGACAGAGCAAAGAATAGAACTGTCATGAGGTCAGAGAAAGCGTTGCAGGCTCCTCAAAGCTGTGGATCCTTTGGACATCACCCTGCTTCATAAAGAGTATCAGGCATTCTGGGAGTCTAGAAAGATGCTGTCAGGGGTGATTTGTGCAAAAAAGACACATTCTAAGAAGGAGCATAGCTCGTAGGTTGTTCTTCTGTTGTGACCTCAGAGGTGTCTGTGCTCAGGCATGATGACTAAGCTTTTGTGCTACAGATGAGAGAGAGACTTTTGTGGGTCTCTACCATTGCTAGTGATCCCCTTCCTCACTCCAAATGGGGGTTCCCCACAGTGAAGTTTGAACAGTGTGCACAGAATTTGAACATCTAACAGGCTCCCACACCACCCCAGTCAGGGGACACTCAGTGAAGGAGCCATCAGAATAATGGAAGGGCATTGCTTGGCATCCCTCATGTCTCATATCATACTTGTTCTTCGTGGGGTGCACTGTCTCCACAGGCGTCCTGCAGTTTGCACTCAGCTTAGAAGATCCACTGGGGACTGCGGGGGGCAGAGGAAAGAAAGGAAGGAAGGAAAGGTAGAAACAGATAAATGTGAGATATTTTCTGTATGCCTCCATGACCAAGCCCTTCTTCCCAGAAATAAAAACATGAAATGAAGAAATAGATGGTCTTGGCTGGATACATAAAGTAGTGTTGCAGAGACATGAGATTTCTTTCAAGCAATCTTGAAAACAAAGTCCTTAAATGATGTTTGTCAGCTCTTTCCAGCAGGATCTCTGTCTTCCTGTACAACTTATACAGGTGTCAGTACACTGAGGACTGTAGAGCAGAAATAAAAAATCACTGCAGAGAAAGTTGATCCTCTCTAATATCTCTGATGTATGAAAGTAATTTCTGTCATAAATATGAAGCAGAAAAAATAGAATACTAGCTTTGAATAAGGTGCAGCAGAAGTCTCTTTGACAGACAAGTCCAATTTTTGCTCTCATGCATGTAGGTGTAAATCTATAGTAAGTAGTCTGCTGATGTCAACTGTGTTGTGTCAGGCTCATTTTATTCTAACCCAGATCAGAATCTGATGCTTAGCCTTTGAAGTGCTAATTTCTGGAAAGTCCTATTGGCACAGAACAGACAGTATGTATTCACTGTCCAAAACCTCTTCCCAGCCTAATTGCCAGCTCCAGCATGTAAAACCCTAATGACTTAAATGGAATTATTCCAGAGACACGCTGAAGGAAGGAAAATGAGAGATAAATTAGCGTTTTTGGTCTGAGTAATAGTATTGTTCAGGAACCTGTACCGTGTGTCTTAATCAGCAATCCTGCAATGCAATTGTCTGTTTGTTGTGTAATGTTCCTAGAGAATCTTGTGCTATTTATACACTATACATAATCCTCATAAGTAAATGAACAGCATTTCCTAAGGCTCAAAATCCTTTCTCCTATTCAGCTCATCTGACTGGGCTGAGCTCTTTCTCTCCATATTTTCCCAGGAACATAACTATATTAGTTGAAAAGCCCAAGAAAGAGCAGTATTGTGTTCTTAATGACAGAGGCAATTGAGACACTTTTGGAAGAAAACCAGATGGGAGGGCTCTATTTAAGGTCATGCATTTCAATCTTTCTCTTAAAAAATATCCTTTCCAGCTAGGTCTCTGAAAACTTATCACAGCCAGCACACAAATTAGAAAAATTTATCCAAATGAATCCATTTGAATGCCATATTCATTACTTTATGTTAAAACACACTCAGTAGAACTACTGCCTCTGAAATACAGGCCACTGGTAAAACATGTATCACCATGACAGTCTTAACCATGTGTTCCTTTTATTGTTATATAATTCCTACCTTATAAATAAGAATGTATTGAAGGATTTAAATGAGAAATCCCACTAGGGAAGATTTAGGAACCAAAGAATTTTTGGTTATCCTCTTCAGCCTGACATCCCACCTCTTACAACTTGGGTTTTTTTCCCTGAGTTCTTGCTGAGAGCTTCTTTCAAAAATTTTATTAAATAATGAATGTCTTGATCATAAAATACTTATTTGAATATGTACTTTGGGGTCTCTCTGGAAGAGAAAGTATGTGTGGGAGGGGCTGGAAGAAGACATTTTAGCTTTCATGCTTGAGTATTAACTGTGCATTCGAATAACACCTTCTTCTAAAATAAACCTCTCTATTTATAAATATGCTTTGGACTTGTGACAAGTAGCAGCTTTTGGGCCTAATTCTGCTCTGTTTTACCTGTGCAACAGCCTCCATAGTGCCTATGTGCCAGGAGAACCAAAAACAGGCAAAAAATGAGTCTGATAGATGAGATCAGAAATGCTTTCTACACACTTTGGGATTATTAAAGGAAATGAGAATAAGGCATTTCATGAGAAAAGAAGGAGCTGGATCTGAAACACTGACCATGTTTAGGAAGACAATCATTCGATTTTGTCAGCCCTGATTCTAATCAATCTTTTGCCCTCATGTCTTCTACAAGCTGCATTACCTCATCTGCTGTGCTCTGAGTTAAAGGATGACAGTGCTCCTCGGTTTCATCTTTGGAAGTGCCTGCCAGGGTTTTATGCCTCCCTCATTTCTCTGAGAAACCTGCTATGCAGTCCCACTTTGCAGAGAGCAAGAGAGAAACATAATTGCTGAGACTCAGCTTGAGTGCTGTTAATGAAGTGAAATATTACGTAAGAGATCAGCACTATTAAATCCATTGTGCATTCCAGAGATCGATTTAATAGTGAATTATTCTACGGGAGGCAAAGTTGGATTTCATTTGCTTGTTGGAGAATTACTCCTTTTTTTTTTTTTACCCATTCCCTGGGTTCCTTTGATAAAAATTCAAAGAAGCACTAGTAAGAATACACTTTGCTCAGTATTATGATCTGAGGTCTTGATTATATGATAAAGAAAAACAGTGTCAGTGCTCTGAGGACACTAATAGGTCTTGATCATCCTGATCAGCATCACCTGGAGCCTCCACCCATGCCCTCTGCCCATAGGTCCAGGAACATCATTTAAACACAGGCCTGGGGGGTTGTAGTTAGTTTGTCTGTACTTCTGTCTATCTTTGCCTTTCCCTGATAACTGCAACTGCCTGTTCTTGGTTCTGTGGAGCTGTTCCTTGATGGTGAGTTTGTTACCTGGGTCACCCTCCCTTTGGAAACAGCTCTGCTGTAGTTTTTTCCCTGATATGCTGCCCTGGCTGAGAGACTGTAGTTCATGTCTATTTTCAGATATCTGCTAGTGGGGGAACCAAATAAAGTGGTAGGAAATCTGCTAGTCAGTCTCACTGGAGAGTTGTTTTCAGTTCTATCTGGACCCCAAACCACCTTGCAGGTGTCATTTTGGTCAGCCATCCTGTCTGTGCAATGAGCAATCCAGACTTGGATCTGTGTGGTTTTCCTGGAGGAAAAAAATTGTCCTTGTTGGACTTATCTGCCTGGCAAATTTATTTGCACAAGCTTGGTGTGGATGAGGCTTAGAAGTGCAATTGCTCTGTGCCTGCTTTTACAAGTATCAGGGACGTGGATGAAGTCACTGGGTGCACTTAGGTAGGAATGTTCCCTATCTGTTGTAACTCAGCTGCATGTCAGGTTCACTTCTATAGAAATATTCAGGGATATCTAAGGCACTTACTGCCTTTGCACCTGCTGAACTAAACATTACCAGTGACTCTTTATCACTTTGCTACCACTTATAGACATTTCCCCTTAAGTGCTGGAAGGGTGTGCTGTTATTAGAGCTGATGTGGCTCAAATTGCATTTGGTCTTCTCAGATGAGCACGGGGCCAGGGAGGCAGCTGACCCGAGTCCAAGCTCTGTGCTTTGCCTTCAGCCAGCCATGAGCAGTGTGGGTAGAGCACGGCACAGAACTGTGCCTCATTGAAATGCTGAGGATGTGCTAATCACATCACCTACCCTGCCTGGCCTTCTGGCACCAAAGTCTTGTCTTCTCAATCCTGATTCCTTAATAAGGATCATGTATTTTATTTATATATTTATTTTACTAATGGAGCTTCATGTTAAATTTAAAGTCCATTAGAACCACTGCTTACAGACTGCCCTTGAAAGTATGTTTGATTGCAAACTCATCCAAGCGTGATATGAAAAGCTCTCAAGCATTAATGAGTTTGGGAACACAAAGGTGGCTTCACTGGCTTTTTTAGTCCTGCAGTGGCATCTGAAATATCTCCTGGGGAAAGTGCATAATGTAAAAAGCCTAACACGTTGAAAGGGTGCATTTGGAAGGGATGGGAGAAGGCTGAATTCTGGGATTAAATCCTCTTCTGTATCAATGTGAAAATGACAGAAGTATTCAAAACTCCCAGTGAGAAATCCATCTCCCCTGCACAAAGGACGTGTACTTGGACTTTATGCAGAGAACTAAGCCAGGTGGGGTTGAATTCACCTGCTTTGTTTGAGTGTGGCTTAGTGAAGGACCCTCCCCAGCATACATTCCAGACCATGGGCATGGAAATAGCCATTGCTGCCCTTGGCACACCTGCTGGGACTCCCAGGAGGCTGTGACCACAGCAGGTGTGTTTTAATGACCCCATCTACAGCTCTGGCTGCTTTAAGGTAAAATTGCAAGTACACCATGCACTGCTGACAGGTCGCTTGGCACAAAAGTCTGCCTCAAATGACCTAAATCCATCTGTGCTCTTTACAGCGCTCTTGATTTAGCTTCCTAAAGTTTACCCCCATTTTATTTGGAGGTTCCTGTAGAAGTAGAGTATGAGCCCAGTTGTTCTGCTGCTTTACCCAGAGGACTGGAGACAAAGTCAATCTTCATGTCTTAACTGTAATTCCCTATGTCTCCACTTGCTCTCCTAATGGTTTTGTAAATCTGAATGAAGATTCAGATCTGGAGTCTTGAGAGATGGAGCCAAAAGTGGCCTGAGCTGTCTGACACAGCAAGTTTATTTTTTTCTGCCAATATAAATTCTACATTGTAGATGATGAATAGCCTGGCTAAAGTGAGATTCCTCCACTTGGTTGTAGGCATGAATTGATTTAAATTTGAGACTTTTTTTTTGCTGATTTGTCTATTTGGTTCTTTGAAAAGACTCCTCACACATCCATCTCCTCAGAGGAAAAAATATAATGTCTCAGAGGAGTATTTCTCAAGTAGTGCATCTGGGAACACAGCAAAACAGGGCAGATAGTTTAATATCCTCAGATTCCTTTGTTAACAATATTTCAGTGTTAGCATTACTTTAGGAGAGGAGGTTGAAGTTCCTGATTTCTTGTTTTTGAGTGCTACTTTTTTTAAGCTTGAAAATTAAACTTTACTCCTTTCTAAATTTTCCTTTTTTTTTTTTTTTTGTTTTTGTTTTGGTTTTGGGTTTTTTTTCCCCTGAATACTTAGCTTTGCTCTCCTAAATTGAACATGAATTTTGATTTAGCTGAAATAGCTGTGCAGGATGTTAATAAAATGGAGCTATTTTTTATCTTCAGGACTGTCTCTAATAGTGACAGGATTAAAGAAGGTTAAATAAAAGTTGCTTAAACTACCCAATGAAGGTTTCATAAATGCTTGAAAACATGGTAGCTATGAAATTTTTGAAGATGCTCTAATAGCTCCTGGAAAATTACTTTTCTAATAGCTCTACAGGAAAAATGTTTGGTTGTTGATCCCCTGGACTGGCAGCTGAATGTCTTCATTAACAGTCACTGACTGCTGTATCAGTTTTGTATCTGATTATTTGTGTTCTTTCTGAAGTTACCTTGCCCTACAGCTACTCTATTTAAAAAATTACAATAAAAACACAGGAAGAAATAAACAGCTATTATCCCTCTAGAAGAGTTCTGGGCCATTTTTTTCACCTCCCCCTCCCTGCTGAAATATTGAGGCAATCAGCAAAGCTATTGTTTTTTGACATGCTGCGTGCATTCCCTAACTGGTACCATTCATTCCTCTGACTAAACAAAAAGCTCTTTCATTTTTTAGATGAAGACTTTTCTTATGCGTGAGTGCATATTCTTCAGTGGGGTACAGCAACACCTGGGCTAATTTTAAAAAACTCAGCTTGATAACCAACAGGAATCTGTCTTTGGCACCACAAAGCTGCCTTTTGAAAGGGTCAAATTAGTCTGTGGGTAGTTTTAATATTAAAACTGCCTTGAGAATCTCTGCATTACACTGCACTCTGTAGGCTATACATACCCTGGTAGCAAATTGTCTTGCATGTTCTACTCTGTGGTTCTACTCTGTGATTCTACTGATGCTGTAGAATCAGCCTATGAGATAAGCAATCAATTAAATAGCCTTATAATTTAAAAATTTTGATTAGCTCTAAAAGTTTCCTTGGTAACTTTAGGGGAATAGGGTTGTGTCCTAAGAGAGGAATGTCTCTTATAAGCCATTAAGGAGCAGTGGAAAATACTACATAGAAGAGGATAATACTTCTGGCACAGAGGACAATACAATGAGTAAACATCTGAATGAAAACCATTTCAAAATAGCCCTAAGGAGTAGCTCAGTGAGACTCCATTGTGCGAAAAGCTCACCAGGGTGGTGCTTTCCTTTTTGGCAAGGAAATGATCAGAAAAATTCCATGAGCACAATTAATTCCTACCTCAGCTCTCTTAGGTGAATCGAGCCTCGGAAGAGGAGCCCATCAGAGTAAACAGTGCTTGGCTGAGGGTGTTAAGCTAATGCCAGGTGTGTATGGATGCCAGCCTTGTTTAAGCAAACATGAAAGGGTACCTACTACAAACTGCTAGGACCTTGCTGGTAGGTATTGAGGCAAGTAGAGACCTGAAGTGCATGGAAAAGGAGCTGAAAACCAAACTCAATGAAGGCTTTGAAATTCAAATAGAGAACAAGATCAAATGCTGCTAACTTTAGATGGAGGAAAACTTCCTGCTGATCATAATGGACTCTGAATTTGGTTCTAATTTTGCTACTCTGATGCTGAGTTAACTGACTTTATCTCTACCTGACTCCAAAATACCTCAGAAAGAGTGTACTAGCAAATTTGGAGTAATGTGTTCCCCATGTATATGTAGTTACCTCTTGCAAACACCTTTGCAGAATGGACAAAAGATGGAAAAAAAAGAGTTTTAACAAAATGGAAAATCATATGCAAGTGAAACTTGTAGCAATAGAGGCTGTTTTCTGACAGACCGGCTTAACAGCTCTAGGGACAATATATTTTAAAAGCAGCTGCACCAACCAACAGGTTGCACTTGCTGTTGGAAAACTTGTTGTTTCCTTTTGCATATACAAGGACATTATTACATTCCATACAATGCATCTTGGATTTGCACAACTGAGCAGTCCTACACATTTATCTGTAATGCTGGTCTTCATGTGGAAATTGCTTGCATACTGCAGTAATTTTATATTTAGAAGTGGTCACCTACACACTCATGCACAAAAGAACCTCTTCAGAATGCCATCAGTGCTCGTTATGGGGTATTGTGTCCATTGGCACAGATGGAAAACCTGCATAGAAACGTAGGCATATTAATTCTGGAGAACCAAGGCTGTGAATTCAAAATCTGGATTTGATCACTTGAAGGGATTTGGGAAGGCAGTGTTTACAGCGATTTTTAGTGTTTCCAGCACTCACTGAGATCTCAGGTATATCTGCAGCCTGTTGCAGTATATCCTAGCCAAAGAAAACTGAATCTGTTTCAATCCTGTGCACTGCCTTCAAGCACCCTAACGAACCCTTCAACAGCAGGGCTTGTTGCAAATTATTTGGTTGGCATTCCTGTGTATAGGATGGGTTTGTTTATGGAAGTTCATTTGCCTTAAGAAATAGGTGTAATTTGCCTTAAGAGATAGATGTAATATTCTTCTTTTATTGAAGAAAACTAACTAACAAATGAGAATGATTGTTGGTTAATATATGTGAGGGTCAAATCTACCAACATAATTTGAAAAATAGTTTTTGATCCATTACCATTTGTCCAGCAAATGGAACAAGTAATTAAAACAATTTCTACTATATGGGGAGAAAATAAAACAAAATAACTTTAAGTTTTGAAAACATGCTGCTTGTCCTTCTTTTGATACAAGACTTCAGAATGGATCTTGCTTCAGTGTCTGTAGACAACGTGGAGTAGCTTCTGCACTGAGTTTACTTTCTCATAAGTTTCTGGAGCTGCAAAAGGGGAAGAAAGGGTGATGAGAACATGTAAACAGAAAATGTACTTTTCAGAAGAACACAGGACTTCTACATTTGACCTACATATCTTTTGCAGGAGGAATTGGGTGCCTTGGTTATGACAGAGGACAGACACGGAAATGTCTTGATGCAGTGGAGATTTACAATCCTGATGGAGACTTTTGGAGGGATGGACCTCCTATGCCTTCTCCCCTTCTCTCCTTACAAACAAACTCCACCAGCGCAGGTTCTGTGGAAGGAAAGCTTTACCTTTGTGGAGGATTTCATGGAGCAGGTACTAAAATGTGTCCAACATTCCCTGTGTAGTTAAAATCAGTTTCACTGAACACAGACTGACCTGCTGAGTGATCAACCCTATCAGGTGGCACTGGCATCCCCTGGAACCAGAGACATGATTCTGTCCTTTGGACTATCAGCTTCTAATGTCAATATGAATTTTGTTCTGTTTGACCTTTGCTTTTTTTCTTCAACAAAACATGAAAATTTAAGGATGTTTCCAATTTGCACTAAGCCTGTCCAAATCTAAAGCCTCAGTGGAATTATTCTGGATTTATATCCAGAGCTATAGAGATCAGAAGCTTAGTGTTTCATGGACGTTAAAGAACTCAAGCATATTTGTTGAACATTAAGGTCCTGTCCATCTGTCCTTTGCCACACTTTCTCTGCCTATTTACTTACATGCTTTTTGTTATCAGTGTTGAAAAACCTTGTGTATTTAATGAATACTCTGGATAGGGAATTGAGATACAAATAGACTAAAGTTCCACATTTGGCGGTTTTAAATAATCCTAGCCCTATGGACACCTTTCTTCTTTTGTCTTTTTCTTTCCAAATGTGCTTAGCTCTATCTAAATCTTCAGTACTTACAACTATAATTTTTTCATTATAAATATAGAGTCACAAAACAAGTCCACTTAAACTCTTCTGCTACATAGAGCTGTTACCCTAATTTCCTTTCTAGGATAAAGCAATAGCACAGATGCATTATCCACTGCTAATAAATGTCATGTCAGGCTCACTATTGCCCAGGAATGGCCACATGGTACCACTGGATGATGTGTCTTCACATTACACTGATTCCAGTTGCACTGACTTGTATAACAACCTCTAAACTTAAAGCCACTGTTATTTTAGAACGATGGTTTTTGTCAGCTTGTTCCCATCTCGCCTTCCAATCTGTGCATTGGCTACTGTTTGAGGAAGCTACTTCCTGAAAACAATTGTTTGGCAGCTTCTAACAGGCTTGTTCTCCTGTCATCTCTGATGGAAGTTCTTTGACCTCAGAGCAGTTATGGGTATGACATATCACTGTGTTTCCATAGTGTCATCATAGTTGTCTTTTCTCAGCAATATTATGAAAAAGCCTGAAGTTGGTAAAAATCTCAAAGTGGGAAGTGGTTGAGTCACTATCCCTGGAGGGAAATAAAAGATGTGTAGATTTGGAGCATAGGCACATGGTTTAGTGGTGGGCTTGGCAGCACTGGGTTGATGGGTTGGACTGGATGATCTTAAAGGTCTTTTCCACCCTAAACAATTCTATGACTCTATGGTCATTAGCACTGACAAATGAAGCAATTTTGTTCAAGATGACTAACAGGTTTGTATGAGATTTTTCTGACTAGGGTAGCTTCAGAGCCATACAAACACTTTCTGTACAATACCACCACATCCTCTCTCTGACTCATGTATAAAGAGTGGTTGTTCTGGGAGAGGTTAGAAGTCCTCCTGTGGCTTTCAAGAAGGCCATCTTTTGTATGTTTGAATAATGCCAGCTCAATGGGGTCCTGATTCATCACTCTACTATTGCAATCTATATAATTATGTATAGAACTCTCCTGCACCAATACTGTTATTTAGGTTGAAAAACAAGAAGTCAAAGTTAAAAAATGCCAGTTTTGCAGTTACCTGTGCAGCCTGAATTCTGACTCCCTATGTGTGCATTCTGTATAAGAGTAAAGAAGTAGTATATGATTGTGTTGTTAGACATTGTTATGGTGCCTATTTACAGGGGAGCCAAAATAAGATTCTCACTCTCAACTGTAAATCAGGTATAAATACATATTTAAGGAGTTGAGAGGAATTGTGTCTTAAAGACAGGCTTCTTAATGTGACTTTCAAGTTATTAAAGGAAAAGGGCTTTCTAAATCCTGACAGCAATAATAGTTTCCAGCTACTGTCATCCAGAAAAAGATGAGACGAGGCCATATGCTGAACTTGAAGAGTTACCTGGCTGGTCTCTCTCCCTGGCCCCATCTCTGCGTGTTGGAAAGGGCTGTTGTGTGATATGCTCTTTGGGGATGAAGGGTGGAGTGAGAGATGGTTATTACTGTCATATGGGAGCTTGGAAAGGGTGGCTTGATTCTGTGCTTTTGCAGTTACAGCTGCTCAGTAGCTTCAAGGTACAGAACAGCATGTGCTGCTGCTTTAGTAGCAGACAGGGTTATTTTAGAATGTTCTTGTTTGGTTTTAGTCTTTTGGACTTCTTGGCATGTCACTTTGGTTTTTATGAGGGATGCAACCAAGAGAGGATATTTCAATTTTACAAAATATTGTAATTTAGTTTCAAGAAAGTGGAGTTCTTGGAACAAGCTGGAGGCACAGCTGTAGTCTTTGGGGTTTCTGCCTGCTGAATGCTAAAAGGCTGCTGGGAACATTGATGAAAAAGTGCTTAGGAGGAAACAAAAACAAAAAAAGGGCACCAAACCAACAAACAAAAAAACAAACAAGAAGAAAATAAGCCAAAATCACTGCTGCAATGGAAATTCGTAGCCTAAGGGGCTGAAATCAACCCCTTGTACACTACAGATCTGTCCCAAACTCTCCAGCCTCAACTTGCCTTTGCATTTGCTTAAATCCATTCTTGATCCAGCAGTGTGAAAGCTGACGTGCTAAAGACACTGTTGCGTCTTAATTTTAGTGGTATGTATCATGCTCTATATGCCTTTCTGCATGACTATAGACCTAAATTACAGAACCAACTAGGTTGGAAAAGACCTCTAAGGTTATGCATAGAGTTAAACCCTTGACCAAACACCACCTTCTCTGCTACACCATGGCACTAAGTGCCACATCCAGTCTCTTCTTAAATACTTCTAGGAATAGTGACTCTGCCACCTCCCTGGGCAGCCCATTGCAATGCCCAATCACTCTCTCTGTAAAGAACCTCTTCCTGATGTCTAACATAAACCTCCCCTGGCACAGCTTAAGACTGTGCCCTTTCACTCTCCCTAATATTCCTCAACCTTTCCACTTCTTCCTTAAGCTCTGCCACTGAACAGAACAGATCATTCCCGTGATCACATCTTATGCAGGTGTATTTTGCACTGTTCTCGATGCTAAGGCCAGGCTCACACACTTGTTCAACCAGTGACCTGCACAGCTGCCTCCTCCTTGGGGGGGTTCTGTCTGGGCCACCACACTCCTGCTGGCAGCAGCAATGGCTTTTGACAGTTTGAAAGCTCTTGCTGGATCTAGTTGAGTTAGGAGTGTAAAAAAACTGACATAAACCCCACCCAACAAAGAGGTACGGAGAGTGGCCGTGCCCTGCCTGCTCAAACTGCCGTGCCAGGCCGTTGCCCTGGAGCTGTTTAAATTACCCGCAAATGGGCCTGGCAACACCCCTTGCTCGCCTGATTGGCTTCCAAGAGCTGCCAAGTCCGGGCAATGGATCATTACAGTCCAGAGGTGGTGTACACAAAGCTGAAAAGCAGCTGTCAGCTGCTCAAAGGGCTTTAAATTTGGATGAAAAAAGGGTGCTGCTCAGCTACCATCTTTTTTGAGTCCCATGTGACAACTGGAATTTTGTGGTGGCAGGATTTCCATTTTGTATACATTGACTCTCACAAATCTGTGTGTGCTTGAAGGGAGAACAAGTGGTGCAGCCTGAACAGCACCCCTGTGAGCAGAGGAAGAAAACCTGCAGCTACTCCAGGGGAGAAAGTCAGTTTGGCCAACTGAAAGTAGCAATAGCAGTCTTTGTAAAAGATGAGTGAGCTCCAAAGTGTGTTCAAGCTTCCTCTGAACTGCAAGGAATGTTGTTCTGTGTTGAGGTGTGTTGCTAAAGCTGCTGAGGTTTCCTCAAGTTAGAAGCTTGCTTAAAGCCTGCCTATGAAAGAGGAAAGGGGATTAATTCATCTGAAGCTTAGACACTTCTCTGCAGTGCCTACACTACAACTTTAGTGACCCCAGGCTCCCTGCAGCAGGGGGAGAAGCACAGACACTTCAGAGGGAGATTCAGGTCCTTGGTGCTTTACATCTGCTCTGAAAGACCAGAAAGCAATTCAGAACCCTGAGTTGTTCTCCTGTCTCTTAAAGCTTTGTGTTTTGATCAGGATCTGAGGGATTCTAACCTGGCTTACCTGAGGCAAACACCTCAGGAGGTTGGTGTCTGTGGTTTGATGGTACAAACACCCGAGACCTGTGTTGTATCATTAGCTGGCAAATGTTTTATGCTCTTACAGTCATTTCAACTATCCAAAACCAGCACTTCTTGTTCTGAATTTGTTTCCTTCTTAGCAAAGAAGGAAACTTCATCTGCTGGCCAGCAGTTTATACAAATTAGCTCATTTTCTACTGAAACTGTTGTGGCAAGCAGGAACCATTAATCTGTTTGTCTCAGCTCCAGCTCATGTAGCCTTGTGTCATGAATGTTATCATTTTTCAGGAGTGTTTTAGCATTCCTCAAGATAATCAGGCATGTTTTAAATGGCTGATTTTGTCCATTAGTTTGTAGTTCTGCACAGAGTGGAAACATTAGCCCTAGTATGAGTACTCAGCAGGACTCAGTGTGCAACAGCCAGCCAGCTTTCCACTGACTGCTACAATACACTGCCTCATTTCCTGCTGTAACTATGGATTTTAAACCAGCTCTTGCACTCTGACTGTACAGTGTTTTTTATTGACATGTTTTATTTCCTTTGCATCCAATGAAAACCTGTCACCTGCACAGGCTGACAGCTACTGACATTTGCCTGTGCCTGGCAGGAGACTCATTAGTGTGGCTCCCTGAAGGAATGGGGAGCAGCTCTTCAGGAATGCAGGATTGCACCCTTAGAAAATGCCTGCTGTATTGGGTTCCCTTTCTTTTTTACTGTTTCTGAGCATTATAAATATTTTTTCTGGTGAAAATAATGAAGACATGCATGTGTGCCTGTTTGCTGGGACCTTTCATCTGCTGTCACTGCCACTTGCTGAGGCAGATGTTTGTTGACATTCTGTTGTTGCTGCACAAATACAGATCTCATAGCTTGTGTCTGGGGGTGGTAGCTTTAGTTTCGGATTGTAGGGGTTGGCACAACAGCCTGTTTTATACATTTGGATTAAGAAATTGAAATCTAGAGTTGATTTTTTTTTAATTTGATGCATCCTGATTTGTGTCAACTACAGCAGGACCAGGGCAGTGACTGTCTCCCTGCATTTGGCACTGGTGAGGCAGTGCCTCAAATTCTGTGTTTTGTTTTGGGTCCCTCCTGACTAGACACACATGGAGGTGTTGGAGTGGGTCCAGAGAAGGGCAACAGAGCTGGGGAAGGGGATGGAGCACAAGTCTGATGAGGAGGTGCTGTGGGAGCTGGGGGTGTTTAGCCTGGAGAAAAGGAGGCTCGGAAGGACCTTATAGCTCTACAACTGCTTGAAACGAGGGTGTAGCCACGTGGGGGTCAGTCCCTCCTCCCAGGTAACAAGTAGAAACAGCCTTGTGTTGCACCAGAGCAGGTTTAGTTTGGATACTAGGGAAAGCATCTTCACCAAAATCACTGTCAAACAGTGGAAGGGGTTGCCCAGGGCAGTGGTGGAATCACCATCCCTGGGGGTGTTTAGCAGCTGTGTAGATGTGGCACTGAGGGACAAGTGTATTTGGTGATTGGCTTGCCAGTGCTGGATTAACAGTTGGGCTTGATGATCTTAGAGGCCTTTTTCAATCTAAATGATTCCATGATATTAATTAGATTGCCATATTTACTGTGATATTCCCACCCATGTGACACCAACTGATGTGCAAAGTAAAGGTGCAACCAGCTCAGTGAAAATAACAAAATATTTAACAGTTCTGCTCTTGGCAGCACGTGTCCCTTAAAAGGTTTTATGACTTCATCAGCTCATAGGACTTGATGTGGAACTGTCTTTTCCTGAACTGGCAGTTTTTCCATCTCCCTCCTTTGTCATTTATAGCAGAGGAGATGAATGTACTGATTCCTTACTATACATGTGGAAAATTTCTGTCATGTGTTTAGCATCATATGCGGGACCAGAGCTGCTTAACTCTGTTTTGTTGATTACTTACTGATATCAAGTAGAAATCAATTTTCATTTAATTGGTGTTACACTCAGAGGAAGGGGAAAGGGAAAAATTATCTATGCAATAATCTCAATTTTGTTTGCAACTGTTAGCCAAGATAGGTGATAGTGATACTGAGTCCTACTAACTGTAATTCTGATTCTACACACACAAAAAAAAAAAAAGAAAGAAAAGAAAAAAGATAAATGCTTACCTGGATTAATTTTCTAGCCTCTTTTTCCTCATTTACATGAACTGCAATCCATGCATTGGAATAGAACCAGCTCTGCTTGTGGCAGTGTGGAACTATGTAGCAATTACTGTATTCCAGCTGAGCTAATGAGTTTGCATTGCCACACCGTCCACTCCTGACAGTGGACTAGCTTAATAGTTATTTATTTTGACTAATCTCCCATAAAAGCTGTTCCCTCTAGTCTCCTCCATTATGTGACTTAGATGGAGAATCATTCTAGTGCTTGTTTTTTATTATAGTGGTTATGGAACATTACTGGAATCAAATTAAATATAGACATATTAAGGAGTCTGGCACAGTAAATACTGCACTTGTGAAGTTTGGGGGTTGAGAGATTGGAACAAAACCTGTTTCTCCAACACCTTCCCATGTTCCCAGCTAAATAAAGCAGAGGTGTAAACCCCGGGCTGCCTATCTGCAGCACTGTTCGTTTCCCTCTGTTAAAATTTACTGGGCACTGTTGAATAATTAAAGTTCTCCTGCCCACAGTTGTTACCATTTGCATAAATATTCACACAAATGGAAGGGACTCAGGGCCCCTGTGTTTTGCTCAGCATAGAAACCCGCTCAGGGCTGCCTGCTGTGCTTCAGGCATTGCCACAGCTCTCCAGCCCATGTGCTGAGTCCACCCCGAAAAATGCTGCTTGACCTTTTGCCGAATTCTCCTCCAGCACCAGCGGGAGCTGCTGGGACTGGGAGCGAGCCCTGCATGGGGCTGCCTGCCCAGGGAGGGCTGCCCATCTACCCCCCTCATTAGCTGGAAATACGCTGCTGTAAATGAGGCCAAATCAGGTCAGGGGAATTGCTGGGGAGCAGCACCTGCTCATTTCATATCTAAATTTGACCCACTATCCAGCAATATGGTATTAGCAATTCAGCCCTGCTTCTTTCTAAATCTCATTTATAGTTTATAAAGGGTTAATGAATGATTAATAGATATTTTAATGCATTTTAATTAATTGCTGAAGAGGTCAATGGGTTGTTTAGAAACACGGCTTGTAGCCATGTATGACATCTTCTATTGTGTTCATAACTGCCTGTCATGCATGCTGTCTAAACATGCTTTATATCCTCTATAAATAATGTATTAACCCATTGTAAGGCATTTAGGAACAGTATCTCAGGACGAGCTGAGCCCAGTAGTTCTTATTCTGATCTTGCAGCTTTTACTCATATGAATGGTGCATTGACTTCAAGAGCACTGACCCTGCTGCCCCTGTAACCTGTGATCCTGCTATCACCTGCAGCGCGAGCAGCACCAGTGCTTGTAAGATTCTGCCTGAAAGAGGCCTTGCCTATGAACAGCAAACAAAACCTGGAAGGATTTTAAAAGCTGAAGCAGCTGGATCAGTGCAAGAAAAACAGCTGAAGTAACTGAATTAGAAGTTCCTTTCTCTAGACCATCCCATTCTTTATATATATTTTTTTAAATTTTAGTATACATTGATTTGTGAGTAAATGGGTGGATCATGAAACTCTGGTCCTGAGGAATTACACAGCAGAACAGGATAGAGGACCTGTCTATGAGAGTAAATATCTTACCTTACTCCATACAGGTGCTCTGAAAACTGTAAGCTGCCACAGTTGTAAATTCAAGCCCCAACCTTCCTCCCAGCTTTGGCTGTTTCTGGTGGGATACACTGCCTGGGTACTTCTCATCATGAAGGCTGGCCAGCATGTTAAACAGCTAAGCCAAGTTCCCTCTCCTGTGTATTCTTGCCTGCTACTGCCCACGGGCAGGGATGATGGATGTCCTTGACCCCATGAGGGGTGCTGTGCTGCTGCTGCTGCCTTGTGTTACTCTGGTGGAGTTCAGGGGCAGCTCACATACGCAAATGGGATTGAAGGCCACAGGCTTGATGAACTTATTGTTTTTCCTACTGCAAATGAGGAACCAGGACATCTGGTGGTAATGATCTAAATGCACTTTTATCCCATTGCAACACAAACATGAATTCCCAGGTCACCTAACTCTGCATCGTGTAATTATGAAAGCAGCTATTAGTGGTGAGGAAGATAAGTAGCAGAGGCTAGTCCCATATGTTTGAAATCATTCTCTGGTACAGATAATAGCATTAAAAAAAAGGTACAAACCAGCACTGGAGGCTGAACTGCTTCAAGGCAACTCTGTAGGTGTCAAGAACTGGGGAAACCAGTGAAAGAAACACCTGCGTAAGCATTTTGAGGACTGTTAGGGAACAGTTACCTTGTCCTTTTTCCCATGGAAAGAGCAGAGCAGACAGATAGTAGGCTAACCATAGGTTTAGTGCTGGTTTGGTGTGGTTTTTTTTATATAAATTGATTCATGCAAAAGAAGACAGCATATTAGGAAACTGCAAACAGGAAAGGAAAATATGACAGCCTGAGCACTGGTGTCAAGAGGAGCTCAGGAGAGTGGCCTGTGTGAGGGTGTCCCTGGCCACAAAGCTGAAGGACAGATGTGACACTGAGACTACCCCCACCACACAAGGTGGTTCTGTGCTGAGGTACCTGACCCTGCTCTGGATAAAGTTGCTGAGGTGCTGCTGCCCATCCAACAGTGTCTCAATGTGGTTCTGTCACTGCTGGTGGGTAGATGAGCTTGTCCCCAGACTACTTTGGACATACCTGCCCTGCACTGATGCAGAGGCATCATGACTTGTGACTTGGCATGTGCTCTCACCATCTCTATAACTCTGCTCCCTAATTCCTAAATTGGAGCAAATATACCAGCTGATGTCAATGGGCTTCTGGAATAAATAATGAAATATCGACCACATTTCAGCAAACTTGCCACAGATTTAACTCCACTGAATGGAATTTCAGCATGAAATTTTGAGTTCAGTCCTCTAGACACTAAGCAGGCTACAACACAGTGAATTTATTTGTCTTGGCTTGCAAACATAACAGCTGTGTGATTAATAGTCCTGGATGAACTATGGATTTTCTACCTGTTAAGCATATTGCTTAATTCTTCTACATCTGCCTGCCTTTAACCTTCCCAACCCGAAACCTAATAATTGTACTTGAATTTTTGGTTACGAATAGGAAAGAGAAAGCAAGGTTAAAAAAAAGACCAAAAGTGGTAATAAATACTATTGTCACATGGAAAGTCCTTCCTCCCCCCCCAATCTCTCAATCAAAAATGAAATGTGAGTTAAAAAAAAAAAGGAAAAAAAACAGATGAAAAAGCAGATCAAATATTTATGTTGCCTGCAGTCATACTGAGGGTCTTTCCAAGAATCATTCATCCTGATTTATGGTCAATCTTCAAACGACATGAGAAAACTTATGGCATAAAATGAAGTCTGGCCGCATTTGGGGAGTGAATCACAAACTTTTAAAGAAAAAACATGATTGTGTATATGGAATGCAGGCAAACACTTTCTGAAAATCAATATTTTTGTTCATTTTCTGCACATTCAAAGGAAAACTTCATATGAAAAGTTGTGGGAAAGTGTTTGGTTTGCAGACCGGAATATCAAAAATAATGTAAAGATTAGACTCATTTTGCTTTGAGTGCTGTATTTGTATATATGAAATACGATTTTAGTGTTTTTAAATTAAACATTTTCAGGTATAACTCAAGTCTTGTCGCTGGGAAAAGATGGGTCAGTGTAGCTTTAGTCTGCACTTGCACATAAAAAGGCATAACTTTTGCAAGTGTTCTGACTCTTTTTAACATACCACACTTTCTGATGGGGATAAATTTATGATTAATATTCCCTTTGCTGGTTTAGCCTTTTCCTTTCCTGAGCATGAATAAATCATACTGTTATAAACACTGTTTTACTGCTAGAAAAGGATCTGCATTACGGTTAGGTTTGTACAACCAGAATAATTCTAATATAAAGGGGTTTAACTCATTTGGATAAAAAGACAGTGTAAGAAAGTTTCTTAAAACTTCTCACAGTTAAACAAGAATGTGCAGAAAAATACTGCCTCATTTTGTAGCAAAAATGAGTGAAATCCTTTCATTAGGTAAAGTGGTCGTCTGGTAAGTGAGGGAGAATAATGCTATGATAATAGGGAGTTGTGTGGTGTGGCTTTTTAAGCAGGTAAGTTCTTAAGTTCTATATTACAGCCAATATGTTTTTGCAGGTGTCACATGATTCCCTTGTAAGCAAAATTGGCTGCTAACAAATTGTCTTTCAGAAAATAAATTGCAGTTAAATAAGGTGAATCAATGAAACAGAATCAGGAATTATTTGCACCTTCAAGCTTAAAACTGTTTATTGGGATTAAAGCTGAAATCCAGCATTACAACCTGGAACCAAAGGTACTTACCCTTTCCATTGTTCTTACCAAGAAAAATTTAAAAAAAAAGGCTGAAGAACTGAGGTTTTAACTAATTTCTCTTTTAAAAAATAAAGATGTAATTTTTTTCCTGAAGTATAACTGTTTTGAGCAGTGCTTTTCCTCACATGAACATTCTCATCTAAAGGGTACTGTTTCCTTTCATATTAAACAAGATAAGACTAGATAAATTATTGCTTCTCTTCTTTCAAAAACATACTCATTTTATCTCCCAAGGGTTAAGAGTTAACTAACACTCCATGTGCTAGAGAGCAGAATTTGTAGAGTGGAACAAAACCAGTTACCATGTCCTCCAAAAAAGGGAAATAAGGGA
Source organism: Pithys albifrons albifrons (assembly GCF_047495875.1). Taxonomy (NCBI): domain Eukaryota; kingdom Metazoa; phylum Chordata; class Aves; order Passeriformes; family Thamnophilidae; genus Pithys; species Pithys albifrons. Next base: position 12,191,208 of record NC_092460.1, read on the forward strand.
TACCAAAGGTTGGGAGTCACCAGGGTCAGGAAAAAACACAGCAAGGCTTTTAAGGAAGGGTTGCTGAATATGCCTTTGATGTTTTAATTATGATTTTTTTTATCTGAAGTGTTGCAATCACTCACAGAATGTCTTGGTTCCAACATTTGATTATTTTTCCTCTGGTTGTCTTATTTTTGTCATCATCCATGCCAAAGAAAACCCAGGCATAAAAATTTATTGCATAAAAGGGATGATCTAATTAAAAAATACGGGGTCTGGAGCCTCCCATGTCACAGCTTAGGTCTGTTTGTGTCTCAGTATTTGCCTCTTAGGAAAAACCTGTTCACCCTTGCAGGGTCATATAGAAGTGAGCTCTTTGCTGGTACTGGCACATGTTGTTTGCTGTTTGTCAGTCATACTTTCTCTCTTCATATGGAACTGGGTTTTTTTTAGCAGTTTGCTGTCTTCTGTCTTCAATGGCTGCAGAATTCCTCTGTATTATTATTCTCCTTTAATATACAGGTTCAATAAGCAAACCACCATAACTTGTGTCACAGAAAGGAAGGCTCCTCAGGTGTGGCTATATCATGAAACCGTACCCAAATTTTACTCAAGCAAGCTTCTAGAGGTCTGTGAGAGTCTCAGAGGCCTGAGTTTGGACCAAGGAAAATTCTACCATGAGTAATTGTGACAAACTGAGGGGAAAATGACTACAGGCTGTGGAGAGTGGGGTCCAAACACTGTGCTGCCCTCTTTTAACACATGAGAGGCGGCAGAGATGGTGAATGGTTGGTGAGTGGTTTCCTTAGATAAACGTGACAAAAATGTGCAGAAACATCCATAAAACTGTAACATCCACAAATCATGTGCAGGATCTGCAGAAAACAGACCTGTCCTTTATCTACTCATTAAGGAAGCTAATCCTGGGAGGAAAAAAAGTCTTGTTTCCATCTGCCCTCTCCACACCTGAAGCTCCTCCTTGCAGAGGAGCCTTAGAGGTATTTTAAATCCCACTACACATCATCATGATGACACCAACACCAATTTTGAATGGAACCTAAACCATGACAGTACTGGGGGCACTAAATCCCCAGGGTTGCTGTCCTCTGGAAAAATAGGTGGTCCGTTTCCAACAAGGGAAATAATGTATGTCTCTGGATGTTCTTCTTCTTTCATTCTTTCCCCCTTCTCCAATCCTTTGCTGCAGTGCTCAAACAATGAGATGCAGTTAACAGATGTGAGACAGTTGTTGTTGGGAGGCTTTTTGTTGTGGTTTTTTGTTTGTTTTTATTTTTTTAAAAAGCTTTCTATAAGTGAAGGGAATGGAAAGCTCAGTCAGGACCCTGTAAAGTTTATCCAGTCACCAGTCTCTTATGACTTATAAAACCAGTTTTGAGTATTCAATGTTTTTAGCTATGATGGTTCTTATCCTGGTACCTGTGAAGTGTTTGTTTTTGGAAGTCTCTGAGACCAGACTTCTCCTGCATCTCTTCAGAAACTCATCTGACAGCAATGCACATGCATGTCCTCAGCTCAAAGTAAGAAAAGTTTAGGCTAAGGTTACTTGCTGAGAGAAAGAAACTTTAAGATGAAAAGAAAAAGTGAGCAGAAATGAAAGACATTTTTTATTTTTAGGAGAGAACTTGGCCTTGAGTAACAACTGTTGCAGAGTTCAGGACTGTTGTTATAGCAAAGAAAGGGTTTATGGTCTTGTAAGAAGTTTAATATAGCCCTGCTGGTGGACAGATATGGTTCTCTGCTGCATGGTGATTCTTTCATTTTTTGTTAGTCTCTGTAAAAAGCTTCTTGTCTTGAGATTGGCTGTGATTTAATGACAGTCTTCTAACCTGACTGTTCATGACAAATTCCTCAGCACTTCAGAACATCTAAAGTACCTTTGAAACCTTGGAGGTTTTTTATTTCTCCCTAAATCACAGGATGTCCAGACTTTGCACCCAAGAAAAAACAGTATTGGAGTGCTTCCAGCAGCCTCAGAGCTGTATTTTAGTCAGGGCAAAGCAAAGACAACACACTACATGTAGGCATACTCAGGAGTGAGAGGCAATGCTCTGTCTCTAAAAGATGAGCATTTAACAATTCATTGCAGGCTGAAATGCCACCTGCATAATTGCGCCCAGATGGAGCATCAGCTGCACCTGGAGCCCAGAGTGCAAGGACTGACTGCACTGGGCAGATCTCCATCTGAACTGTTTCATTTGCTGGACATTAACAGCTCATGTGTTCTTTGCACAGTGTAGCCATGAGTACCACAAAAGTTACCTTTTTATTGCCCCCGTTCAGAAAGGTCATAATAACAACAGCAAAAACCTCAAAAAACCTTTGATCCTGTTTGACTTGCCTCATGATGTCTTTCTCTGTTTTTCAGCTCGTCATGAAGTTATCACCAAAGAGATCCTTGAGCTGGATACCTGGGAGAACCAGTGGAATGTGGTGGCCACCAATGTCCTCATGCACGACAGTTATGATGTTTGTCTTGTAGCTCGGCTGAACCCACGAGATCTTATCCCTCCTCCCCCAGATTTAGTGGACCAATAGAAGTTCAGTGACTCTCAGTGCTTCCAGATTCTGGAGAAACTGAAGAACTTGGAGAAACAAATGCTGCGTTGGCTCTGGATGGCAGCTGAGTCCCAGAGAGAGGAAATGGCAACATGTACTTAAGGACTGAAGTGCCTTTGAACTGTGCTGCTTGGACAATGCTTCATTTGCTAGAACTGCTACTCTGGACTTCTGAGCTTGAAACTCAAGGTTGTCCAGCCCTCTTCATCTTCAATCTGGCTGTGCAAGCTCCAGCACTGGGCACAGCCTGGGCTGCTGGGACCCTTTGCCTCACAGGCACAGCCCAGGGCTCACTTCACAGCAGACCATGATATATTAACAGAAAGCTTTAGCCAGGGAAATCCCTCTTTTGCTGTTCATCACGCTTGGTTCTACTAAGCTACCCAAGATGCTAAGAAATATATGAAGTCAGCTGATGAAAACAAGTGCCAAACTGTACTTGACTGATTCAAGGGAAAACAGAAAAGCCTTTGTTTTAAAGAAAACCCCATCAGTCAAGGTTTATTAGCCAAGTACACCAGCTACTGTAAACATTATCTAACTCACAGACAGAACAGGCGAGATCCTGTCTTTGCCAATAGAGCTTAAACCTATGCTAGTAGAAAACTGGTTTTCCAGTAGGGTTAGTGGGCAGTCTTCATCAAAGACCAGAGGAATCCTAAATTTTTACATAGTTCCTACCTGCTACAAGGCCTGGGGCGACCAGGATCTTAAAACTCAGTTAGGAAACATCCTTTGAGAGACAGATAAGGGGACGAAAAGTAATAAAGCAGCCCAGTATTATCTACATATTAGCTTTGCAACTACAGGGAAAATATAGATGTGCTAAAGAATAACTGTTTATATAACAGGAATAGCTTTAATGAAGTGGGTAAATCAGGTAAATTCTCCACCAGCAAAATTAGCTATAATCACAGGGAAGAGGAATAATTTAAACAGTGCCTCTGTAGGGTTGGAAGACCGCAGGTTAGAGAGAACATTTTTACAGGTACTGCTATCCCATTTGAATTACCAATAACTATTCATCAGTTCTCTAGTGTCTACCTTACAGTGTATCTGTCTCTCACTGTCTGGGCAGTACAGACAAGGGAATTGGGAATCTCAGTTGTGCTCTTGGGCCACAGTTATAAATGACAGCACACTGCAATGCAGAATGAATGTCAGAGGCAAACACTGAGTAAAGTATGATGTAGTATGAGAATGATCATTGTCAGGAAGAAGTTGCTTTTGATCACTACAAAAGCAGCAACAAAACTGAAAGCTAAAAACTGGCAATGAAAGGAGGAAATCCATCGGGTAGTTTATTAATAATTATTTGCAGGATTGGCACTTCAGAGCACCTCCACTTTCTTTTTCAATCTTGTTTAAGGGTGCAAAAATGCCAGCTGTTTTTTTGGTAGGGTTTTTCTGCTTGAAATGCTTAAGGCAGAGAGGGATGGATAGGATGACCCAAAAGCCCTTTCCCAAATCTGACTTTTGTGATTTATGAACTATTCTCTAAAATATACAATGGGAATATTAAGCTGTCATGTAAAAATTACTAGCATGAAGGTCACTAAATCTTACTTGACAATGCTAGTAGGACACTGAGGAGTGCTCAGATAATAAGGGAGCTTGGGGGAAGAAGCTAAGGAAAACGTGTAGAAAAGGAGTAAATCTGTGAGCAGCTGATTGCTTTTCTCCCTTTAGGTTTCCAAAGCAGAATGGGTGAGACAGCCTAAATTCTTGTGTTGGTATCATTTCTGTATTATCCAGCTGTTCTTTATTCTTTCTGTTGCTTATTTGTAGGTCATCATCTGCCTAGAACAGAGTTCTGACAAGCACGAACTGCAGTGGTACAAATTAATGGCTGATTCCTACAATCTTAACCCCTCTGTTTGCTAAGTGCAGTTGTAGGCATAAGATCAAGGAGGCAAATTCTGCTTTAATGTGTTTTTAAACAAAATCAATAGAAAGTTCTTTCGATCAATAACTATCCAATATTGGAATCCCTTTGGCTTTTGTTGCTACTGTGAAGTAAAAGTAATCTTGTTCTAATTTCTCTACAAAGTTCTTAAAGCAGCTGGAAGTGATGCTCTTGAGATTCCCTCAAGTGTTTCCTTGTAAAACTCCAAATTCTGCAACTGTATTAACTGATTTTGCTTATTTCACCCTTTCTTGTTGTTGTTTTAAGGAAGAATGTTTTGAAGGGGTTTTTTTGTCTTTGGTCTCTGCTCTGTGGTCGATTGCTTACAGTTCCTGTGGTTTAAAGCCTGGGCTAATCTACTGGATCTTGCTCTCTGAAAGACAGTCTAGCTGGGATATTTCAAGGGAAGAAGGGAGCCATTTCCAGGTTTTCATTAGTCATACTTGACCATGTATGTGAAACACAGCTGACACTTCTCTATTAAACTTTTACTCCAGTAGTGATCTGACCATTTCTTTCCCACTTCATATGTTTTGTTTTTTCAACTGATATTTAATGAGCTGGATGGAAGGAAAATATGTACTCTGAGAAGGTCTGTCTTAACTGAGGAGAGTAATGACTTATTTTATACACTGGCCTTGCAATCAGTGAGCTTGAGCTGTAGTGGGCAATTAACAGCTTTATTTTTTATGCAGCACTGGCAAGTGACCTTCCCTTGCGTGCACCAAGAATCACCTTTCCTGCTGCCCACAGGGTCTGACTGGCAGTGGGGACTCTCATGTGTCTCTCAGTTTCTGCCCACGTGGGAATGTCTAGAACTGTGCATCAAGCACCAGTATGTTTTTTTCTGGATTAAATATCTAAGATGGGGGCACTAACTTTTTAATTTTATGCAGGCCCTATGTAGTTCATTGGTTGTCCTTGGTATGATTACAGTTTCTAAACCCATATTTGGAAATGTGTCTTGACTGATGAAGGAAGAGGTTTATTGAGAGTTATAGGTCTCAACTAAAATCCTTCTGAGACTGTAAGAATATTGCAGGTCTACTTGTTCCATTGGTAATCTCACATTGGTGGTAAAGTCCTTAAGAGGCTTAATTTGTTCTATGACAAAACCTGATATATATATAAAAAATAATTACAGAATATGCATTCTCCAAGCTTTTGTTTCACTGAAATAATACTTTACTGCAGCCCCTTTCTGTCTGAGCAGTAGTTAGCTTTGTGCTTCATCAAGGCTGATTTGACATCATCCATAACTCTGGGATGTAAACAAAGCAGTGTTGGAAGCTACTAACTGTTTAAATGAATGAGGGGCTATGAAGCAAAGGCATATACTATAGTTTCACCTGAAGTGCTGAAGTACATCCCTGGTTCCCAAACATGAAGAAAAATGTTGGAGAGGTAGCTGGTCATGTGGCAGACAAGGAGTAAAGCAAAAAAAGAAATGCTATAAAAATTAATTGAAGCTCTCCATTTTTATCCCCAGCTACTATTTTGAAATTGTCCATATATAACTGATTGCATAAGGAACCCTGCAGATTTCTCATCTCTGTTTTCATATGTGTGGTCACAGGACCTGCCCACATACGTAAACCATAGGGTTTCTGACTACCACCCTCACACATCACTGCTGGGATTGCCTATACTTCAGTCCCTGCTCGTGCCAGGCCAACATACATATGTGGTGCATGTGTGTAATATTGAAATTTCTGGGGCAGGGTCTGTATTTTGTTCTAGCAGACACACACTGCACTTGGAAAGCCTCGATTTGCCAAAAGAAGAATTGCCTTTGGGCACACAGAGCTGTCAGCTCCTCAACCAGCACTCCCAAACATGCTCCAGGTAAGAGGCTGAGGGAGTATCAAAACTAAGAGTCCAACAACGAGACATGAGAAGTGCTCCCAGAGTGTTACAACACGCACTGGAGCCAAGGTGGGGTGAATGATCCTCCCCATCTCTTCCTAGACATGGTTCAAATGTAAAAGGATTCAGCCCTGGATCCTCATCCTGTATTTTTAACTCTATTTGAAATGTGTAATGAGATCCATTATCATCTGAAAATCAACTTTAAAAAGTTAATTTTTTAAAATGTTAAAATATATTCATAAATATCTATGTTGCTTTTCTGCTGATTTGGAAGATAATGATATTCTTTTAATAAGCTGTTTACCTAGTGATTGTTATCTTAGCAATGGGGATGGTCCCTTTCACAGGCTGCTCTTCTAATGGATTATGCAGCCCCTCTGAAAATATGTTTCATGAATCACAATGCTTTGTAAAATCACCTGGCCAAAAATTCAGTTACTCATTTGCAAACGTCTGTGGCTCTCCCTATAGCTTTTCAAGTGGACTCTGCTCCAGCTTCAAAGAAAAGCTATTTTACCCCCAGTTGTGCTCAGCTGGAAACAGTACATTTGCAATTTGCTATCATTTGACATGCAGAGGTTGAAAGCAAAAGAGATGAGCGGCCGGAAACGGGGAGCTGCGGGCAGTGGAACCGAGCGGATCGGCCGGGAACGGGGAGCCGCGGGCGGCGGGACCGAGGGACGGAAGGGATGAGCGGCCGGGAACGGGGAGCCGCGGGCGGCGGGACCCAGGGGCGGGTCAGCTGTTCCCGCGCCCGGCGCGCGCCCCCCGCGCCTTTCGAAACGCGCGCCAAGCCCGCGCGCTGCGCGCGTCTGGACGCTACCACTGCTGCTTCCCGAGCGGGGGGCGGCCGGTCGCGCCTTCTTTCCCCTCCTTCTGAAAGAACGGCGCCGCTGAAGGGACAGTAGCAAAGCTCCTCGTTAGACACGAATGGGAAAAGCGTTGCTTTGGCGGTTGCTCCTGTGTTTTTGTTAATTTCTGCTCATGTATTGCAGAAAACGCCCCTGCTTTTCTTCGTGATTGGTTACGCCCAAGGCGCCCTTCGTCACAAGACCCAGCCCATGTGTTCCCACCACACTTGACCGGCGGGAAACATGAAGCCTGCAGAGAACCCGGCTGCCTAACGAGGCGGAACCCTTTCCGCGTGAGAGCTGGGAAGAGGTGCTGGGGGGAAGGTAAATCGAGTGTCGCCGCGGGGAGGGCACATGGCGGCGGTGGTGGAGGGGGGCGGCGGGGCCGGCGGCGAGGGGCTGTTCCTCGGGCCCCCTTTGCCGGGTGGGGGTCTCTCGGGCCGGGCCCGGGCCCCTCTGCCGGGCGTCCCTCGGCAGCTCCTGACGCGGTCGGGTCTGTGCGGGTCTCCCATGCTTCCGATAGAGCACCCCGGGTTATGCGGTAACGAGCCGCTGCCATTCACGATCGCGCAGCCGGTGATGCGATTCGAGGTTTAAGGCAGCCCCCGGTGCGGAGCAGCAGCGCGGGGTTTGCGGGCGCTGGACAGAGCAGGGAGCGCTGTTGGGGGAGCGATTTGCCCGTAATTTGACATTCCAGGCGCACTGGCCCCTGCGGCGCCAGTGTCGGTGAGCTGTTGTTGTCTCCCCGCAGGAAAGCGGAGCGTGTGTTCCTGGTGTGATGCTTTGACTTCAGGCATAGAGAAGGAACAGGTTTCCAAGCGTTTGTATGTTGGAGGGCTTGGCCATACGGTGTCTAAGGCCGAACTGGAGGAAAGATTTGAGAAGTTTGGGCATGTTTTGGATGCAGAAATTATTACCAGAAAAGATGATCAGGGTATGTTTTGTTTTATCTTTTCAAGGTTCATTGCTTTTCAGTTTGAAGCGTGAAATGGAATTTTTGCTTCAGAGTCACTTTATTTTCACAAAATAGCTTAATTTTCAGTTTTAAAGGAAACACTGATATTACACAGAAGTTAACTGGATGTTTGTCATTGATCAGGGAACCCTGTGAAAACTTTTGCCTACGTCAGTGTCAGCATTTCTGATGCCGAGCTTAGAAAGTGTAAGTACATCTTTCTGGTTTTTACTTGTTGATGTTTTTGAGCCAGGTTGTTTTACTGATAACACATCTGATGTCACAACAGGATGTGGTCAAGGTAGAGCTTGTTTTATTCTGTTGCCTTCTTTAAGCTTCAATTTTATGGGTACCTTTCAGGTACAAACTTAAACCAAGTGAGCAGTGAGGTGTAATATCACGCTAAAGAAACGTCAGCCTGTCATAGAAGGAGGTGTAGTGAAGTCTGGGCTGTGCTTCTTTAACGTAAAAAATACTTATTTTCCCATCTCGTTGTTTTGCAGGCATGTCAATTTTAAATAAAACAAAATGGAAAGGAGGGACACTGCAAATTGAGTTGGCCAAAGAAAGCTTTTTGCACAGGTAAAAATCAGTTTTTAAAAATGCGTGTTGCTGCTCAAGTTACCCCTCTTCTGTTTATCTGATAATATTATGGCTGTGCTTTCATCTTCTACACTCTTTCAGTTTTCATAGAGAGTGGTGGAGTGTTGATTCATGTGTGATACTGCAACGTGATTTATGTTGTTATTCCCTTAAAGGGAACGTCAAGGTGTTGATTCCTTGAGCAGTGGGTGGTTGCTGTTCTGTGGGAGGGGGTCCCTGCCAGCTCGAATCCAGCACATGGGCTTTATTTAGTAGAGTACTTTTCCCATGTCTGATGTACTTCTTGGTACAGGCTTGCCACAGAGAGGGAGGAAGCAAAGCTGCAGAAAGAAAAGCCACAGAGAAATAACCAAGCATGTCTGTTGGAATCACTGAAAAAGGCTGGAGTTGTGGACTTCCACATGAAAGCAGTCCCGGGTACAGAGGTGGCAGAACACAAGGTATGCTGGGGGAGATGTGTAAGAGAAGTAAACCAAGAAAAAGCAAGCTCATTATATCTAAATTTATGCTAAATCTCTGTGCCTTATGTAAAGACATGTAATTATTGGGGGTGACAGTCCAAGTTGTGAAAAGTGGGCTGAAGAAATACCTCCTGTAGAGACAAGGAGAAGGCTCCTGTTATTCAGAGAGAGTGCTCAGGCATTGGAATGGGCTGCCCAGAGAGGGGGTGGATTCCCCATCCCTGGAGGTTTTTCAACTGAGCTTGGCCGTGGCACTGAGTGCCATGATCTGGTAAAGGGACTGGTGTTGGACCAAGGGTTGGACTTGATGATCTCAGAGGTCTTTTCCAACCCAATCCATTCTATGATTCTGTGATTCTTTGCAGTGACTGGAAATAATTGTGATCTGCTTGTCCCCTCTCGTGGTGTTAAATCAGGAAATGCTTTGTTCCTTGTGTATGTTGGGAATTTGCATAAGCCTGTAGCATAATGTACATTCATGTCACCCTTAAAAGCTTGTAAAGAGACTGTGTGACTTACTTTTATACAGCACATAATTTTTGGTGGCTGGGCTGTCAGGAACTGCTCTCTGTGCTTCACATTCAGGATTAGGGTCTGCACGTGCTTACAAGAGGAAGATTAAAATCACTGAACATGCAAATTAAGACAGGAAAAATAATATTAATTGGAAAGTTTTGAAAATTATTTGCAAAGCACAGAATGGTGTTAGAGGGATTTTTGTGTGTGTGTGGCAAAGGGGAAGAGAGCAAAATAATAGTGATTCTGTCTGTGCAGTGGCTGCTGTTAACTCATAAACCAGAAGCCATATATTAGACATAGTACTTGCAAAGTAAAGAAATTTACTACTTTGTTATCATTCTTTATTTGCAGGTCGTAGAAGTTTGGGGTTTTGGTTGGCTTTGGGTTTTGTTGTTTTTGAGAAGGAAGCTGGCTAAGTTGCACAGTACGATTATATCTCACTAAAGAGCATAAACAAAAATGAATTAGTCACAGATGGTTCTTTTATTAGTAGTTCTGTTATCCAAGAACAAACATCTTTCTCTGTTCCAGGATTACTTCCACTCTCTTTTTGTTTAACACCGTTTACTTTTCTTTTCCTATAGAAGTGGGTTGTTGGTAAATTTGGCAGAGTCTTGCCTGTCCTCCACCTCAGGAATCCGCAAAAGAATAAAATATCCTTTTCCTACTGTCTGGGCATAGGCACAGTTCCCTTCCTTCTTCTGTCATATGGAGAAACAGTTGCTGAACAGTCTTAATTTTGATTGCTATGTCAGACTCAATTTACTGAATCCCTCAAGTGTGTCTTGCAGTAAATTTGTGTGATTTGGAGCAGTTTCTTAGACTGCACAAGTCAGTTGCTTAAAGACATGAGATGAAAAAGGGCTCCTTGTTGTCCTTTCGTGTAGAATTCAGCCTGTTCAGAAAGACTCGAGTCTGTTTGCTGGAGGAATCTTGTTTTAATTCCTTAACTCAGACCAACGTTGTGAAATATGACCCCTCAAAGTACTGCCATAACCTGAGGAAGCTGGAGCCAGACCGGGCACAAGCAGCTCCTGTGCCTGAGCTCACCCAGCACTTGGAAGGGAGAGATGTCAGTGCAAACAGGAAACGACAAGGAGAGTTCTCTGGGATGAAGAAACCACCTAAAAAACCGAGGCCACTGTGCAGTGAGGCCCTGAATGGAGCAGCAGCTCTGTCCTCTGGGTGCCAGCCCCGTCCAAAACACACCAGCTCACCACAACTCAGCCAGAGATCAAACCCCAAACCCAATGACGAGTTGAAATTGCCTCCATCGAGGAGTCTGGATAGTAAAACGCCAGGCAAAGGTTTATCATCAGATCAGAGGAATGTTAGTGGAGTTACAGCTCGAAATAACACGAGTGTTTCTGACAGTGATGTTGATTCTGAAGAGGAGATCAGAGCCATGGTAAAGAAAGAGACAGAAAAATGGAAAGCTGGAAATGCTGAGACTGAAAGTGACCCCTTGGAAATCGCTGGGGATGATTTTGGATTAAAATACAGTAGTCACTGGTCCTTAAGCAAGCCAGATGCCATGAAGAAAACCACTAAAGGAAGTTACAAAGAGACTGTGGAATATGGTAATGGTTATGATTCAGCAGGTACAGATGAAATTATTGCTGAAGGTAAAACTCCAGATCCAAATAGCAGCAAAACTGCAATTTTAGAAGATTCTGAACAGATGAAGGTGGAAAGTAAAAAAATCCTAGCTAACAAAAAAAGTGCTTTGTTAAATGACTCATCACTGAAAACTCAAAATGTAGAAGGAGAACACATTGAAAAAAAGTGGAAAATTAAAAAATCCAAAATTGGTGCATTGCAAACTTCAGCAGTTACCAGTACAGCAGAGACAAGTGATAGTGAGAGCTCTCACTCGGAGTCTGAGCAAGGGGAGTCTGAAATCAGTTCTGACTATGAGTCCATGATGCAAAACTGTTACCGCTTAGACCTTTCCTTACATGACTTAAAAGCATTGGCTGCCAAAAACACTGGGACACCTGCAGAGGAATCTGATGGTGCACAGAGTTCTGCTCAGTCCCCTGCTGAAGAAAATCCTAAGGGTAATGCAAATAAACCAAAACTTCCTAAATGTCACCCTGCAGATAAAAAAAAAAAGCATCTCTCCTGACGATGTGCTGGCTGATATTTTAGCAGGGGAGAATAAGGAAAGCTCCAAGGGACAAAATAATTCACGTTTGAAATATCAGCCCTTCAGGGGAATGGGGTCCCTTTGTGTGAAAGAGTCAACTAAGGACAGTACTGGGTTAAAAAAGGGGTCTGTAGGTTTAGGACTTGGAGCTTGTGTATTTTCTTCTGGGGAGGAGTCATCTAAAAGACAGCCCAAGAACCATCCATTGTGTGCACTTCAAGTCAGCAGTAAAAAGAGACAAAATGTGCCCAGTGAGCAGCATGAGGCACCGTCACCTGGTGCCTCCTCAGCAGATGAGAGACATCAGCCTGTTTCCAGGCCATGTTTACAGGGGAAGAAAAAAGACAGGAGTTCTCCACAAGACCACAGTTCAGAGCATGGAGCTGCCTCTCCCAGCCTTGATCAGAGTGACAGTGAGAGCAGTGACAGGGACAGCAACGCTGCAGGGGCTCTGAAACACGTTAAACGGCAACGGGAGAGCCCAAAACTGCTTTCCAAAAAAATGAAGATGAATGTAAGCAATAAAAAGCCAGAACGCGAAGCTAATACATGTGAGAACAGGAAGACAAGCCTTCCAGAAGATAAGGAGCTTTGTCTTCATGCTACTGCTTCAAAGGAATCTGCAAGAGACAAACAGGAGCAGGACAACCAGAGGAGGCTGGCGGCTCTGGAGGAGAGACACAGGGAGAGAGAACTCCAAAAGAAACTCATTCAAGGAGCACTTTCGAATCTGGTAATTACACTCACAACTTTTATCTGAATAGTCCAGAGTACAAGGAAAAGGGTAATTAATGTATGTGAATTAAGATTCCTAAAAATCATAGTCTGGATCTTCTGATACATTGCCAGTTTTGAGTATATACAAAATCCTGCATACCTCGTCCCTGGAATGCCTCTGGAGTTGCAGGAGGAATAGCAGAGGTCATGGAAATGCCTTTTAGATACTTCTGTATTAGTGCAGCAAGTACTTGCTGTGTTTGACCTGACATTTCCCCCTTTCCTAGGACGGCCAGCCAGCAGGGAAGCACAAACACATCCTATTCGATTCAGACACGGAAAATGAGACGTTGAAAAAAGACGCAAGTTTGGGAAATATGCCTGGAGAAGTAAGTGTTATTAGGCAAAAGCCCTGTGTGACCATGCCTTTTGTTCTGAAGATTAGATTTCCTAGTGAAGTGCCAGAGAAATGTAGGTAAGTTTTGAATTAACATCAGACAGGTTTGACAGTACTTAACCATTCATCTAAGAAAGCTTGAGAGCTTGGAGAATTTGGAAGGAGTTTGAGATTGGTACAGAAGGTATTCTAACTTAGAAGAGAAAGAACTTCTGTATAATTAGTGTTGAAATTCCTCTGCTTTTAGGCAAAGGCAGGGGAGGAGATTGGGCTTGAGCAGTACAGAAGTACTCTGCTCTTTCTGAGACTGGATGAACTGCTAAGGCAGTATCTTGTTTTTGTTGAGCTCCAAAGAACTGTGTAAGGCTTCGTCTTTACTATCATTAGCAGACTCCTCATGATTTTACTGCCATGGTTTAGTACAATTAAATACTTATTTTTTTCTCAAATAGAACTTCTTATCTATGACATTTTTTAATCGCATCTCTGCTAAAACTTTAAAGCATTGGGTTTGCTTTTGTTGGGATTTTGCCTTATAAATGTATTGAGATTAGGACCATTATCGTTATTTAGCCATTGACATTTTTACCTTCCTTGATGTAATCAGAAATTTGCAATTTTTTAACTGTTGTAAAATCTGAGTTGCCCATTTGTAATGGTTCTACCCATGGCTTCCTCAGTAACCACTGTATCTAAGGAAGTTACAAGTATTCCACATGTGTCTTCCACATAGTAGGGGAGGAGGGGTTTTTGGTTTTGGTTGTCCCTTTTTCCTTGGCCGGGGTTGCTGGTGGGAGAGGCTGGAGTCTGATCCCTTCGGTTGCTGGTGGTTCTCCTGTCCTGGGTGAGATTGTTTCATGCTTGTTCCCCTTCCTTGAAGTTTTTAATTGTGTTTGTCTGTTTCATTTGGGTTTTTTTTGGTTTGGTTTTGTTTCTTCCCAATTTTCTTGTTGATCAGTCCCCTTTTCCCTTTCCCCTGGGGGTGGGATCCTACGTACTGTGTACACAGTGTGATTGTGAATGTTAGAAAATATAATTTCTTCTTTTTATTCATTTCAGTTTCTTTTGAGTTAATTTCTTTTCAGTGTTTCTTCCGTTTGCTGGGGAGGCTTTTGAGAGGGGGGAAGGGGGGCCAGTCGAGAGTTGGTAAAAAGCTAGGCTAAACCTGGACACCATTACGTGGATATTTTGCCCATGATGAAATGGAATAATCATAATTTTAATTTTATAATTATAAACCAGAGTTGCACGAGGTGTGTATACAAGATAAGATTGGCAGCATGTTGATCAGTGCTGGAAATGCACAGGGTTGTGCAGGAAATCCACTTTTTCAGGAAAACTGGAAAGCACATGAACAAAGTTGGTACTGATTTATATTCTCAGATGTAAATAACCTCCTTCTTTTGTTTTTCCTTTTTGTTTAACAAAGGATACATCTGCTCCCAAGCCTTCAGGCAAACTGTTTGACAGCAGTGAGGACGAGGAAGACAACACGGACGATGAACGATTCATAATTAAGCCACAGTTTGAAGGCAAAGCTGGGGAAAAAGTGAGTGAACCCATCACTGGAATTTAGTTTTCCTCTGAGAGTCTATAGGGCCACTTCAGAGGAACAGAACTGGTAGGCTTGTATTATTACTGAGTATGATTTATATCAATTTACAATAGAATTCCCTTCAACAGAGGAAAGAGTGGCCATGGAGGAAATAATGTGTGGTGTTATCTTTGTATCCAAAGAAATTCCTGGAAAAGGCCTCAAGAGCTAAAGATTATTAGTATGTTGCCATGAAGTATGAAAAGAAAGGGATTGAACGTTGCTGATTTCCTCCTCCAGTGCTTAAGAGCACTTGTTTCATTTGTTTAGCTCCTGAGGCTGCAGTCCCGATTTGGCACCGATGAAAGATTCCGCATGGACGCCCGATTCCTGGAGAGTGACAGTGAGGAGGAAGGTAAAGCTGCCCATACTTCCTGGTTACTGGTAGTAATGGAGCCATATCATGGAGCTTCAGCTTTTGAAGCACCTTATGGCCTCCTTTGGCTTCTTTGGTGATCCCTTAAAAGAAAACCACCCACCTCTGCTGTGGCTCTGCATGGGAAACACCAGGGGTGGCTGTGCTTTCTTAAAGGTGTATGCTGCAAAAGTATTTGGAACAGCTGAGTGAGGCACATGTGCCTAATAAAACAACATTTGAGACTATTTTTAATACAGCATGATATCAGAATGTGTTTATCCACATTGAAAAACTGGGTAAGCGGTGACTTAGAAAAACCCCCTTTTGGATCATTATATTCATTTAAACTGTTTGTTTTGTAGCCATCCTGCAGCCTGTGGCTGATTTGGCAGTCTTAAGTAGGGTCATTTTTTTTCTTTAGCAGCAGAAGGCAGAAAAGCTGAAAATAGAAAAAGTTTGAATATCCACCCCCAAGAAAAAGAAATTAACCCAGTTTTCAGGATTCAATTTCTTTCTGAAACTTAAATTTTTGCCTCACTCTGCTATTCCCTTCATTGCTTTCATGTGATCTTCTGTAGAGCATCAGCAGTGGCAGAGGGGTTGCAGTTACATGACAGCAGCAGGAAACATGTTAAATACCTGATCTGGCCTTCACATGAAATAGATGCCCAGAACTGTTCTAACCCAAGATTTTCTACAGTGCAAGGCACAAAGTCTCTGAGTAGCTTTTAGATAAAGGAAGTGATGTGTTGATAGACGTGAGCTCTGCTAGTACTGTAGTGATACTATGCATCAAATATCACAGGCTCAGCAGGGAAAATATAATGTATTTCTTGTTATCTTAGCAGAGACAAAGAGCTTGAAGGCAGATGAGGAAGACGAACTTGCTGCAGAGAAAAAGAAAACTCTGCAGATACTGGGAAGCCTCTTGAACATCAACCTGGAACAGCCTAAGCCAAGTAAAACAGCAACAAGTGCCAAGAAATTCAAGTATGAATCATCTGCCATCAGTGAAGGAGTTCTAGGGTGGCTTCAGTTTTGCCGGTGTTTCCTAACCAAAATTTCTGCCTAGATGGCTGAGGAAAGTACTTCCTTTCTTGTGTGTATTTGAAGTCAGTATTTAATGGAATTCCCAGGCACTGACTAGCAGGGACTTTCTAAATGTCAATTACATTTTGGAGAGATTTTGGTGAAGAAGCCAAT
Source organism: Pithys albifrons albifrons (assembly GCF_047495875.1). Lineage (NCBI taxonomy): Eukaryota > Metazoa > Chordata > Aves > Passeriformes > Thamnophilidae > Pithys > Pithys albifrons. The sequence continues at coordinate 12,207,349 of NC_092460.1, forward strand.
TTGAATTTGTATCCTACTGTAAAGGTTTGGGGTAGCTTTCATTTGAGCCTTTAGAGTGTCTCATGGTTTCTCTTTGCCTTTCTATTTTCTTAGAGACATTAATGCCCTCCGTTACGATCCCACCAGACAGGACCACGCAGTTTTTGAAAGGAAACCAAGTACTACAGAAAAGGAGAGGTAATATTACAGCTTGGTAACTATAGTTGTGATGTTTCTCCCCTTAGAGAGAAGCCTATGGCAGCAGACTGAGTTTGAAACTACGCAGACTGCTATTTTCTCTTTAGTCCTCCCTGTGATTGCAGAAATCAATATACAATAGGAATTGTGAGCACTAAAACCAGCATGCAGTGTCATCTTTTCTTTGTAGTCCATCTACTCTCTGTATGCCATTTTCTGTCCTCACTGAAGGTGAGAAAGGTCAAGTCATGGACTTGAAGATTTGAGAAGTTTTCAAGAGACATGTGTATTAGCTCTTATCCTGTGAAAAAGCATATTAGCTCTTAACATTTCTTTTGCCAGAAGAGAAATCTGTCCTAAGTATCTTCATTTATGAACTACCACATGTTAAGTGAAAAGTCCCTTAATGATGTGGGTAATAAAAAGGAGGCTTGTTCCTGCCTTTAGAATCAAAGCTCAGATGTTTCCCCTGCACTGCTCTCTCCCTTAAAAGTGAACTCCTCATCAATGTGCATGGCTGAGTTTAGGAAAACATCAAGAGCCAGGTGGCTCTTTCTTTTAAAAACAGCTGTGTTGTGTTACTGTCCTCAAACAATCCCATTTCAGTAAAGCTAAAAGGAAGAAGAAGAAGAAAGAAGAGAGTGAGAAACTGCCTCAAGTGTCTGAAGAAGTCTATTATGATATTGCTGCTGATTTAAAAGACTTATTTGGATCTTCAAAGAGCCAATCAGAGAAACGTGAGGGAATACCCTGGGACAAAGATGATGCAGAAGACTCTGCCCCACCTGACTATTTGGAACCTGTCTCTGGGAATAACACAGCTCAGGAGCCGAGTGGTTTCAAGTTTTCCTTCTTTGGAGACACAGAGAAGTCAGGTGTAAAAGAAGGTAAGAGCAGGACAGTGCAATTTCTAGTGAATGGCTCATGTCAGGCACTGTGCAGGACTACGGTGCTTAGAAATTCAGAATCCAGGGCATTTTCAGAGGCAAAAGTGAGTAATGAGGCAGAATCATTATGATCTTCAGTTACACTTGCCAGGATTGTGGTAGCTCAGCTTGCGCCCCAGGAATCTTGAAAGGGATGTTTTGAGAAAGAACGATTATTTATTTGTTTTTTTTAAACAGTGATGGACGTTGTTGTCATCCCCTACATTTCTCAGACAGGGAAAAAGGTGATATGCCAAGTCAAAGTTTCACACAACCCAACAAGATTTGAAATCAAAGGTGTGTTAATGGAGTAATGTGAGCAAAAGCAAATCTGGAGTTGACACCAAGAACATTCAAGATTGCTTTATTATTTACTTAATTTTCTTATTGTACCTTTAGAAAATTGAAACTGAATGACCCATGACTATAGGGGATATAAGTGTTACACACTCAAGATTAAAACATACTGAATTAAGTCAGTCAGTAAGGTAGGAAACAAAACAAACCATGTGAAGTTAAATGAAAGATTTAAAACAAACCAAGCCCCCCACATTTTTGTTGACTTCAGAAAGGATTCACTGTTCTGAATGCACTAATAAAGGTTTCAGGATATGAAAGAGACCCCCAGAACAAAGTGAAAAATACCTGAGCAGAGATGTAGTTCAGAAAGCCCGAGAGGGGGAGGTTTTCATCCTTCTTAAATCTGCTTTTCCAATGTAAGTTCTTCACTGGGAAGTAGGGTTTTTTGCTGGCAAGTAGAGGAATAATCTGATTTTTTATTTCAATTGTGATAATCTTGCAGAGCCCTACATCCTTGAAACAATAAAACCTGCAAAAGTCACATGGCAAGAAGATCCACGTTTCCAGGACAGCAGTTCTGAGGATGGTGATGAGCCAGAGGCATCAGAAATTGAAAAGGATCAAGAAATGCAAGTTGTATTTGTTTTCTATTTGGTTGTAGTAATTTGCTGCTGTGAGAATAGCAGCACTCAGGTCCTGGGAAACTGCTGTCTTCATTCCACATCTCTGAGCAACGGAAGTTATCCTGGAAAACCATTCCTTGCTGCACAGAGTGTAACAGTGAAACATCCCAACAGCCCATTTGCTTTGACCTTGAGTATAAAAATACAAAAGCTGAGTTTGTGGTTGAACACTGGAGAAATTAAGTGGGTAATTTTGGTTCAACCCAAACCAGTTTTGGTTTGGCCAAAAGTCAGAGACGTAGTAAATTTTCTTTTATAAAAGGGTCTTTTTTATAGGAGACCGTATTTGGTTACTGTGGAGGAATGTTCTTCCATGCATTCTGTTTCTCTGAAGCACTACAGCTTTAACTTGCATTAATGGAATTTGACAGTAACTTTCTTGATGTTAAAGTTTCCTTGTGTTTGTCCAGGTTTCTTTGCTTGCCACAAAGAGAAAGTACAAGATTTTTCTTCTTCTCCAAAGACGATGAACGACTGAGAGGTACAACAGAACTTACTCACTGTCACTCCTTTTTTGGTTTCTTTCAAAAGTCTTACTGAAAGTCAGGGAAGAAGTTCTGTCTAGTTATTTGTTCTGTAACACAGGTGAGAGGTTTAAGGAAAAAAATAAATTGCAAGTTTTCATTCGTATTTGTGGTCTAAATTGAGGTAGAATCCCATGACAAACTGCTGGTAACAAAAACGCTGACCATCTGTCTTGCTTCCATTTTTTTTCAGAGAATTGCCTAATATGTACCTGGCCTTTTAGGGCTTACCAAAAAAAAATCACAAATGCCTTTCAGGCATATATATCATCATTAATTTTTTCCTGTCCTTCTGGTGTTACTATTCATAGTGTCGAATACTCTTATTAGCCACATATGTCCACATCGTTCTTGATTCTAATTAATGTGGATTTTTTTTCTTCTGAATATAGTGAATTTTGTATTTAAAAACAAACAAAACAGCAGCAAAAGGAAACATTCACAGCCTCGAACAATTCCACAGACCACAACAAGAATTGCTTCTGATATTTTATGCAGTAACTTATCAGGACAGTCTCAAATAATGTTTTTTTCTTGAGACATATGAGGTAACAGTCATGAACTGTCTTGCTGTGTTCATACAATTAGTGCACTGAAATCTTCCAGCCTGTCTGATTTACAGGCCCTGTTGAAAGTGAGACCTCAGTCCTCAGCAGGCATGAATTTTCTTGGGAGATGTGGGGTAATGGTGCTGAGCTCTTAATGAAACAGGTGCAATTTCACTGCAGTTCCTATCTTGGCATATTAACTGCTGCTGCCTTTTGTTTTCTTTAGTACACAGGGCAGTAGTTCAGAGCATTTCTGTTGGAGCCAATCATGTTGTGGGGGATAAGAGATTATGAATGATAGGAAGAATATGAAGGATAGACCTTCTGACTTGATTGCTGTCTTGCTCATGAGTTTTACAAACAGCAGCATTTTCAGAAGTGTTTAAGGAAATCAATTTGTTCTTTTTTGGGCAGAGGGCCCAAAGTTATTTTGTAGATCAGTTGATCTCAGTGAAGAACAAGATGGTTGGGAAGATAGACGAAGATTATTGATTGAGGTGAGTATTTAACATCTCTTCCTTGGTAACTGTGGGCATGAGGAGGGAACACGGCTGCTTATTTGCATGAAGAATTAAGTTCAGGACCTCTAGAAAGGCTGGCAATTTTGTAATTGCCGAGGAACTAAACTTCTGTAGTATACAAGTGTGCATAACACCATGTTATGATGTCCCGTCAGGTAAATTAGTGAATCTCTGTAATGTACAGGACCAGTTACTTAAGTGTATGTAAAAATACAGGTGAATCTAGAAACTTGTATTAATCATTATTATTTTTTTCATAATTTTATGTTGTATTTTAAATATTTCCAGGAATGCAGGAAGAAGCATAAGGATGCAAAAAGGAAAGTGAAAGCAAAACAATAAATATTTCTTATTTTACTGATCAGAAATGTTTCATATTTCTTCTTTGAAGAAGCTGCCAAACAATGTTACTTTCAAAACCCTTTCAAAAATCTAACAGGAAAGAATATTGGCAAAAACTGCTAAGACTTTGTTTCTAAATAGGGACATGTTTATTTTCAGTTTGATGTTTGTTCCATGTTTTGGGGTTTTGTATGTATGTATATACATATAGAAATACATATATACATATGGTTTAAATGTGACGTGCTGCTTTGTTCGATTTCTGGTAATTCTATCATATAATGAAGATCTTCTGCTGTGTCCTCTGGCTCCACTGCTGAAGGCTGAGAAAGAACAGATACCTCTTTCTCTGTAAGATTATATAACTTGTATTCTGCCTAACATAATAGAGAGCATATTTTAGATTGATTTACAAATATTTGGACTGTGTTATTTCTAGGGTGAAAGTTTCCCAGAAGTTAATGAAAATACATACATAATAGACATATATATATACCCATCTATATATGCGTATGTGCATAAATATGTATGTATATTTACATGCATATATAACAGGTTTATGAAATGAATAATTTGTATTTGTTCACAGAGCTGAATTTTTACTTTTTTTATAGAGTTTTTATATTTATAAATACAGGGGACAGATGTTGCTGGTGTTGTATGCTTGGTATGAAATGAATATCTATTCCTGTATGTTATGTCCACTTAGACCTGTGCTGCAGAGGCTCTGCCAAGGCCATCCTGGGCACCTGCTGCCAGGCCCTGCCTGGCCCCAGCCCAGGGACACCCGAGTGCTTTGCCTTTTGCCTGTGTCCAGAGCAGTAGAACTGTCACATTCCCAGCTGTCTCTCAGGCTGGACCAAGCACTGGACTAAGGTAGTGCAAGTAAGATTCAGCCTCTATTGCAAATAAATCAAGGTAAAGTGACTCATTTGAAACAGCAGGAAAGTAACTGTTGATACATCTGTCAAATCAGTAACTTCTATATCAAATTTTCACCTCAAACAAGTAATTTTAAGAGATTATAATGTGTTTAAATTTGTACGTGTGGCTGGGCTTCACCAATGAAGATTTGGGAAGGGCTCTCCTCATGTGGGTGTGCCCTTCCAGCCTGCACAGTGGATTTTTTTGGGGAGGCACAGGGTGCGCAGAACTGGCCCCACCGTTTAAGTCCTAAGGATCATCTGCCATGGCCGAGCAAGCTTGGACTGTGACAGTGAAGTCCTCAGGACTACAACCTACAGCCCCTGATGTTCCCAGGAGGTCTCCCATCCAAGTACTAACCAGGACTGACCCTGCTGAGCTTCCGAGATCTGATGGGATTGGATGTTAGGGTGGAATTTAACTGCCCTCCTGTTTAAACATAGTATTAATAACTGTCCTCACAGCTTTGAATTTAAGGTGGGGGCAAATTATGCTTTCTATTATTGTTGACATAAGACCTGCCTCGGAACCTCGGCTGCCGAGGGGAGGTGTCACAGTGGGTGGTGGGGGCTGAGGCCAATCCCGCCCATATTCCAGGTGCACGCTGCTGATGTCACAGTGGCCACTGTGACCTATGGGGCCAAGGGTACAAAAGGGAACTCTGGGCTCAGGCCCTGTGTCAGTGTTACCTGACAATGCGAGGAGAAGGAAGAGGAGGATAGAGCTGCCCAGGGAGAGCCTCACAGTTTCAGGCTCTCAGCCTGTGCTGCAACGTCGTCCACCTCGCACTTCTCAGAATCAGCAAAGGAGCATCTCAAGGTGACTGTGGTGTTCCTTGACTGGACAAGAGAAGGGGGAGAGGGGCAGAAGCCTCTCTCGTATTTCAGAGCCAGCGGAGAAGAGTCTGGAGCAGACCTCAGTGTTCCAGTGTCAGGGTCTGACCGCTGAGACGCACCATGTCAGACAGGACAGAGGAAGCCCCCGGAGTGAGTGACCCAGGTGAGACCAAAGTGCCCCTCCCACAGCCGGGCAGAGGGGCTGTCAAGGATGGCCAGTGCAGGGCTGGAAGTGGTGGCAGGGGAGGCAGGAGCCATCCAGCCATCTCGGGGCTGGGGCCCTCCTTTGCTCAGCAAGCCGGGCCCAGCTGGGGCAGGAGGCACCTGCTGGGACACCTGTGCCCACAATGGCCCATCCTCTCCAAGGCCTCCAGCCCTGTCCTTCATCCAGGCAGGCACAGAGCAGTCACAGAGCAGCCCTTGGGGTCAATCCCACAGGGATGCTGTCCCCAGCCCCGCAGAGGTGCCATTCCTGGTGCCATTGACTCTCTCCCTTTCAGCATGCCTGCTGTGTAAACGATCAGAGGCTGACCCGGACATCTGTGGGAAAAAACTTGAGAGATGTGGGCTCTGTGCCCACATGTTCTGCCTGGTGAGTTGCTCTCTGGGTTCCCTCCAGCTTTCCAACACGCAGTCCCTGCCACTCTGTCCTTACGAGCGCATCGTCTTTCCTGCAGTTTTTTGCCACTCTCCTTCATCAGCAAGGGAATGAGCGGGTAGGATTCCTGGGCTTTCTCCCAAAGGATATCCTACTGGCTGTCCACCGGCTGGCACAGAAGGTGAGAGCCTGACATGAGCGGGGAGATTTGTACCAGGCGAGGTTTGCTGGAGCTTAGCCCAGACTCCAAGAAAGGAAGACCAGCCCTTGCCAACAGCTCTGGGACAAGGAGGAGACCCCAGGGCTGCTGCTGATGGGGCTGTTGTGCTCTTTCCAGCGCTGCTTCATCTGTGGCCAGAGCGGGGCCACCATCACCTGCTGTGAAATGGAGTGTGACCTGAGCTTCCACCTGCCCTGTGCCAAGGAGGCTGGCTGTGTCACCCAGTACATTACACCGTACAGGTACCTCCTTCCCCCTCCTCTCCACCACCGGGGAGGAGCCCAGCACTTCTCACCCCACCCATCTCTTGTGTCCCCAGCTCCTACTGCCCTGCACACAGACCACAGCAGGCAGTGGAGGCGACTCTCGAGCCAGGCACCCAATGCCTCATCTGCATGGAGCCTGTGGAGGACAGAAAGACTTTCAAGACCATGGTGTGCCCAGAGTGCAAAAGCACCTGGTTCCACAGGGACTGCATCCAAGTAGGAGTAGTTTCCTCACACCCAGGGGAACAGCAGGGGCTCAGCAGCACCAGGGCCTCACTCAGCGCTGCTTGTTTCTCCTGCAGGGACAGGCTCTGTCTGCAGGTATTTTAGCCTTCCAGTGCCCCCTCTGCAGAGGCCATCGGGAATTTCTCATGGATATGTTCAATGTGGGGATCCGAATCCCCTTCAGGTTGGTGTCCTTCTGCCTGGCTCACAACACAGGAGGCTGCAAGTCTTGGCCCTGCACTGCTTTGGGAGGGCCACGTTCAGCTTCTCACAGGAGTTGGAAATGGCACAGTGGAAAGGGCAGGGACTCACCTGCCAGATGCCAGGGCAGGCGGAGCTCATCAGTTTTCCTTTTCCCTGTCAGAAAGCCATTATGGGAGGAAGGCAATGCATTCAGGGACCTGGGAGTGAGGCACCACCAGTGCAATGCCAGAGAGTGTCTTTATCCAGGAGGCAGAGAGGAGGCAGAGGAAGAGGGGTAAGTTGCCAGAGGGGGGCCGTGGGGGGCTCTGCAGAGGATCTGTGCCTTGGCAAGGGCTGAAAGCAGAAGGAGCCTGAAGGAGAGCTTGGCCAGATATCCCATGCTTTTGACACTTTGTCCTCACGGCCATCAATCTTTTTGCTTCCCCAGGCCCTGGGAAATGCTCCTGTGCAGCTCCTGTGCTGCCGAGGGTACCCACAAACGCTGCTCCAACCTGACAGACAGCGCAACCAGCTGGGAATGTGGCAGTTGTGCTCCTCTGGACACAGGTAAGAGACAAAGCACACAGGTGCCCCTGGGCTGGGGCCATGCAGGGCCTGGCATCAGGTGGCCAGGATGGCTTGGCAGAGCCTGTCTGCTCCAGGAGGGCTGGGGGCACTGCTCTGGCCCAGCCTGCCTTGGGCCTGGGGAGCCCTTGACCTTCCCACTTCCCCTTACAGCCCCCGGGAATGAGTCAGAGCTGGACATCCCTGACCTGGGCACACAGGACAGCAGCTCCTCCACCAGTCCTGGGCCTGACCTCACACAAAATGGCTCCTGCCAGCAAGGTCAGGCCCCAGATCCACAGGGCCAGCGCAGAACTCTGCGTGACAGAACCCATGTGCCAACACCAAGTGCTGGGCAGCGCCAGCCCAGGCAGAGACAATCGGGGACATCCTGCAGGCAAAACTGCTCCCGCCTGCAACATCGGACCCCAGATCCACCTATCGGGTCCACAAGTCCCCATGACAGGAGCCGCGTGAGACCATCAGGTATTGCGAGTCGCACACGTAGCCAGGAAGAAACAGGGACATCGCGCAGGCAAAACTGCTCCCGCCTGCAACGGCAGACGCCAGATCGACCTGGTGGGTCCAGAGGTCGTTGTGACAGAAGATGTGTGAGACCACTAAGTTCTGGGAGTAGCAGCTCCAGTCAGGAAGAAACAGAGGCATCCCACAGGGGAAAACGTCCCCACCTGCAATGGCAGACCCCAGATCGATCTCGCAGGTCCAGAAGTCGACGTGACAGAAGGCGTGCGAGATCACCAAGTGCTGGGAGTCGCGGCTCCAGTGAGGAAGTGACAGAGACATCCCGCAGGGGAAAACGTCCCGGCCAGCAACGGCAGACCCCAGATCGATCTCGCAGGTCCAGAAGTCGACGTGACAGAAGGCGTGCGAGATCACCAAGTGCTGGGAGTCGCGGCTCCAGTGAGGAAGTGACAGAGACATCCCGCAGGGGAAAACGTCCCGGCCAGCAACGGCAGACCCCAGATCGATCTCGCAGGTCCAGAAGTCGACGTGACAGAAGGCGTGCGAGATCACCAAGTGCTGGGAGTCGCGGCTCCAGTGAGGAAGTGACAGAGACATCCCGCAGGGGAAAACGTCCCGGCCAGCAACGGCAGACCCCAGATCGATCTCGCAGGTCCAGAAGTCGACGTGAAAGAAGGCGTGCGAGATCACCAAGTGCTGGGAGTCGCGGCTCCAGTGAGGAAGTGACAGAGACATCCCGCAGGGGAAAACGTCCCGGCCAGCAACGGCAGACCCCAGATCGATCTCGCAGGTCCAGAAGTCGACGTGAAAGAAGGCGTGCGAGATCACCAAGTGCTGGGAGTCGCGGCTCCAGTGAGGAAGTGACAGAGACATCCCGCAGGGGAAAACGTCCCGGCCAGCAACGGCAGACCCCAGATCGATCTCGCAGGTCCAGAAGTCGACGTGAAAGAAGGCGTGCGAGATCACCAAGTGCTGGGAGTCGCGGCTCCAGTGAGGAAGTGACAGAGACATCCCGCAGGGGAAAACGTCCCCGCCAGCAACGGCAGACCCCAGATCGATCTCGCAGGTCCAGAAGTCGACGTGACAGAAGGCGTGCGAGATCACCAAGTGCTGGGAGTCGCGGCTCCAGTGAGGAAGTGACAGAGACATCCCGCAGGGGAAAACGTCCCCGCCAGCAACGGCAGACCCCAGATCGATCTCGCAGGTCCAGAAGTCGACGTGACAGAAGGCGTGCGAGATCACCTAGTGCTGGGAGTCGCGGCTCCAGTGAGGAAGTGACAGAGACATCCCGCAGGGGAAAACGTCCCCGCCAGCAACGGCAGACCCCAGATCGATCTCGCAGGTCCAGAAGTCGACGTGAAAGAAGGCGTGCGAGATCACCAAGTGCTGGGAGTCGCGGCTCCAGTGAGGAAGTGACAGAGACATCCCGCAGGGGAAAACGTCCCGGCCAGCAACGGCAGACTCCAGATCGATCTCGCAGGTCCAGAAGTCGACGTGACAGAAGGCGTGCGAGATCACCAAGTGCTGGGAGTCGCGGCTCCAGTGAGGAAGTGACAGAGACATCCCGCAGGGGAAAACGTCCCCGCCAGCAACGGCAGACCCCAGATCGATCTCGCAGGTCCAGAAGTCGACGTGACAGAAAGCGTGCGAGATCACCAAGTGCTGGGAGTCGCGGCTCCAGTGAGGAAGTGACAGAGACATCCCGCAGGGGAAAACGTCCCCGCCAGCAACGGCAGACCCCAGATCGATCTCGCAGGTCCAGAAGTCGACGTGACAGAAAGCGTGCGAGATCACCAAGTGCTGGGAGTCGCGGCTCCAGTGAGGAAGTGACAGAGACATCCCGCAGGGGAAAACGTCCCCGCCTGCGACATCAGACCGCGGATCCATCCAGCCGGTCAAGAAGTCGTCATGACAGAAGCTTTGTAAGACGACCAAGTACTGGGAGCTGCAGGTCCCGCCAGGAATCGTCAGGGGGATCCCGCAGGCAAAACCGCTCCCTCCAACGTCAAAACTCAGATTCATCCAGCCTATCCAGAAGGCCCCACCCCAGAAGCTGCCCGCCTGCACCGAGTGCTGGGAGGCGAAACCGAAGGGAGAACACGTTGGGAACATCCCGCAGGCGAAACCACTCCCGCCAGCAGGGTCGTTCCTGAAATCCATGCAGCCAGTCAAGACGTTGCCCTGGTTCCCGAAATCCACGCAGCCAGTCAAGACCTTGCCCTGACAGAAGACGTGAGAACACAAAGTGACAGGAGTTGTGCTCACCAGTGGGACGGTGAGACAGGGACTCACCACTGGCAGGCACCATGTTAGAGGGCAAGGAGGAAGCCCCCGGAGTGAGTGACCCAGATGAGACCAAAGTTCCCCTCCCACAGCCGGGCAGAGGGGCTGTCAGGATGGCCAGTGCAGGGCTGGAAGTGGTGGCAGCGGAGGCAGGAGCCATCCAGCCATCCCGGGGCTGGGGCCCTCCTTTCCTCAGCAAGCCGGGCCCAGCTGGGGCAGGAGGCACCTGCTGGGACACCTGTGCCCACAATGGCCCATCCTCTCCAAGGCCTCCAGCCCTGTCCTTCATCCAGGCAGTCACAGAGCAGCCCTTGGAGTCAATCCCACAGCCCCGCAGAGGTGCCATTCCTGGTGCCATTGACTCTCGCCCTTCCAGCATGCCTGCTGTGTAAACGATCAGATGCTTACCCAGATATCTGCAGGAAAAAACTTGAGATGGGCACTGTGGCCACATGTTCTTCATGCTGAATTGCTCCGTGGGCTCCCTCCAGCTTTCCAACACACAGTCCCTGCCTCACTGTCTTTACGAGCACATTGTCTTTGGCCAATCGCCTTTATCAGCAAGAGAACGATTGGACAGGACTCCTGGCCTTTCTCCCCCCAAGCAATACCCTACTTGTTCTCAACTGGGTGGCCCAAAACTGAAGACCCCAAAACTGCTTTCCTAAAAGATGAAGATGAATGTAAGCAATAAAGGCAGAATGTGAAGCTAATACATGTGAGAACAGGAAGACAGGCCTTCTGGAAGATAAGGAGCTTTGTCTTCATGCTGCTGCTTCAAAGGAACCTACAAGAGACAAACAGGAACAGGACAACCAGAGGAGGCTGGCGGCTCTGGAGGAGAGACACAGGGAGAGAGAACTCCAGAAGAAACTCATTCAAGGAGCACTTTCGAATCTGGTAATTACACTCACAACTTTTATCTGAATAGTCCAGAGTACAAGGAAAAGGGTAATTAATGTATGTGAATTAAGATTCCTAAAAATCATAGTCTGGATTTTCTGATACATTGCCAGTTTTGAGTATATATAAAATCCTGCATACCTCGTCCCTGGAATGCCTCTGGAGTTGCAGGAGGAATAGCAGAGGTCATGGAAACACCTTTTAGATACTTCTGTATGACTGCAGCAAGTACTTGCTGTGTTTGACCTGACATTTCCCCCTTTTCTAGGACAGCCAGCCAGCAGGGAAGCACAAACACATCCTATTCGATTCAGACACGGAAAATGAGACGTTGAAAAAAGACGCAAGTTTGGGAAATATGCCTGGAGAAGTAAGTGTTATTAGGCAAAAGCCCTGTGTGACCATGCCTTTTGTTCTGAAGATTAGATTTCCTAGTGAAGTGCCAGAGAAATGTAGGTAAGTTTTGAATTAACATCAGACAGGTTTGAAAGAACTTAACCATTCATCTGAGAAAGCTTGAGAGCTTGGAGAATTTGGAAGGAGTTTGAGATTGGTATAGAAGGTATTCTAACTTAGAAGAGAAAGAACTTCTGTATAATTAGTGTTGAAATTCCTCTGCTTTTAGGCAAAGGCTGGGGAGGAGATTGGGCTTGAGCAGTACAGAAGTATTCTGCTCTTTCTGAGACTGGATGAACTGCTAAGGCAGTATCTTGTTTTTGTTGAGCTCCAAAGAACTGTGTAAGGCTTCGTCTTTACTATCATTAGCAGACTCCTCATGATTTTACTGCCATGGTTTAGTACAATTTAATACTTTTTTTTTCTCAAATAGAACTTCTTACCTATGACATTTTTTAATCGCATCTCTGCTAAAACTTTAAAGCATTGGGTTTGCTTTTGTTGGGATTTTTCCTTGTAATTGTAGTGAGATTAGGACCATTATCGTTATTTAGCCATTGATATTTTTAAGACGATCTTCCTACCTTTTATGTGGATATTTTTCCTGTGGTCAAATTGAACAATCATAATTTTAATTTTATAATTATAAACCAGAATTGCACAAGGTGTGTATACAAGGTAAGATTGGCAGTAGATTGATCAGTGCTGGAAATGCACAGGGTTGTGCAGGAAATCCACTTTTTAAGGTAAACTGGAAAGTACACGCACAAAATTGGTACTGATTTATATTGTCAGATGTTAATAACCTCCTCCTTTTGTTTTTCCTTTTTGTTTAACAAAGGATAAATCTGCTCCCAAGCCTTCAGGCAAACTGTTTGAGAGCAACGAGAACGAGCAAGACAACACGGACGATGAACGATTCATAATTTAACCACAGTTTGAAGGCTAAGCTGGGGAAGAAGTGAGTGAACCCATCACTGGAATTTAGTTTTCCTCTGAGAGTCTATAGGGCCACTTCAGAGGAACAGAACTGGTAGGCTTGTATTATTGCTGAGTATGGTTTTTATCAATTTACAATAGAATTCCCTTCAACAGAGGAAAGAGTGGCCATGGAGGAAATAATGTGTGGTGTTATCTTTGTATCCAAAGAAATTCCTGGAGAAGGCCCCAGGAGCTAAAAAATGTTGGTATGTTCTCATTAAGTCTGAAAAAAAGGGGATTGAACGTTGCTGATTTCCTCCTCCAGTGCTTAAGAGCACTTGTTTCATTTGTTTAGCTCCTGAGGCTGCAGTCCCGATTTGGCACCGATGAAAGATTCCGCATGGACGCCCGATTCCTGGAGAGTGACAGTGAGGAGGAAGGTAAAGCTGCCCATACTTCCTGGTTACTGGTAGTAATGGAGCCATATCATGGAGCTTCAGCTTTTGAAGCACCTTATGGCCTCCTTTGGCTTCTTTGGTGATCCCTTAAAAGAAAACCACCCACCTCTGCTGTGGCTCTGCATGGGAAACACCAGGGGTGGCTGTGCTTTCTTAAAGGTGTATGCTGCAAAAGTATTTGGAACAGCTGAGTGAGGCACATGTGCCTAATAAAACAACATTTGAGACTATTTTTAATACAGCATGATATCAGAATGTGTTTATCCACATTGAAAAACTGGGTAAGCGGTGACTTAGAAAAACCCCCTTTTGGATCATTATATTCATTTAAACTGTTTGTTTTGTAGCCATCCTGCAGCCTGTGGCTGATTTGGCAGTCTTAAGTAGGGTCATTTTTTTTCTTTAGCAGCAGAAGGCAGAAAAGCTGAAAATAGAAAAAGTTTGAATATCCACCCCCAAGAAAAAGAAATTAACCCAGTTTTCAGGATTCAATTTCTTTCTGAAACTTAAATTTAGCCTCACTCTGCTATTCCCTTCATTGCTTTCATGTGATCTTCTGTAGAGCATCAGCAGTGGCAGAGGGGTTGCAGTTACATGACAGCAGCAGGAAACATGTTAAATACCTGATCTGGCCTTCACATGAAATAGATGCCCAGAACTGTTCTAACCCAAGATTTTCTACAGTGCAAGGCACAAAGTCTCTGAGTAGCTTTTAGATAAAGGAAGCGATGTGTTGATAGACGTGAGCTCTGCTAGTACTATAGTGATACTATGCATCAAATATCACAGGCTCAGCAGGGAAAATATAATGTATTTCTTGTTATCTTAGCAGAGACAAAGAGCTTGAAGGCAGATGAGGAAGACGAACTTGCTGCAGAGAAAAAGAAAACTCTGCAGATACTGGGAAGCCTCTTGAAAATCAACCTGGAACAGCCTAAGCCAAGTAAAACAGCAACAAGTGCCAAGAAATTCAAGTATGAATCATCTGCCATCAGTGAAGGAGTTTTAGGGAGGCTTAAGTTTTGCCGGTGTTTCCTAACCAAAATTTCTGCCTAGATGGCTGAGGAAAGTACTTCCTTTCTTGTGTGTATTTGAAGTCAGTATTTAATGGAATTCCCAGGCACTGACTAGCAGGGACTTTCTAAATGTCAATTACATTTTGGAGAGTTTTTGGTGAAGAAGCCAATTTGAATTTGTATCCTACTGTAAAGGTTTGGGGTAGCTTTCATTTGAGCCTTTAGAGTGTCTCATGGTTTCTCTTTGCCTTTCTATTTTCTTAGAGACATTAATGCCCTCCGTTACGATCCCACCAGACAGGACCACACAGTTTTTGAAAGGAAACCAAGTACTACAGAAAAGGAGAGGTAATATTACAGCTTGGTAACTATAGTTGTGATGTTTCTCCCCTTAGAGAGAAGCCTATGGCAGCAGACTGAGTTTGAAACTACGCAGACTGCTATTTTCTCTTTAGTCCTCCCTGTGATTGCGGAAATCAATATACAATAGGAATTGTGAGCACTAAAACCGGCATGCAGTGTCATCTTTTCTTTGTAGTCCATCTACTCTCTGCATGCCATTTTCTGTCCTCACTGAAGGTGAGAAAGGTCAAGTCATGGACTTGAAGATTTGAGAAGTTTTCAAGAGACAAGTTTATTAGCTCTTATCCTGTGAAAAGGCATATTAGCTCTTAACATTTCTTTTGCCAGAAGAGAAATCTGTCCTAAGTATCTTCATTTATGAACTACCACATGTTAAGTGAAAAGTCCCTTAATGATGTGGGTAATAAAAAGGAGGCTTGTTCCTGCCTTTAGAATCAAAGCTCAGATGTTTCTCCTGCACTGCTCTCTCCCTTAAAAGTGAACTCCTCATCAATGTGCATGGCTGAGTTTAGGAAAACATCAAGAGCCAGGTGGCTCTTTCTTTTAAAAACAGCTGTGTTGTGTTACTGTCCTCCAACTATCCCATTTCAGTAAAGCTAAAAGGAAGAAGAAGAAGAAAGAAGAGAGTGAGAAACTGCCTCAAGTGTCTGAAGAAGTCTATTATGATATTGCTGCTGATTTAAAAGACTTATTTGGATCTTCAAAGAGCCAATCAGAGAAACGTGAGGAAATACCCTGGGACAAAGATGATGCAGAGGACTCTGCCCCACCTGACCATTTGGAACCTGTCTCTGGGAATAACACAGCTCAGGAGCCGAGTGGTTTCAAGTTTTCCTTCTTTGGAGACACAGAGAAGTCAGGTGTAAAAGAAGGTAAGAGCAGGACAGTGCAATTTCTAGTGAATGGCTCATGTCAGGCACTGTGCAGGACTACGGTGCCTAGGAATTCAGAATCCAGGGCATTTTCAGAGGCAAAAGTGAGTAATGAGGCAGAATCATTATGATCTTCAGTTACACTTGCCAGGATTGTGGTAGCTCAGCTTGCGCCCCAGGAATCTTGAAAGGGATGTTTTGAGAAAGAACGATTATTTATTTGTTTTTTTTAAACAGTGATGGACGTTGTTGTCATCCCCTACATTTCTCAGACAGGGAAAAAGGTGATATGCCAAGTCAAAGTTTCACACAACCCAACAAGATTTGAAATCAAAGGTGTGTTAATGGAGTAATGTGAGCAAAAGCAAATCTGGAGTTGACACCAAGAACATTCAAGATTGCTTTATTATTTACTTAATTTTCTTATTGTACCTTTAGAAAATTGAAACTGCACGACCCATGACTATAGGGAATATAAGTGTTACACACTCAAGATTAAAACATACTGAATTAAGTCAGTCAGTAAGGTAGGAGACAAAACAAACCATGTGAAGTTAAATGAAAGATTTAAAACAAAAGAAACCAGAAAAAACCAAGCCCCCCACATTTTTGTTGACTTCAGAAAGGATTCAGTGTTCTGAATGCACTAATGAAGGTTTCAGGATATGAAAGAGACCCCCAGAACAAAGTGAAAAATACCTGAGCCGAGACGTAGTTCAGAAAGCCCAAGAGGGGAGGTTTCCATCCTTCTTAAATCTGCTTTTCCAATGTAAGTTCTTCACTGGGAAGTAGGGTTTTTTGCTGGCAAGTAGAGGAATAATCTGATTTTTTATTTCAATTGTGATAATCTTGCAGAGCCCTACATCCTTGAAACAATAAAACCTGCAAAAGTCACATGGCAAGAAGATCCACGTTTCCAGGACAGCAGTTCTGAGGATGATGATGAGCCAGAGGCATCAGAAATTGAAAAGGATCAAGAAATGCAAGTTGTATTTGTTTTCTATTTGGTTGTAGTAATTTGCTGCTGTGAGAATAGCAGCACTCAGGTCCTGGGAAACTGCTGTCTTCATTCCACATCTCTGAGCAACGGAAGTTATCCTGGAAAACCATTCCTTGCTGCACAGAGTGTAACAGTGAAACATCCCAACAGCCCATTTGCTTTGACCTTGAGTATAAAAATATGAAAGCTGAGTTTGTGGTTGAACACTGGAGAAATTAAGTGGGTAATTTTGGTTCAACCCAAACCAGTTTTGGTTTGGCCAAAAGTCAGAGACGTAGTAAATTTTCTTTTATAAAAGGGTCTTTTTTATAGGAGACCGTATTTGGTTACTGTGGAGGAATGTTCTTCCATGCATTCTGTTTCTCTGAAGCACTACAGCTTTAACTTGCATTAATGGAATTTGACAGTAACTTTCTTGATGTTAAAGTTTCCTTGTGTTTGTCCAGGTTTCTTTGCTTGCCACAAAGAGAAAGTACAAGATTTTTCTTCTTCTCCAGAGATGATGAACGACTGAGAGGTACAACAGAACTTACTCACTGTCACTCCTTTTTTGGTTTCTTTCAAAAGTCTTACTGAAAGTCAGGGAAGAAGTCCTGTCTAGTTATTTGTTCTGTAACACAGGTGAGAGGTTTAAGGAAAAAAATAAATTGCAAGTTTTCATTCGTATTTGTGGTCTAAATTGAGGTAGAATCCCATGACAAACTGCTGGTAACAAATACGCTGAACATCTGTCTTGCTTCCATTTTTTTCAGAGAATTGCCTAATATGTACCTGGCCTTTTAGGGCTTACCAAAAAAAAATCACAAATGCCTTTCAGGCATATATATCATCATTAATTTTTTCCTCTCCTTCTGGTGTTACTATTCATAGTGTTGAATATTCTTATTAGCCACTTATGTCCACATCGTTCTTGATTCTAATTAATGTGGATTTTTTTTTCTTCTGAATATAGTGAATTTTGTATTTAAAACCAAACAAAACAGCAGCAAACATTCACAGCCTCGAATGGTTCCACAGACCACAACAAGAATTGCTTGTGGTATCTTATGCAGTAACTTATCAAGACAGTCTTAAATAATGTTTTTTTCTTGAGACATATGAGGTAACGGTCATGAACTGTCTTGCTGTGTTCATACAATTAGTGCACTGAAATCTTCCAGCCTGTCTGATTTACAGGCCCTGTTGAAAGTGAGACCTCAGTCCTCAGCAGGCATGAATTTTCTTGGGAGATGTGGGGTAATGGTGCTGAGCTCTTAATGAAACAGGTGCAATTTCACTGCAGTTCCTATCTTGGCATATTAACTGCTGCTGCCTTTTGTTTTTCTTAGTACACAGGGCAGTAGTTCAGAGCATTTCTGTTGGAGCCAATCATGTTGTGGGGGATAAGAGATTATGAATGATAGGAAGAATATGAAGGATAGACCTTCTGACTTGATTGCTGTCTTGCTCATGAGTTTTACAAACAGCAGCATTTTCAGAAGTGTTTAAGGAAATCAATTTGTTCTTTTTTGGGCAGAGGGCCCAAAGTTATTTTGTAGATCAGTGGATCTCAGTGAAGAACAAGATGGTTGGGAAGATAGACGAAGATTATTGATTGAGGTGAGTATTTAACATCTCTTCTTTGGTAACTGTGGGCATGAGGAGGGAACACGGCTGCTTATTTGCATGAAGAATTAAGTTCAGGACCTCTAGAAAGGCTGGCAATTTTGTAATTGCCGAGGAACTAAACTTCTGTAGTATAAAAGTGTGCATAACACCATGTTATGATGTCCCGTCAGGTAAATTAGTGAATCTCTGTAATGTACAGGACCAGTTACTTAAGTGTATGTAAAGATACAGGTGAATTTAGAAACTTGTATTAATCATTATTATTTTATTCATAATTTTATGTTATATTTTATATATTTTCAGGAATGCCAGAAGAAGCTTGAAAGTTTCCCAGAAGTTAATGAAAAGTTTCCCAGAAGTATATGTATATAATGTACATATACATATATACATACATCTCTATACACAGACATATACACATACACCTATATACATGTATACAGATGTATACAAATACATGTAGATATACATAGACATATAGACACAGACATATATATGTATAAACATAAATACATATGTAAACATATTATACATATATACACATACTTAGGCATAAATAGACATACATATATAGTTATATATGCATGTCTGTATACATAAATCTAAACATATAGAAATAGACACATGTGCATTCTCCTATATATGTATCTATACATATACACATATACACACACATATATACATATCATACATATATACACACATATATATACATGTACATACATATATACACACATAAACACACACATATATATACATAGACCTATATACCTATATACATACTATACATATACACACACACATACATGCATGTACAATTTTGCACACATACATATATACACACACATACATATAGTCATATACACATATATACTCATTCACATACATATATACACATGTAGACATAAATACACATATGTACACATATACATACATACATATACATATATACATATATATGCATGGTATTCAATAAAGGGTTTTATATATATACATATATATATATATGTATTATGTCTACCTAGGCCTCTGCTGCCAAGTGTCTCCAAGCCCTCCTGGGCACCTGCTGCCAGGCCCAGCCTGGCCCTAGCCCAGGGGTACCCGAGTGTTTTGACTCTTACCTATGTCCAGAGCAGCACAGCTGCCACATTCCCAGCTGGTTGTGCTGTCCCTTAGGCCGAAGCAGCGTCTGTGAGTGCCCTTGGCAGCACAGGAGCATTTCCCAGGGCCTGGGGAAGCATGGCTCTCTGACAGGGAAAAGGAAAACTGATGAGCTCCGTCTGCCCTGGCATCAGGAAGGTAGAGGGTGTCCCTGCCCTTTCCCCTGTGCCGTTTCCATCCTGTTCTGCTGTTGATACGTTCTCTGACTGACTTACTGTTATTTTGCCTGCATGCTTTTCTCTGTTCCAAGGGTACACTTTAAAATGCTCAAGATTGATTACCATAGGAGTGAGGGGTTCATCAGACCCGCTGTTAACCCCATCAATCCCAACAAAAGCCACTGCTGTCCCCTCACCTACCCATCCATTCACTCCAGCATAGAAGGCTATGAGACTGTCAAGCATGATTTTTCCTTTTATTCCACCAGCTTAGAGATGACATTCAGGATGATGTCATCTTCCTAGGGAAGGAGGTGACACCGATGGGCCTGGCATTTCCTAGCTCCTTCTTGCTGCCCTGTTCAGAGACTGGAGTGATGTTGGCTTTTCCCAGTCTCGGGCACCTCTGCTGGGGAATCACCTTCCCTGGCCTGCTGGCAGTGTTCCCCATGCCAGGGGCAGGAGCAGAGATTCCCCTTGGCCAGGGCTGGAGCCCTGGAGTGGCACTGCTTGAACGGCATTTTCGTCCAACAGTGCCAACCTCGCTGGCCGCCCCAGGGCCTGGCATTTGCCCCTGCGCTTGCTGCAGCAGCAGCCGCCCTGACTCTGTGGCAACGGAGGGCTCGGGACCTGCCTTGGACCCTCGGCTGCTGAGGGGCTGCCTCACAGTGGGTGGTGGGGGGCTGAGGCCAACCCCGCCCATATTCCAGGTGCACGTGGCTTATGTCTCAGTGGCCAATGTGACCTGTGGGGCCAAGGGTACAAAGGCAACTCTGGGTTCAGGCCACCTGACAACGGGAGGAGAAGGAAGAGGAGGATAGAGCTGCCCAGGGAGAGCCTCACAGTTTCAGGCTCTCAGCCTGTGCTGCAACCTCACCCACGTCACACCTCTCAGAATCAGCAAAGGAGCATCTCAAGGTGACTGTGGTGTTCCTTGACTGGACAAGAGAAGGGGGAGAGGGGCAGAAGCCTCTCTCCTAATTCAGAGCCAGCGGAGAAGAGTGGAGCAGACCTCAGTGTTCCAGTGTCAGGGTCTGACTGCTGAGACGCACCATGTCAGACAGGACAAAGGAAGCCCCCGGAGTGAGTGACCCAGGTGAGACCAAAGTGCCCTTCCCACAGCCGGGCAGAGGGGCTGTCAAGGATGGCCAGTGCAGGGCTGGAAGTGGTGGCAGGGGAGGCAGGAGCCATCCAGCCATCCGGGGGCTGGGGCCCTCCTTTCCTCAGCAAGCCGGGCCCAGCTGGGACAGGAGGCACCTGCTGGGACACCTGTGCCCACAATGGCCCATCCTCTCCAAGGCCTCCAGCCCTGTCCTTCATCCAGGCAGGCACAGAGCAGCCCTTGGGGTCAGTCCCACAGGGATGCTGTCCCCAGCCCTGCAGAGGTGCCATTCCTGGTGCCATTGACTCTCTCCCTTCCAGCATGCCTGCTGTGTAAACGATCAGAGGCTGACCCGGACATCTGTGGGGAAAAACTTGAGAGATGTGGTCTCTGTGCCCAGATGTTCTGCCTGGTGAGTTGCTCTCTGGGTTCCCTCCAGCTTTCCAACACGCAGTCCCTGCCACTCTGTCCTTACGAGCGCATCGTCTTTCCTGCAGTTTTTTGCCACTCTCCTTCATCAGCAAGGGAATGAGCGGGTAGGATTCCTGGGCTTTCTCCCAAAGGATATCCTACTGGCTGTCCACCGGCTGGCACAGAAGGTGAGAGCCTGACATGAGCGGGGAGATTTGTACCAGGCGAGGTTTGCTGGAGCTTAGCCCAGACCCCAAGAAAGGAAGACCTGCCCTTGCCAACAGCTCTGGGACCAGGAGGAGACCCCAGGGCTGCTGCTGATGGGGCTGCTGTGCTCTTTCCAGTGCTGCTTCATCTGTGGCCAGAGCGGGGCCTGTATGAAATGGAGTGTGACCTGAGCTTCCACCTGCCCTGTGCCAAGGAGGCTGGCTGTGTCACCCAGTACATTGCACCGTACAGGTACCTCCTTTCCCCTCCTCTCCACCACCAGGGAGGAGCCCAGCACTTCTCACCCCACCCATCTCTTGTGTCCCCAGCTCCTACTGCCCTGCACACAGACCACAGCAGGCAGTGGAGGCGACTCCTGAGCCAGGCACCCTGATAAGTGAAAATGCTGGAAAAAGTGACTGCTAAGAGAAAGTTTTGTATTCTAATAGCAGCAAAGTATTTATTGACAATGTTGGAGGCAAAGCCAGTTCGTACTGGGCAAAAACTTGTTCAAGTAAAATAAGCCTAAGTTCATGGTTAACACCTTGTAATTTCCATATTAATGACTGGGCAAAAACGTGGGCAGAGCTTTCCTTTTGGCTTGGAATTTGGGTAGTGGTCTCCTGACTTCATCCCTCGGGTGGTCTCAAAGCGTCTTCTTCACCGTTGGATTTCTGCCTTTTCTTTGTTCAGTGACATGACCTGTCAACCTTGTAAAGCCTTGGCTTCAACTCTCCAAAATCTTGATTTTTACCATTTCATCCTATTGAAGTGTCTAGCTTAGTTTAATTTATGACTTCTAACCCATAGTACACTAGTTCCTATAACTACTGGACAATTTGTACCAGAACAAAGTGACTCTAGCACTTTATGCTGTTCAGAGACTTTGCTGTGCAAACAACATTTTGAAAAGCAGAATTAGAAATTTCACAAAACTAGGGATTTTCAGTCCCAGCTGTGTTTCAAAGTATATGAAGTCTTTCATTCAGTTTTAATCCTATTGGGGTTTGATACACATGTACCATTGCTAATATCACTGCTGTTGTTCTGGCTTCAGTGCTTAATTTGTATTATAGCTACACATTGTGCAGTGCCAGAAAGATTATTGCTGCCGCTATGATTGAGTGTACCAGGGAGTTTAAAGACTTGTGAGACGGTGGGCAAATAACTTATAAAAATGTCTCACCAGTGGTAGGTCTTTACTTGTTTAACTTTGGTTAAGACAGTTTTAATACTTTTAATATCATGTTTAATTTGCCATAGCATGTGCTGAGTCATTTTGTTTAGGTGTCTTAGCATTTCTTTAAACAGGTTAAAATTTATGCTAGTTTTGCAATTCAGGTACATTGTAATATGTTGGAAGAAATTTGAACTTGGAAGTTTTTGTGCACAGCCCAGGCCATGGAGAGGGAAACGGGGCCTCTGTATCCTTGAGCCTGCTTCAAGAAGAGCAGTAAACAATAGAAAGAATGCGGCAGCTGCCAGGAGAAGCAGGTAAACGCATTGATACAGAAAGGCATAGTTTTGAGAAAAGCACCAATCCAGCTGGTAGCACGCCCTAGCCATAGGCCAATGATACTCCTGTACTATTCGTAGACTGAGAGAATATGCGATATGTGTGTGTGTAATGTAAAGAATAAATCAGAACACTGATCATACTCCCGTGGAGGTTACATCGTGATTCTCACGCCGGAACCCGGGGAGCTCGAAACCGACATTTCTTACTTTAGTAATACAACATATAATTAAACCAAATTCTAACATGTACACAGCTACTGCTTACATAAAATATTTACACTGCTATTTCACACTACTAAAATACTTAATAAAGGTTTAAGACTGCGGCTATTTTAAAATAAAAGCTTGTGTTAATGTCATTATACTTATGAAAAGTTCAACAACTTGTGTCAAGTGAATTTGAGGATAGTGGGTTTCACAGGTTCTGAAGTCTATTTTTTTCTCTCAGGAGCTTTCTAGGTAGGCTTTTCTTTTACCCAGACTGCTGGGAGGGGGGTTAGCAACACTTTAAACAGTCCATTTCATATTTCTTGAAGAGGGTCTCCTGAGAAATTCTTAACATACACAATCACTAAAGGTACATAAATATAGTTTGCAATCAGGTAATATTTTATTTAACAGAATTTTAATAATTTCTCTTGATTTGTTAGTTTTGCACAGGAATGTTTCTGGTCACTCAGGAAAGGTATCTGTGAAAACTGAAAGATAACAGAAACTGCCCCCCCTCCTCCCCCCTTTCTTAAGAGCTTAAAAGTCAATTTGCTAAATTTCACTTAAAAGGTGTTTTTTGTTTATTGCTCTTTGTTGTATTTCGGTTCTAGTATTTGGGTTTCTCAGACATGTTTTACATTGAAATGTAACTTGTTTTATTATTGTGAAGAGATTTGGCTTTGCTACTCAGGTTTTTAAATATTGGCATGATAAATCTAATTTTTAGTGTGTTATGCTCAGCTTTCACAAAATGCTAAACTAATTTTTTTAGGTAGCACTGACTTATTCATTATTATTATTATTATTATTATTATTATTATTATTATTTCATATATTTTTTGTAATCTGATTTTGATGCACTATTTGACTGTTAGATTTTATTTCTTCTGGTACTAGGGCTGCTATTTGTTCTTGACAGTTTCAGCACCTTGTTTTGCCTTAGCATCAGTTTTTATGTTACTTACTTTTTGAACACTGTTACCTCTTTGGTGTTTTTTTACAGTACATAATGGCCACTTCTGATGGGAGTTGTAGTGCTTCTAGCAATTGCAGAATTTTTTCAACATATTTCCTTTGTGCAGTTAAAAGTCCTCTTTCTAAAATGCTCTATGAGCATGGACGATGCCAAAGACAGATTTAAAGTCAGTCCAGATGTTGATTTTGCCAGTTCTAGAGCTCAGGTGAGTGCTATCAGTCTTTCTGGGCTGAAGTTCCTGTAGGCAGAGGATTTCATTTGCTTACCTTTTTTCACAAAGCTGCTACTGGCAGAAACCAATTTTCTGCTTCCAGGAGTGGTTCTTCTTTAAGGTCTGGATGGCTGGAATAAACTGCTTTAGTGGTCTCCAGGCAGTCAGGTACAACAGGTTCAGCTGTGCATGCACTTTCTAGGAACGCAGCTGGTTGACAATGTTAGTCATTTGAATATTTATGAAATTTCCTGGCTTCTTCTATGTTTATGATCACTGCTGCTCTTTGCTTTCAGGCAGCTGGGCCAGCTTTTGCTCACTTCATCTAATTGCTTAGAGAAGTGGCTGCTGGCTTTTTGTCTGGCCCCAGCTGCTCTGTCAGGACCCCCAGGACTTTCTTTGCTGCTCGTGCAAAAACAGCCAGAAGGGCTTCCTCACATCAGGTAATCCCAACGCCGGAACCCTCAGGAGTTCCTGCTTTAGCTGCTCAAAGGCCTTATTTGCTGCAGGGGTCCAGGCTATGTTGTCTTTAGCAGCTTTTAACAGGTTATAGAATAGTTTTGCAGTTAGTCTATCAGCCAGGATAGCTTGGCATTTCAGGAACTGAGAGAGTGGCAGTCAATGGTTACCTTTCTGCTCCAGCACTGCTGACACACCAACCTGTCATGTCCAGAAACGCTCAAAGATCTCTCACTGTCTGTGCTTCAGGTGTTTGGCAGTTGCTTCTTTTCTTGCTGTTCTTGGGGAGCATTATCTTCTAGAAACTGCTTATCTCAGGGGTAACTATTGCTTCTGTATCAGTTGCTTTTTCCTGTTGAGAGACTCAGTACTCATTTAGCAAATTTGGAGTCTACAGAAGAAAATCTTGTTTTTCAGTGGTTATTAATAAGTTACTTATAAATTGCAGAAACATACTTTCTCCCAGTGGCAACTGCTATTGTTTCAGATGTTAAAATCTTTGAGGTAACATTGTCCAAGGTAGCTGTTGTGAGTGGTGTGGTTTTTGGTTGTTTTTTTTTTTTCTTTTTAGCAAATATATTAAAGCTTTCTTACTTAAATGCAAATATTTTCGGACTTTTTGCTAAGGAAAGACAGAAAAGAACATTTTTAAAATCTAATACTTGCTTTTTGTTCTCAGTTATTGGTTTTGCTTCTGGTTGTACTTCTATTTAGATGGGGCTTGCCCATTTTGACTTACTTGGTGTGTTAGTAGCTCAGACTCAAGATACACTTAATCCAAATTTGATTAATATTTTGATTATTCTGTTTTGGTTTCACACAGTTCATAGCTAAACTCAAAGCTGTTATCAATTGTTTTTCTTTTTTCTTGAATTCAATTTTGCAGCTTCCAGATTTTCTAACAAATTTTTGCCCATAAGGGTTTGTACAAATTTGGTAAACATAAAAACTGATGTACTTCATTTGTTTTCTCATTTTAAACTTAAGGGGTTTCAAAAGAAAGCTTTCTCTGTTTGACCAGTTGCACACCTGTGACTTGAACAAATTTATGACTTTTAAGTATCAATTTTTGATTTAAAACAAAAGCTGTAGTTCCAGTGTCAAGCAGCAACAGTTTTTTTCTAATGTTTATATTTTTATATTGGAGCTGCTACTACAATTTTAAGTACCACCACATCTATTGTATAAAATACTTACATGTAATAAACAATTGCAAAACAAACAAATCCTAATTTTAGGTCTTGTCCAGTGTGGCATGCTTACAGTTAATTTTTCAACACTGCCACATTTTGGCAGGGTAATACTTTCAACAATATGATCTTAGATGTTTTAGGTATTGAGTAACTTTTCTGAAAACAAATAAAACAACTCAGAAAACAGTAACTTCACACAAAACTCTTAACTCTTTTTTTTTTACAATAAGGCATACACACAAAACTCTCAACTTGTCTAAAAACAAGACAACCACACAGAAGACAGTAACCACACACACAAATCTTAATTTTAGGCTTTATCCAGTGGGCTATTTTTATAGGCAATCTATCAGAGGTACCACTCATTTACAACACAATAGCCCACATTGTCAGTGGGATTATAAACAAAAACTTATTTCAAACATATAGTAATTTCTCTAAATCCAAAATCACACACACAACTCTTAAAATGCACAACACTGCTTAATTCTAAAACAAACATAAAGTACATACACAGACTTCACACTCAGCTCGTGGCTGATCATATCTTATTCATTCACTAATCACATGTATACTACAAATTAACACCTCAACTTACTTTTTCACAGTATACAAGACAGCTCAGACACCCAATAACTTTTACCTGTGTCTCATTTACTAATCACACATAAATTATTCAAAACTAAAATGCACACGAGAACTGGTACACACAAAGGCTTGGCTCAGACACACTTAAAAACCTGGGCAAACAGCTCAGACACAGACAAAAACTTAGATAATAGCAAACAATTTGCACAGAGAAAAGCAATGCTGTAAGAGCCCACAGAAAAAAAACAAACACTGCGAGCTGCATCTGTAGGATTTTAACACTTAAAGCACAGAGTAGTTTCTCTAATACAGAAAACACAGAGAAACACAGGATTCTGGAATTACAGGTACAGATAGAGGTACAGAGAGTTAGCTCTGTGCAGGGAAGAATTCCCTTTTTAAAGGGGACATTGCCTACTGCTTCTGGAGGAATTTAATACCAGGACACAGATACAGGTACAAGCAGGAAGATGAACTCTGGGGAGGATATCTCACAACCCCCGTTCACTTCTGCAACAAGATGTCTCTTGTTATCCTTTAGGTTACAGGACAGGAAAACAGAAATACCTTTTGGCAAAATGCAGCGAGTTCTTTTCCACCCCTGTAAAAGGCACTGAAGAAGGGGGAGCCCCTCTAGGTAAAACTCACCTAGGGGTGCCCAGGGGGTCCCCAATCACCTACGGATTATGCAGCCAGATGGAAATGTCCCGCTGGGGTGCCAAATCTGATAAGCGAAAACGCTGCAAAAAGTGACTGCTAAGAGAAAGTTTTGTATTCTAATAGCAGCAAGGTACTTATTGATAATGTTGGAGGCAAAGCCAGTTCGTGCTGGGCAAAAACTTGCCTAACTTGTTCAAGTAAAATAAGCCATTTATAGTCTTAAGTTCATGGTTAACACCTTGTAATTTCCATATTAATGACTAGGCAAAACCGTGGGCAGAGCTTTCCTTTTGGCTTGGAATTTGGGTAGTGGTCTCCTGACTTCATCCCTCGGGTGGTCTCAAAGCGTCTTCTTCACCGTTGGATTTCTGCCTTTTCTTTGTTCAGTGACATGACCTGTCAACCTTGTAAAACCTTGGCTTCAACTCTCCAAAATCTTGATTTTTACCATTTCATCCTATTGAAGTGTCTAGCTTAGTTTAATTTATGACTTCTAACCCATAGTACACTAGTTCCTATAACTACTGGACAATTTGTACCAGAACAAAGTGACTCTAGCACTTTATGCTGTTCAGAGACTTTGCTATGCAAACAACATTTTGAAAAGCAGAATTAGAAATTTCACAAAATTAGGTTTTTTTGGTCTCTTTTTCCTCCACACCCAGTGCCTCATCTGCATGGAGCCTGTGGAGGACAGAAAGACTTTCAAGACCATGGTGTGCCCAGAGTGCAAAAGCATCTGGTTCCACAGGGACTGCATCCAAGTAGGAGCAGTTTCCTCACCCCCAGGGGCACAGCAGGGGCTCAGCAGCACCAGGGCCTCACTCAGTGTTGCTTGTTTCTCCTGCAGGGACAGGCTCTGTCTGCAGGTATTTTAGCCTTCCAGTGCCCCCTCTGCAGAGGCCATCGGGAATTTCTCGTGGATATGTTCACTGTGGGGATCTGAATCCCCTTGAGGTTGGTGTCCTTCTGCTGGGCTCACAACACAGGAAGGTGCAAGTGCTGTGCCTTGCCAGGGCATGCCCCAGCACTCTTGGCCCTACACTGCTTTGGGAGGGCCACGTTCAGCTTCTCACAGGAGTTGGAAATGGCACAGGGGAAAGGGCAGGGACTCACCTGCCAGATGCCAGGGCAGGCAGAGCTCATCAGTTTTCCTTTTCCCTGTCAGACAGCCATTATGGGAGGAAGGCGATGCATTCAGGGACCTGGGAGTGAGGCACCACCAGTGCAATGCCAGAGAGTGCCTTTATCCAGGAGGCAGAGAGGAGGCAGAGGAAGAGGGGTAAGTTGCCAGAGGGGGGCCGTGGGGGGCTCTGCAGAGGATCTGTGCCTTGGCAAGGGCTGAAAGCAGAAGGAGCCTGAAGGAGAGCTTGGCCAGATATCCCATGCTTTTGACACTTTGTCCTCACGGCCATCAATCTTTTTGCTTCCCCAGGCCCTGGGAAATGCTCCTGTGCAGCTCCTGTGCTGCCGAGGGTACCCACAAACGCTGCTCCAGCCTGACAGACAGCACAACCAGCTGGGAATGTGGCAGTTGTGCTCCTCTGGACACAGGTAAGAGACAAAGCACACAGGTGCCCCTGGGCTGGGGCCATGCAGGGCCTGGCATCAGGTGGCCAGGATGGCTTGGCAGAGCCTGTCTGCTCCAGGAGGGCTGGGGGCACTGCTCTGGCCCAGCCTGCCTTGGGCCTGGGGAGCCCTTGACCTTCCCACTTCCCCTTACAGCCCCCGGGAATGAGTCAGAGCTGGACATCCCTGACCTGGGCACACAGGACAGCAGCTCCTCCACCAGTCCTGGGCCTGACCTCACACAAAATGGCTCCTGCCAGCAAGGTCAGGCCCCAGATCCACAGGGCCAGCGCAGAACTCTGCGTGACAGAACCCATGTGCCAACACCAAGTGCTGGGCGGCGCCAGCCCAGGCAGAAACAATCGGGGACATCCTGCAGGCAAAACTGCTCCCGCCTGCAACATCGGACCCCAGATCCACCTATCGGGTCCACAAGTCCCCATGACAGGAGCCGCGTGAGACCATCAGGTATTGCGAGTCGCACATCAGGGACATCCTGCAGGCAAAACTGCTGTCGCCAACGTCAAAACTCAAATTCATCCAGCCTGTCCAGAAGGCCCCACGACAGGAGCTGCCCGCCTGCACCGAGTGCTGGGAG
Source organism: Pithys albifrons albifrons (assembly GCF_047495875.1). NCBI lineage: Eukaryota > Metazoa > Chordata > Aves > Passeriformes > Thamnophilidae > Pithys > Pithys albifrons. The sequence continues at coordinate 12,236,510 of NC_092460.1, forward strand.
GCGAAACCGAAGGGAGAACGCATCGGGAACATCCCGCAAGGGAAACCACTCCTGCCTGCAATGGCACAACCCAGATCCACCTGGCAGGTCCACAAGTCCCCATGACAGGAGCCATGTGAGACCATCAAAAAAATTGTTTACTCCGAAACAGGTAACAATCTCAGGGGAAAAAAGATTTGTTTTCTTGCCCTGGTTCCTTAAGAGTTAATTAAATTAAATCCAATTAAAGTAAAAATAATTTTAAGACACAGATCACTGCACAGCCTCCAAAGACAGAAGTTAAATCAGGAATCTAATGAGGGCAAAGGCTTTAAAGACCTTCTAAGGATCCTGATTGCATTAGAAGCAGATCCAGCTGTTTTAAATTTGCTGTAATAGAACAACAAACTGCTCTACAGGTGAAAACCATTCCTAATCAGATATAAAAATGGAATCCAGCTCTGACCAATTAACCTAACGACTCCCCTGGTTAATGAGGCACAGCTGTCCCAACACAGCAGCAAAATCTGCCTTCTGGTTAAACACCAGGAGAGAGGCACAAACTGCAACCGTGTTTCACAAACAGTTCAAAACACCTCAAATTCCAGGGAAAACGGTAATCTGACATTCAGCCTAGGCCTGACACAGTCAAGGGACTGTGCAGGATATGATGCAGCTCAACACTGATGTATTAATATTTTCAACCAGGAAAAAACATAAGTTGATTTTATGTGTTTTAAACCATCCCTACTCTACCTGCAAGATCCACACTAACATTGTTCAATAGAAAGGGATGAGGAGGGAATAGGATTTTGTTGGTTTATTTCATAGGAAACGGCATCGGAATAAGAGGCACAAGAAAGCAACATTTGAAAATATGGTTTGCATTAAAGACTTATTTAGTGAATAAAGTACATGGAATTAAAGAATCCCCATGGCTGTGCAATTCATGAAGTGAATGACAACAAGCAACAACTAGAAGTTCTCCAACTTTTAAAGCATCCTATTAGTTTGGAGGTGGGAATTTAACTGGATACAGGGGAGAAAGTTATGGTCATTACAAAGAGTATGGTGGGAAAAAGAAAAACACTACAGCAGCAGAACTTCATCCCACCTTAGCCAATCCCTCTTTTAAACAACAATAACAGGACACACAAACTGCTTACAGCTACTTGAACCCAAGGCTTTCACTAGACTGCAGAAGACTCAAAGACTAGTTGTGACTTCAGAGAGCTTTAACTCCAGAAAAAAAACCCCACCTCGTACATATTTTTAATTATAAAGCAACAAGTAAACTCTTCTCACTCTAAACATACATACCTAAGCACATCACACATGTGTATTTATGCGTGTATTTATATACTTTTGTGCATCAACAGCGCTCATTCCACACTTCTACGCACCTGCCCGTCCACACCCCCGAGCCGCGGATTTTACGCCGCCACAAGCGGAGCCGGGAAGCGCCTCGGAGGGTCTGGGAGCAACGAGCGGGGGTTCGGCCCCGCAGGGACCGCGCCCGCCGGAGCCGGTGCCGCCCGCCGAGACTCAGGCTGGGAGCACAGACGTGCCCCGGGGGCGCGGCCGGGAACGGGGAGCCGCGGGCAGCGGGACCGGGGGACGGCACCGGGGAGCCGCGAGCGGCGGCACCGGGGGTTGGAGCGGAGCTGCCGGGAACGGGGAGCCGCGGGCGGCGGGACCGGGGGACGAGATGAGCGGCCGGAAACGGGGAGCTGCGGGCAGTGGAACCGAGCGGATCGGCCGGGAACGGGGAGCCGCGGGCGGCGGGACCGAGGGACGGAAGGGATGAGCGGCCGGGAACGGGGAGCCGCGGGCGGCGGGACCGGGGGACGAGATGAGCGGCCGGAAACGGGGAGCTGCGGGCAGTGGAACCGAGCGGATCGGCCGGGAACGGGGAGCCGCGGGCGGCGGGACCGAGGGACGGAAGGGATGAGCGGCCGGGAACGGGGAGCCGCGGGCGGCGGGACCCAGGGGCGGGTCAGCTGTTCCCGCGCCCGGCGCGCGCCCCCCGCGCCTTTCGAAACGCGCGCCAAGCCCGCGCGCTGCGCGCGTCTGGACGCTACCACTGCTGCTTCCCGAGCGGGGGGCGGCCGGTCGCGCCTTCTTTCCCCTCCTTCTGAAAGAACGGCGCCGCTGAAGGGACAGTAGCAAAGCTCCTCGTTAGACACGAATGGGAAAAGCGTTGCTTTGGCGGTTGCTCCTGTGTTTTTGTTAATTTCTGCTCATGTATTGCAGAAAACGCCCCTGCTTTTCTTCGTGATTGGTTACGCCCAAGGCGCCCTTCGTCACAAGACCCAGCCCATGTGTTCCCACCACACTTGACCGGCGGGAAACATGAAGCCTGCAGAGAACCCGGCTGCCTAACGAGGCGGAACCCTTTCCGCGTGAGAGCTGGGAAGAGGTGCTGGGGGGAAGGTAAATCGAGTGTCGCCGCGGGGAGGGCACATGGGGGCGGTGATGGAGTGGGGCGGCGGGGCCGGCGGCGAGGGGCTGTTCCTCGGGCCCCCTTTGCCGGGTGGGGGTCTCTCGGGCCGGGCCCGGGCCCCTCTGCCGGGCGTCCCTCGGCAGCTCCTGACGCGGTCGGGTCTGTGCGGGTCTCCCATGCTTCCGATAGAGCACCCCGGGTTATGCGGTAACGAGCCGCTGCCATTCACGATCGCGCAGCCGGTGATGCGATTCGAGGTTTAAGGCAGCCCCCGGTGCGGAGCAGCAGCGCGGGGTTTGCGGGCGCTGGACAGAGCAGGGAGCGCTGTTGGGGGAGCGATTTGCCCGTAATTTGACATTCCAGGCGCACTGGCCCCTGCGGCGCCAGTGTCGGTGAGCTGTTGTTGTCTCCCCGCAGGAAAGCGGAGCGTGTGTTCCTGGTGTGATGCTTTGACTTCAGGCATAGAGAAGGAACAGGTTTCCAAGCGTTTGTATGTTGGAGGGCTTGGCCATACGGTGTCTAAGGCCGAACTGGAGGAAAGATTTGAGAAGTTTGGGCATGTTTTGGATGCAGAAATTATTACCAGAAAAGATGATCAGGGTATGTTTTGTTTTATCTTTTCAAGGTTCATTGCTTTTCAGTTTGAAGCGTGAAATGGAATTTTTGCTTCAGAGTCACTTTATTTTCACAAAATAGCTTAATTTTCAGTTTTAAAGGAAACACTGATATTACACAGAAGTTAACTGGATGTTTGTCATTGATCAGGGAACCCTGTGAAAACTTTTGCCTACGTCAGTGTCGGCATTTCTGATGCCGAGCTTAGAAAGTGTAAGTACATCTTTCTGGTTTTTACTTGTTGATGTTTTTGAGCCAGGTTGTTTTACTGATAACACATCTGATGTCACAACAGGATGTGGTCAAGGTAGAGCTTGTTTTATTCTGTTGCCTTCTTTAAGCTTCAATTTTATGGGTACCTTTCAGGTACAAACTTAAACCAAGTGAGCAGTGAGGTGTAATATCACGCTAAAGAAACGTCAGCCTGTCATAGAAGGAGGTGTAGTGAAGTCTGGGCTGTGCTTCTTTAACGTAAAAAATACTTATTTTCCCATCTCGTTGTTTTGCAGGCATGTCAATTTTAAATAAAACAAAATGGAAAGGAGGGACACTGCAAATTGAGTTGGCCAAAGAAAGCTTTTTGCACAGGTAAAAATCAGTTTTTAAAAATGCGTGTTGCTGCTCAAGTTACCCCTCTTCTGTTTATCTGATAATATTATGGCTGTGCTTTCATCTTCTACACTCTTTCAGTTTTCATAGAGAGTGGTGGAGTGTTGATTCATGTGTGATACTGCAACGTGATTTATGTTGTTATTCCCTTAAAGGGAACGTCAAGGTGTTGATTCCTTGAGCAGTGGGTGGTTGCTGTTCTGTGGGAGGGGGTCCCTGCCAGCTCGAATCCAGCACATGGGCTTTATTTAGTAGAGTACTTTTCCCATGTCTGATGTACTTCTTGGTACAGGCTTGCCACAGAGAGGGAGGAAGCAAAGCTGCAGAAAGAAAAGCCACAGAGAAATAACCAAGCATGTCTGTTGGAATCACTGAAAAAGGCTGGAGTTGTGGACTTCCACATGAAAGCAGTCCCGGGTACAGAGGTGGCAGAACACAAGGTATGCTGGGGGAGATGTGTAAGAGAAGTAAACCAAGAAAAAGCAAGCTCATTATATCTAAATTTATGCTAAATCTCTGTGCCTTATGTAAAGACATGTAATTATTGGGGGTGACAGTCCAAGTTGTGAAAAGTGGGCTGAAGAAATACCTCCTGTAGAGACAAGGAGAAGGCTCCTGTTATTCAGAGAGAGTGCTCAGGCATTGGAATGGGCTGCCCAGAGAGGGGGTGGATTCCCCATCCCTGGAGGTTTTTCAACTGAGCTTGGCCGTGGCACTGAGTGCCATGATCTGGTAAAGGGACTGGTGTTGGACCAAGGGTTGGACTTGATGATCTCAGAGGTCTTTTCCAACCCAATCCATTCTATGATTCTGTGATTCTTTGCAGTGACTGGAAATAATTGTGATCTGCTTGTCCCCTCTCGTGGTGTTAAATCAGGAAATGCTTTGTTCCTTGTGTATGTTGGGAATTTGCATAAGCCTGTAGCATAATGTACATTCATGTCACCCTTAAAAGCTTGTAAAGAGACTGTGTGACTTACTTTTATACAGCACATAATTTTTGGTGGCTGGGCTGTCAGGAACTGCTCTCTGTGCTTCACATTCAGGATTAGGGTCTGCACGTGCTTACAAGAGGAAGATTAAAATCACTGAACATGCAAATTAAGACAGGAAAAATAATATTAATTGGAAAGTTTTGAAAATTATTTGCAAAGCACAGAATGGTGCTAGAGGGATTTTTGTGTGTGTGTGGCAAAGGGGAAGAGAGCAAAATAATAGTGATTCTGTCTGTGCAGTGGCTGCTGTTAACTCATAAACCAGAAGCCATATATTAGACATAGTACTTGCAAAGTAAAGAAATTTACTACTTTGTTATCATTCTTTATTTGCAGGTCGTAGAAGTTTGGGGTTTTGGTTGGCTTTGGGTTTTGTTGTTTTTGAGAAGGAAGCTGGCTAAGTTGCACAGTACGATTATATCTCACTAAAGAGCATAAACAAAAATGAATTAGTCACAGATGGTTCTTTTATTAGTAGTTCTGTTATCCAAGAACAAACATCTTTCTCTGTTCCAGGGTTACTTCCACTCTCTTTTTGTTTAACACCGTTTACTTTTCTTTTCCTATAGAAGTGGGTTGTTGGTAAATTTGGCAGAGTCTTGCCTGTCCTCCACCTCAGGAATCCGCAAAAGAATAAAATATCCTTTTCCTACTGTCTGGGCATAGGCACAGTTCCCTTCCTTCTTCTGTCATATGGAGAAACAGTTGCTGAACAGTCTTAATTTTGATTGCTATGTCAGACTCAATTTACTGAATCCCTCAAGTGTGTCTTGCAGTAAATTTGTGTGATTTGGAGCAGTTTCTTAGACTGCACAAGTCAGTTGCTTAAAGACATGAGATGAAAAAGGGCTCCTTGTTGTCCTTTCGTGTAGAATTCAGCCTGTTCAGAAAGACTCGAGTCTGTTTGCTGGAGGAATCTTGTTTTAATTCCTTAACTCAGACCAACGTTGTGAAATATGACCCCTCAAAGTACTGCCATAACCTGAGGAAGCTGGAGCCAGACCGGGCACAAGCAGCTCCTGTGCCTGAGCTCACCCAGCACTTGGAAGGGAGAGATGTCAGTGCAAACAGGAAACGACAAGGAGAGTTCTCTGGGATGAAGAAACCACCTAAAAAACCGAGGCCACTGTGCAGTGAGGCCCTGAATGGAGCAGCAGCTCTGTCCTCTGGGTGCCAGCCCCGTCCAAAACACACCAGCTCACCACAACTCAGCCAGAGATCAAACCCCAAACCCAATGACGAGTTGAAATTGCCTCCATCGAGGAGTCTGGATAGTAAAACGCCAGGCAAAGGTTTATCATCAGATCAGAGGAATGTTAGTGGAGTTACAGCTCGAAATAACACGAGTGTTTCTGACAGTGATGTTGATTCTGAAGAGGAGATCAGAGCCATGGTAAAGAAAGAGACAGAAAAATGGAAAGCTGGAAATGCTGAGACTGAAAGTGACCCCTTGGAAATCGCTGGGGATGATTTTGGATTAAAATACAGTAGTCACTGGTCCTTAAGCAAGCCAGATGCCATGAAGAAAACCACTAAAGGAAGTTACAAAGAGACTGTGGAATATGGTAATGGTTATGATTCAGCAGGTACAGATGAAATTATTGCTGAAGGTAAAACTCCAGATCCAAATAGCAGCAAAACTGCAATTTTAGAAGATTCTGAACAGATGAAGGTGGAAAGTAAAAAAATCCTAGCTAACAAAAAAAGTGCTTTGTTAAATGACTCATCACTGAAAACTCAAAATGTAGAAGGAGAACACATTGAAAAAAAGTGGAAAATTAAAAAATCCAAAATTGGTGCATTGCAAACTTCAGCAGTTACCAGTACAGCAGAGACAAGTGATAGTGAGAGCTCTCACTCGGAGTCTGAGCAAGGGGAGTCTGAAATCAGTTCTGACTATGAGTCCATGATGCAAAACTGTTACCGCTTAGACCTTTCCTTACATGACTTAAAAGCATTGGCTGCCAAAAACACTGGGACACCTGCAGAGGAATCTGATGGTGCACAGAGTTCTGCTCAGTCCCCTGCTGAAGAAAATCCTAAGGGTAATGCAAATAAACCAAAACTTCCTAAATGTCACCCTGCAGATAAAAAAAAAAAGCATCTCTCCTGACGATGTGCTGGCTGATATTTTAGCAGGGGAGAATAAGGAAAGCTCCAAGGGACAAAATAATTCACGTTTGAAATATCAGCCCTTCAGGGGAATGGGGTCCCTTTGTGTGAAAGAGTCAACTAAGGACAGTACTGGGTTAAAAAAGGGGTCTGTAGGTTTAGGACTTGGAGCTTGTGTATTTTCTTCTGGGGAGGAGTCATCTAAAAGACAGCCCAAGAACCATCCATTGTGTGCACTTCAAGTCAGCAGTAAAAAGAGACAAAATGTGCCCAGTGAGCAGCATGAGGCACCGTCACCTGGTGCCTCCTCAGCAGATGAGAGACATCAGCCTGTTTCCAGGCCATGTTTACAGAGGAAGAAAAAAGACAGGAGTTCTCCACAAGACCACAGTTCAGAGCATGGAGCTGCCTCTCCCAGCCTTGATCAGAGTGACAGTGAGAGCAGTGACAGGGACAGCAACGCTGCAGGGGCTCTGAAACACGTTAAACGGCAACGGGAGAGCCCAAAACTGCTTTCCAAAAAAATGAAGATGAATGTAAGCAATAAAAACCCAGAACGCGAAGCTAATACATGTGAGAACAGGAAGACAAGCCTTCCAGAAGATAAGGAGCTTTGTCTTCATGCTACTGCTTCAAAGGAATCTGCAAGAGACAAACAGGAGCAGGACAACCAGAGGAGGCTGGCGGCTCTGGAGGAGAGACACAGGGAGAGAGAACTCCAAAAGAAACTCATTCAAGGAGCACTTTCGAATCTGGTAATTACACTCACAACTTTTATCTGAATAGTCCAGAGTACAAGGAAAAGGGTAATTAATGTATGTGAATTAAGATTCCTAAAAATCATAGTCTGAATTTTCTGATACATTGCCAGTTTTGAGTATATACAAAATCCTGCATACCTCGTCCCTGGAATGCCTCTGGAGTTGCAGGAGGAATAGCAGAGGTCATGGAAATGCCTTTTAGATACTGCTGTATTAGTGCAGCAAGTACTTGCTGTGTTTGACCTGACATTTCCCCCTTTCCTAGGACGGCCAGCCAGCAGGGAAGCACAAACACATCCTATTCGATTCAGACACGGAAAATGAGACGTTGAAAAAAGACGCAAGTTTGGGAAATATGCCTGGAGAAGTAAGTGTTATTAGGCAAAAGCCCTGTGTGACCATGCCTTTTGTTCTGAAGATTAGATTTCCTAGTGAAGTGCCAGAGAAATGTAGGTAAGTTTTGAATTAACATCAGACAGGTTTGACAGTACTTAACCATTCATCTAAGAAAGCTTGAGAGCTTGGAGAATTTGGAAGGAGTTTGAGATTGGTACAGAAGGTATTCTAACTTAGAAGAGAAAGAACTTCTGTATAATTAGTGTTGAAATTCCTCTGCTTTTAGGCAAAGGCAGGGGAGGAGATTGGGCTTGAGCAGTACAGAAGTACTCTGCTCTTTCTGAGACTGGATGAACTGCTAAGGCAGTATCTTGTTTTTGTTGAGCTCCAAAGAACTGTGTAAGGTTTCGTCTTTACTATCATTAGCAGACTCCTCATGATTTTACTGCCATGGTTTAGTACAATTAAATACTTATTTTTTTCTCAAATAGAACTTCTTATCTATGACATTTTTTAATCGCATCTCTGCTAAAACTTTAAAGCATTGGGTTTGCTTTTGTTGGGATTTTGCCTTATAAATGTATTGAGATTAGGACCATTATCGTTATTTAGCCATTGACATTTTTACCTTCCTTGATGTAATCAGAAATTTGCAAATTTTTAACTGTTGTAAAATCTGAGTTGCCCATTTGTAATGGTTCTACCCATGGCTTCCTCAGTAACCACTGTATCTAAGGAAGTTACAAGTATTCCACATGTGTCTTCCACATAGTAGGGGAGGAGGGGTTTTTGGTTTTGGTTGTCCCTTTTTCTTGGCCGGGGTTGCTGGTGGGAGAGGCTGGAGTCTGATCCCTTCGGTTGCTGGTGGTTCTCCTGTCCTGGGTGAGATTGTTTCATGCTTGTTCCCCTTCCTTGAAGTTTTTAATTGTGTTTGTCTGTTTCATTTGGGTTTTTTTTGGTTTGGTTTTGTTTCTTCCCAATTTTCTTGTTGATCAGTCCCCTTTTCCCTTTCCCCTGGGGGTGGGATCCTACGTACTGTGTACACAGTGTGATTGTGAATGTTAGAAAATATAATTTCTTCTTTTTATTCATTTCAGTTTCTTTTGAGTTAATTTCTTTTCAGTGTTTCTTCCGTTTGCTGGGGAGGCTTTTGAGAGGGGGGAAGGGGGGCCAGTCGAGAGTTGGTAAAAAGCTAGGCTAAACCTGGACACCATTACGTGGATATTTTGCCCATGATGAAATGGAATAATCATAATTTTAATTTTATAATTATAAACCAGAGTTGCACGAGGTGTGTATACAAGATAAGATTGGCAGCATGTTGATCAGTGCTGGAAATGCACAGGGTTGTGCAGGAAATCCACTTTTTCAGGAAAACTGGAAAGCACATGAACAAAGTTGGTACTGATTTATATTCTCAGATGTAAATAACCTCCTTCTTTTGTTTTTCCTTTTTGTTTAACAAAGGATACATCTGCTCCCAAGCCTTCAGGCAAACTGTTTGACAGCAGTGAGGACGAGGAAGACAACACGGACGATGAACGATTCATAATTAAGCCACAGTTTGAAGGCAAAGCTGGGGAAAAAGTGAGTGAACCCATCACTGGAATTTAATTTTCCTCTGAGAGTCTATAGGGCCACTTCAGAGGAACAGAACTGGTAGGCTTGTATTATTACTGAGTATGATTTATATCAATTTAAAATAGAATTCCCTTCAACAGAGGAAAGAGTGGCCATGGAGGAAATAATGTGTGGTGTTATCTTTGTATCCAAAGAAATTCCTGGAAAAGGCCTCAAGAGCTAAAGATTATTAGTATGTTGCCATGAAGTATGAAAAGAAAGGGATTGAACGTTGCTGATTTCCTCCTCCAGTGCTTAAGAGCACTTGTTTCATTTGTTTAGCTCCTGAGGCTGCAGTCCCGATTTGGCACCGATGAAAGATTCCGCATGGACGCCCGATTCCTGGAGAGTGACAGTGAGGAGGAAGGTAAAGCTGCCCATACTTCCTGGTTACTGGTAGTAATGGAGCCATATCATGGAGCTTTAGCTTTTGAAGCACCTTATGGCCTCCTTTGGCTTCTTTGGTGATCCCTTAAAAGAAAACCACCCACCTCTGCTGTGGCTCTGCATGGGAAACACCAGGGGTGGCTGTGCTTTCTTAAAGGTGTATGCTGCAAAAGTATTTGGAACAGCTGAGTGAGGCACATGTGCCTAATAAAACAACATTTGAGACTATTTTTAATACAGCATGATACCAGAATGTGTTTATCCACATTGAAAAACTGGGTAAGCGGTGACTTAGAAAAACCCCCTTTTGGATCATTATATTCATTTAAACTGTTTGTTTTGTAGCCATCCTGCAGCCTGTGGCTGATTTGGCAGTCTTAAGTAGGGTCATTTTTTTTCTTTAGCAGCAGAAGGCAGAAAAGCTGAAAATAGAAAAAGTTTGAATATCCACCCCCAAGAAAAAGAAATTAACCCAGTTTTCAGGATTCAATTTCTTTCTGAAACTTAAATTTTTGCCTCACTCTGCTATTCCCTTCATTGCTTTCATGTGATCTTCTGTAGAGCATCAGCAGTGGCAGAGGGGTTGCAGTTACATGACAGCAGCAGGAAACATGTTAAATACCTGATCTGGCCTTCACATGAAATAGATGCCCAGAACTGTTCTAACCCAAGATTTTCTACAGTGCAAGGCACAAAGTCTCTGAGTAGCTTTTAGATAAAGGAAGCGATGTGTTGATAGACGTGAGCTCTGCTAGTACTGTAGTGATACTATGCATCAAATATCACAGGCTCAGCAGGGAAAATATAATGTATTTCTTGTTATCTTAGCAGAGACAAAGAGCTTGAAGGCAGATGAGGAAGACGAACTTGCTGCAGAGAAAAAGAAAACTCTGCAGATACTGGGAAGCCTCTTGAACATCAACCTGGAACAGCCTAAGCCAAGTAAAACAGCAACAAGTGCCAAGAAATTCAAGTATGAATCATCTGCCATCAGTGAAGGAGTTCTAGGGTGGCTTCAGTTTTGCCGGTGTTTCCTAACCAAAATTTCTGCCTAGATGGCTGAGGAAAGTACTTCCTTTCTTGTGTGTATTTGAAGTCAGTATTTAATGGAATTCCCAGGCACTGACTAGCAGGGACTTTCTAAATGTCAATTACATTTTGGAGAGATTTTGGTGAAGAAGCCAATTTGAATTTGTATCCTACTGTAAAGGTTTGGGGTAGCTTTCATTTGAGCCTTTAGAGTTTCTCATGGTTTCTCTTTGCCTTTCTATTTTCTTAGAGACATTAATGCCCTCCGTTACGATCCCACCAGACAGGACCACGCAGTTTTTGAAAGGAAACCAAGTACTACAGAAAAGGAGAGGTAATATTACAGCTTGGTAACTATAGTTGTGATGTTTCTCCCCTTAGAGAGAAGCCTATGGCAGCAGACTGAGTTTGAAACTACGCAGACTGCTATTTTCTCTTTAGTCCTCCCTGTGATTGCGGAAATCAATATACAATAGGAATTGTGAGCACTAAAACCAGCATGCAGTGTCATCTTTTCTTTGTAGTCCATCTACTCTCTGCATGCCATTTTCTGTCCTCACTGAAGGTGAGAAAGGTCAAGTCATGGACTTGAAGATTTGAGAAGTTTTCAAGAGACATGTGTATTAGCTCTTATCCTGTGAAAAAGCATATTAGCTCTTAACATTTCTTTTGCCAGAAGAGAAATCTGTCCTAAGTGTCTTCATTTATGAACTACCACATGTTAAGTGAAAAGTCCCATAATGATGTGGGTAATAAAAAGGAGGCTTGTTCCTGCCTTTAGAATCAAAGCTCAGATGTTTCCCCTGCACTGCTCTCTCCCTTAAAAGTGAACTCCTCATCAATGTGCATGGCTGAGTTTAGGAAAACATCAAGAGCCAGGTGGCTCTTTCTTTTAAAAACAGCTGTGTTGTGTTACTGTCCTCCAACAATCCCATTTCAGTAAAGCTAAAAGGAAGAAGAAGAAGAAAGAAGAGAGTGAGAAACTGCCTCAAGTGTCTGAAGAAGTCTATTATGATATTGCTGCTGATTTAAAAGACTTATTTGGATCTTCAAAGAGCCAATCAGAGAAACGTGAGGGAATACCCTGGGACAAAGATGATGCAGAAGACTCTGCCCCACCTGACCATTTGGAACCTGTCTCTGGGAATAACACAGCTCAGGAGCCGAGTGGTTTCAAGTTTTCCTTCTTTGGAGACACAGTGAAGTCAGGTGTAAAAGAAGGTAAGAGCAGGACAGTGCAATTTCTAGTGAATGGCTCACGTCGGGCACTGTGCAGGACTACGGTGCTTAGAAATTCAGAATCCAGGGCATTTTCAGAGGCAAAAGTGAGTAATGAGGCAGAATCATTATGATCTTCAGTTACACTTGCCAGGATTGTGGTAGCTCAGCTTGCGCCCCAGGAATCTTGAAAGGGATGTTTTGAGAAAGAACGATTATTTATTTGTTTTTTTTAAACAGTGATGGACGTTGTTGTCATCCCCTACATTTCTCAGACAGGGAAAAAGGTGATATGCCAAGTCAAAGTTTCACACAACCCAACAAGATTTGAAATCAAAGGTGTCTTAATGGAGTAATGTGAGCAAAAGCAAATCTGGAGTTGACGCCAAGAACATTCAAGATTGCTTTATTATTTACTTAATTTTCTTATTGTACCTTTAGAAAATTGAAACTGAATGACCCATGACTATAGGGGATATAAGTGTTACACACTCAAGATTAAAACATACTGAATTAAGTCAGTCAGTAGGGTAGGAAACAAAACAAACCATGTGAAGTTAAATGAAAGATTTAAAACAAACAAAGCCCCCCACATTTTTGTTGACTTCAGAAAGGATTCACTGTTCTGAATGCACTAATAAAGGTTTCAGGATATGAAAGAGACCCCCAGAACAAAGTGAAAAATACCTGAGCAGAGATGTAGTTCAGAAAGCCCGAGAGGGGGAGGTTTTCATCCTTCTTAAATCTGCTTTTCCAATGTAAGTTCTTCACTGGGAAGTAGGGTTTTTTGCTGGCAAGTAGAGGAATAATCTGATTTTTTATTTCAATTGTGATAATCTTGCAGAGCCCTACATCCTTGAAACAATAAAACCTGCAAAAGTCACATGGCAAGAAGATCCACGTTTCCAGGACAGCAGTTCTGAGGATGATGATGAGCCAGAGGCATCAGAAATTGAAAAGGATCAAGAAATGCAAGTTGTATTTGTTTTCTATTTGGTTGTAGTAATTTGCTGCTGTGAGAATATTAATAGCAGCACTCAGGTCCTGGGAAACTGCTGTCTTCATTCCACATCTCTGAGCAACGGAAGTTATCCTGGAAAACCATTCCTTGCTGCACAGAGTGTAACAGTGAAACATCCCAACAGCCCATTTGCTTTGACCTTGAGTATAAAAATATGAAAGCTGAGTTTGTGGTTGAACACTGGAGAAATTAAGTGGGTAATTTTGGTTCAACCCAAACCAGTTTTGGTTTGGCCAAAAGTCAGAGACGTAGTAAATTTTCTTTTATAAAAGGGTCTTTTTTATAGGAGACCGTATTTGGTTACTGTGGAGGAATGTTCTTCCATGCATTCTGTTTCTCTGAAGCACTACAGCTTTAACTTGCATTAATGGAATTTGACAGTAACTTTCTTGATGTTAAAGTTTCCTTGTGTTTGTCCAGGTTTCTTTGCTTGCCACAAAGAGAAAGTACAAGATTTTTCTTCTTCTCCAGAGACGATGAACGACTGAGAGGTACAACAGAACTTACTCACTGTCACTCCTTTTTTGGTTTCTTTCAAAAGTCTTACTGAAAGTCAGGGAAGAAGTCCTGTCTAGTTATTTGTTCTGTAACACAGGTGAGAGGTTTAAGGAAAAAAATAAATTGCAAGTTTTCATTCGTATTTGTGGTCTAAATTGAGGTAGAATCCCATGACAAACTGCTGGTAACAAAAACGCTGACCATCTGTCTTGCTTCCATTTTTTTTCAGAGAATTGCCTAATATGTACCTGGCCTTTTAGGGCTTACCAAAAAAAAATCACAAATGCCTTTCAGGCATATATATCATCATTAATTTTTTCCTGTCCTTCTGGTGTTACTATTCATAGTGTCGAATACTCTTATTAGCCACTTATGTCCACATCGTTCTTGATTCTAATTAATGTGGATTTTTTTTCTTCTGAATATAGTGAATTTTGTATTTAAAAACAAACAAAACAGCAGCAAAAGGAAACATTCACAGCCTCGAACAATTCCACAGACCACAACAAGAATTGCTTCTGATATTTTATGCAGTAACTTATCAGGACAGTCTCAAATAATGTTTTTTTCTTGAGACATATGAGGTAACAGTCATGAACTGTCTTGCTGTGTTCATACAATTAGTGCACTGAAATCTTCCAGCCTGTCTGATTTACAGGCCCTGTTGAAAGTGAGACCTCAGTCCTCAGCAGGCATGAATTTTCTTGGGAGATGTGGGGTAATGGTGCTGAGCTCTTAATGAAACAGGTGCAATTTCACTGCAGTTCCTATCTTGGCATATTAACTGCTGCTGCCTTTTGTTTTCTTTAGTACACAGGGCAGTAGTTCAGAGCATTTCTGTTGGAGCCAATCATGTTGTGGGGGATAAGAGATTATGAATGATAGGAAGAATATGAAGGATAGACCTTCTGACTTGATTGCTGTCTTGCTCATGAGTTTTACAAACAGCAGCATTTTCAGAAGTGTTTAAGGAAATCAATTTGTTCTTTTTTGGGCAGAGGGCCCAAAGTTATTTTGTAGATCAGTTGATCTCAGTGAAGAACAAGATGGTTGGGAAGATAGACGAAGATTATTGATTGAGGTGAGTATTTAACATCTCTTCCTTGGTAACTGTGGGCATGAGGAGGGAACACGGCTGCTTATTTGCATGAAGAATTAAGTTCAGGACCTCTAGAAAGGCTGGCAATTTTGTAATTGCCGAGGAACTAAACTTCTGTAGTATACAAGTGTGCATAACCATGTTATGATGTCCCGTCAGGTAAATTAGTGAATCTCTGTAATGTACAGGACCAGTTACTTAAGTGTATGTAAAAATACAGGTGAATCTAGAAACTTGTATTAATCATTATTATTTTTTTCATAATTTTATGTTGTATTTTAAATATTTCCAGGAATGCAGGAAGAAGCATAAGGATGCAAAAAGGAAAGTGAAAGCAAAACAATAAATATTTCTTATTTTACTGATCAGAAATGTTTCATATTTCTTCTTTGAAGAAGCTGCCAAACAATGTTACTTTCAAAACCCTTTCAAAAATCTAACAGGAAAGAATATTGGCAAAAACTGCTAAGACTTTGTTTCTAAATAGGGACATGTTTATTTTCAGTTTGATGTTTGTTCCATGTTTTGGGGTTTTGTATGTATGTATATACATATAGAAATACATATATACATATGGTTTAAATGTGACGTGCTGCTTTGTTCGATTTCTGGTAATTATATCATATAATGAAGATCTTCTGCTGTGTCCTCTGGCTCCACTGCTGAAGGCTGAGAAAGAACAGATACCTCTTTCTCTGTAAGATTATATAACTTGTATTCTGCCTAACATAATAGAGAGCATATTTTAGATTGATTTACAAATATTTGGACTGTGTTATTTCTAGGGTGAAAGTTTCCCAGAAGTTAATGAAAATACATACATAATAGACATATATATATACCCATCTATATATGCGTATGTGCATAAATATGTATGTATATTTACATGCATATATAACAGGTTTATGAAATGAATAATTTGTATTTGTTCACAGAGCTGAATTTTTACTTTTTTACTGAGTTTTTATATTTATAAATACAGGGGACAGATGTTGCTGGTGTTGTATGCTTGGTATGAAATGAATATCTATTCCTGTATGTTATGTCCACTTAGACCTGTGCTGCAGAGGCTCTGCCAAGGCCATCCTGGGCACCTGCTGCCAGGCCCTGCCTGGCCCCAGCCCAGGGACACCCGAGTGCTTTGCCTTTTGCCTGTGTCCAGAGCAGTAGAACTGTCACATTCCCAGCTGTCTCTCAGGCTGGACCAAGCACTGGACTAAGGTAGTGCAAGTAAGATTCAGCCTCTATTGCAAATAAATCAAGGTAAAGTGACTCATTTGAAACAGCAGGAAAGTAACTGTTGATACATCTGTCAAATCAGTAACTTCTATATCAAATTTTCACCTCAAACAAGTAATTTTAAGAGATTATAATGTGTTTAAATTTGTACGTGTGGCTGGGCTTCACCAATGAAGATTTGGGAAGGGCTCTCCTCATGTGGGTGTGCCCTTCCAGCCTGCACAGTGGATTTTTTTGGGGAGGCACAGGGTGCGCAGAACTGGCCCCACCGTTTAAGTCCTAAGGATCATCTGCCATGGCCGAGCAAGCTTGGACTGTGACAGTGAAGTCCTCAGGACTACAACCTACAGCCCCTGATGTTCCCAGGAGGTCTCCCATCCAAGTACTAACCAGGACTGACCCTGCTGAGCTTCTGAGATCTGATGGGATTGGATGTTAGGGTGGAATTTAACTGCCCTCCTGTTTAAACATAGTATTAATAACTGTCCTCACAGCTTTGAATTTAAGGTGGGGGCAAATTATGCTTTCTATTATTGTTGACATAAGACCTGCCTCGGAACCTCGGCTGCCGAGGGGAGGTGTCACAGTGGGTGGTGGGGGCTGAGGCCAATCCCGCCCATATTCCAGGTGCACGCTGCTGATGTCACAGTGGCCACTGTGACCTATGGGGCCAAGGGTACAAAAGGGAACTCTGGGCTCAGGCCCTGTGTCAGTGTTACCTGACAACGCGAGGAGAAGGAAGAGGAGGATAGAGCTGCCCAGGGAGAGCCTCACAGTTTCAGGCTCTCAGCCTGTGCTGCAACGTCGTCCACCTCGCACTTCTCAGAATCAGCAAAGGAGCATCTCAAGGTGACTGTGGTGTTCCTTGACTGGACAAGAGAAGGGGGAGAGGGGCAGAAGCCTCTCTCGTATTTCAGAGCCAGCGGAGAAGAGTCTGGAGCAGACCTCAGTGTTCCAGTGTCAGGGTCTGACCGCTGAGACGCACCATGTCAGACAGGACAGAGGAAGCCCCCGGAGTGAGTGACCCAGGTGAGACCAAAGTGCCCCTCCCACAGCCGGGCAGAGGGGCTGTCAAGGATGGCCAGTGCAGGGCTGGAAGTGGTGGCAGGGGAGGCAGGAGCCATCCAGCCATCTCGGGGCTGGGGCCCTCCTTTGCTCAGCAAGCCGGGCCCAGCTGGGGCAGGAGGCACCTGCTGGGACACCTGTGCCCACAATGGCCCATCCTCTCCAAGGCCTCCAGCCCTGTCCTTCATCCAGGCAGTCACAGAGCAGTCACAGAGCAGCCCTTGGGGTCAATCCCACAGGGATGCTGTCCCCAGCCCCGCAGAGGTGCCATTCCTGGTGCCATTGACTCTCTCCCTTTCAGCATGCCTGCTGTGTAAACGATCAGAGGCTGACCCGGACATCTGTGGGAAAAAACTTGAGAGATGTGGGCTCTGTGCCCACATGTTCTGCCTGGTGAGTTGCTCTCTGGGTTCCCTCCAGCTTTCCAACACGCAGTCCCTGCCACTCTGTCCTTACGAGCGCATCGTCTTTCCTGCAGTTTTTTGCCACTCTCCTTCATCAGCAAGGGAATGAGCGGGTAGGATTCCTGGGCTTTCTCCCAAAGGATATCCTACTGGCTGTCCACCGGCTGGCACAGAAGGTGAGAGCCTGACATGAGCGGGGAGATTTGTACCAGGCGAGGTTTGCTGGAGCTTAGCCCAGACTCCAAGAAAGGAAGACCAGCCCTTGCCAACAGCTCTGGGACAAGGAGGAGACCCCAGGGCTGCTGCTGATGGGGCTGTTGTGCTCTTTCCAGCGCTGCTTCATCTGTGGCCAGAGCGGGGCCACCATCACCTGCTGTGAAATGGAGTGTGACCTGAGCTTCCACCTGCCCTGTGCCAAGGAGGCTGGCTGTGTCACCCAGTACATTACACCGTACAGGTACCTCCTTCCCCCTCCTCTCCACCACCAGGGAGGAGCCCAGCACTTCTCACCCCACCCATCTCTTGTGTCCCCAGCTCCTACTGCCCTGCACACAGACCACAGCAGGCAGTGGAGGCGACTCTCGAGCCAGGCACCCAATGCCTCATCTGCATGGAGCCTGTGGAGGACAGAAAGACTTTCAAGACCATGGTGTGCCCAGAGTGCAAAAGCACCTGGTTCCACAGGGACTGCATCCAAGTAGGAGTAGTTTCCTCACACCCAGGGGAACAGCAGGGGCTCAGCAGCACCAGGGCCTCACTCAGCGCTGCTTGTTTCTCCTGCAGGGACAGGCTCTGTCTGCAGGTATTTTAGCCTTCCAGTGCCCCCTCTGCAGAGGCCATCGGGAATTTCTCATGGATATGTTCAATGTGGGGATCCGAATCCCCTTCAGGTTGGTGTCCTTCTGCCTGGCTCACAACACAGGAGGCTGCAAGTCTTGGCCCTGCACTGCTTTGGGAGGGCCACGTTCAGCTTCTCACAGGAGTTGGAAATGGCACAGTGGAAAGGGCAGGGACTCACCTGCCAGATGCCAGGGCAGGCGGAGCTCATCAGTTTTCCTTTTCCCTGTCAGAAAGCCATTATGGGAGGAAGGCAATGCATTCAGGGACCTGGGAGTGAGGCACCACCAGTGCAATGCCAGAGAGTGTCTTTATCCAGGAGGCAGAGAGGAGGCAGAGGAAGAGGGGTAAGTTGCCAGAGGGGGGCCGTGGGGGGCTCTGCAGAGGATCTGTGCCTTGGCAAGGGCTGAAAGCAGAAGGAGCCTGAAGGAGAGCTTGGCCAGATATCCCATGCTTTTGACACTTTGTCCTCACGGCCATCAATCTTTTTGCTTCCCCAGGCCCTGGGAAATGCTCCTGTGCAGCTCCTGTGCTGCCGAGGGTACCCACAAACGCTGCTCCAGCCTGACAGACAGCGCAACCAGCTGGGAATGTGGCAGTTGTGCTCCTCTGGACACAGGTAAGAGACAAAGCACACAGGTGCCCCTGGGCTGGGGCCATGCAGGGCCTGGCATCAGGTGGCCAGGATGGCTTGGCAGAGCCTGTCTGCTCCAGGAGGGCTGGGGGCACTGCTCTGGCCCAGCCTGCCTTGGGCCTGGGGAGCCCTTGACCTTCCCACTTCCCCTTACAGCCCCCGGGAATGAGTCAGAGCTGGACATCCCTGACCTGGGCACACAGGACAGCAGCTCCTCCACCAGTCCTGGGCCTGACCTCACACAAAATGGCTCCTGCCAGCAAGGTCAGGCCCCAGATCCACAGGGCCAGCGCAGAACTCTGCGTGACAGAACCCATGTGCCAACACCAAGTGCTGGGCAGCGCCAGCCCAGGCAGAGACAATCGGGGACATCCTGCAGGCAAAACTGCTCCCGCCTGCAACATCGGACCCCAGATCCACCTATCGGGTCCACAAGTCCCCATGACAGGAGCCGCGTGAGACCATCAGGTATTGCGAGTTGCACACGTAGCCAGGAAGAAACAGGGACATCGCGCAGGCAAAACTGCTCCCGCCTGCAACGGCAGACGCCAGATCGACCTGGTGGGTCCAGAGGTCGTTGTGACAGAAGATGTGTGAGACCACTAAGTTCTGGGAGTAGCAGCTCCAGTCAGGAAGAAACAGAGGCATCCCACAGGGGAAAACGTCCCCACCTGCAATGGCAGACCCCAGATCGATCTCGCAGGTCCAGAAGTCGACGTGACAGAAGGCGTGCGAGATCACCAAGTGCTGGGAGTCGCGGCTCCAGTGAGGAAGTGACAGAGACATCCCGCAGGGGAAAACGTCCCGGCCAGCAACGGCAGACCCCAGATCGATCTCGCAGGTCCAGAAGTCGACGTGAAAGAAGGCGTGCGAGATCACCAAGTGCTGGGAGTCGCGGCTCCAGTGAGGAAGTGACAGAGACATCCCGCAGGGGAAAACGTCCCGGCCAGCAACGGCAGACCCCAGATCGATCTCGCAGGTCCAGAAGTCGACGTGACAGAAGGCGTGCGAGATCACCAAGTGCTGGGAGTCGCGGCTCCAGTGAGGAAGTGACAGAGACATCCCGCAGGGGAAAACGTCCCGGCCAGCAACGGCAGACCCCAGATCGATCTCGCAGGTCCAGAAGTCGACGTGACAGAAGGCGTGCGAGATCACCAAGTGCTGGGAGTCGCGGCTCCAGTGAGGAAGTGACAGAGACATCCCGCAGGGGAAAACGTCCCGGCCAGCAACGGCAGACCCCAGATCGATCTCGCAGGTCCAGAAGTCGACGTGAAAGAAGGCGTGCGAGATCACCAAGTGCTGGGAGTCGCGGCTCCAGTGAGGAAGTGACAGAGACATCCCGCAGGGGAAAACGTCCCGGCCAGCAACGGCAGACCCCAGATCGATCTCGCAGGTCCAGAAGTCGACGTGAAAGAAGGCGTGCGAGATCACCAAGTGCTGGGAGTCGCGGCTCCAGTGAGGAAGTGACAGAGACATCCCGCAGGGGAAAACGTCCCGGCCAGCAACGGCAGACCCCAGATCGATCTCGCAGGTCCAGAAGTCGACGTGACAGAAGGCGTGCGAGATCACCAAGTGCTGGGAGTCGCGGCTCCAGTGAGGAAGTGACAGAGACATCCCGCAGGGGAAAACGTCCCCGCCAGCAACGGCAGACCCCAGATCGATCTCGCAGGTCCAGAAGTCGACGTGACAGAAGGCGTGCGAGATCACCAAGTGCTGGGAGTCGCGGCTCCAGTGAGGAAGTGACAGAGACATCCCGCAGGGGAAAACGTCCCGGCCAGCAACGGCAGACCCCAGATCGATCTCGCAGGTCCAGAAGTCGACGTGACAGAAGGCGTGCGAGATCACCAAGTGCTGGGAGTCGCGGCTCCAGTGAGGAAGTGACAGAGACATCCCGCAGGGGAAAACGTCCCCGCCAGCAACGGCAGACCCCAGATCGATCTCGCAGGTCCAGAAGTCGACGTGAAAGAAGGCGTGCGAGATCACCAAGTGCTGGGAGTCGCGGCTCCAGTGAGGAAGTGACAGAGACATCCCGCAGGGGAAAACGTCCCCGCCAGCAACGGCAGACCCCAGATCGATCTCGCAGGTCCAGAAGTCGACGTGAAAGAAGGCGTGCGAGATCACCAAGTGCTGGGAGTCGCGGCTCCAGTGAGGAAGTGACAGAGACATCCCGCAGGGGAAAACGTCCCCGCCAGCAACGGCAGACCCCAGATCGATCTCGCAGGTCCAGAAGTCGACGTGACAGAAAGCGTGCGAGATCACCAAGTGCTGGGAGTCGCGACTCCAGTGATGAAGTGACAGAGACATCCCGCAGGGGAAAACGTCCCCGCCAGCAACGGCAGACCCCAGATCGATCTCGCAGGTCCAGAAGTCGACGTGACAGAAAGCGTGCGAGATCACCAAGTGCTGGGAGTCGCGGCTCCAGTGAGGAAGTGACAGAGACATCCCGCAGGGGAAAACGTCCCCGCCTGCGACATCAGACCGCGGATCCATCCAGCCGGTCAAGAAGTCGTCATGACAGAAGCTTTGTAAGACGACCAAGTACTGGGAGCTGCAGGTCCCGCCAGGAATCGTCAGGGGGATCCCGCAGGCAAAACCGCTCCCTCCAACGTCAAAACTCAGATTCATCCAGCCTATCCAGAAGGCCCCACCCCAGAAGCTGCCCGCCTGCACCGAGTGCTGGGAGGCGAAACCGAAGGGAGAACACGTTGGGAACATCCCGCAGGCGACACCACTCCCGCCAGCAGGGTCGTTCCTGAAATCCATGCAGCCAGTCAAGACGTTGCCCTGGTTCCCGAAATCCACGCAGCCAGTCAAGACCTTGCCCTGACAGAAGACGTGAGAACACAAAGTGACAGGAGTTGTGCTCACCAGTGGGACGGTGAGACAGGGACTCACCACTGGCAGGCACCATGTTAGAGGGCAAGGAGGAAGCCCCCGGAGTGAGTGACCCAGATGAGACCAAAGTTCCCCTCCCACAGCCGGGCAGAGGGGCTGTCAGGATGGCCAGTGCAGGGCTGGAAGTGGTGGCAGGGGAGGCAGGAGCCATCCAGCCATCCGGGGGCTGGGGCCCTCCTTTCCTCAGCAAGCCGGGCCCAGCTGGGGCAGGAGGCACCTGCTGGGACACCTGTGCCCACAATGGCCCATCCTCTCCAAGGCCTCCAGCCCTGTCCTTCATCCAGGCAGTCACAGAGCAGCCCTTGGAGTCAATCCCACAGCCCTGCAGAGGTGCCATTCCTGGTGCCATTGACTCTCGCCCTTCCAGCATGCCTGCTGTGTAAACGATCAGATGCTTACCCAGATATCTGCAGGAAAAAACTTGAGATGGGCACTGTGGCCACATGTTCTTCATGCTGAATTGCTCTGTGGGCTCCCTCCAGCTTTCCAACACACAGTCCCTGCCTCACTGTCTTTACGAGCACATTGTCTTTGGCCAATCTCCTTTATCAGCAAGAGAACGATTGGACAGGACTCCTGGCCTTTCTCCCCCCAAGCAATACCCTACTTGTTCTCAACTGGGTGGCCCAAAACTGAAGACCCCAAAACTGCTTTCCTAAAAGATGACGATGAATGTAAGCAATAAAGGCAGAATGTGAAGCTAATACATGTGAGAACAGGAAGACAGGCCTTCTGGAAGATAAGGAGCTTTGTCTTCATGCTGCTGCTTCAAAGGAACCTACAAGAGACAAACAGGAACAGGACAACCAGAGGAGGCTGGCGGCTCTGGAGGAGAGACACAGGGAGAGAGAACTCCAAAAGAAACTCATTCAAGGAGCACTTTCGAATCTGGTAATTACACTCACAACTTTTATCTGAATAGTCCAGAGTATAAGGAAAAGGGTAATTAATGTATGTGAATTAAGATTCCTAAAAATCATAGTCTGGATTTTCTGATACATTGCCAGTTTTGAGTATATATAAAATCCTGCATACCTCGTCCCTGGAATGCCTCTGGAGTTGCAGGAGGAATAGCAGAGGTCATGGAAACACCTTTTAGATACTTCTGTATGACTGCAGCAAGTACTTGCTGTGTTTGACCTGACATTTCCCCCTTTTCTAGGACGGCCAGCCAGCAGGGAAGCACAAACACATCCTATTCGATTCAGACACGGAAAATGAGACGTTGAAAAAAGACGCAAGTTTGGGAAATATGCCTGGAGAAGTAAGTGTTATTAGGCAAAAGCCCTGTGTGACCATGCCTTTTGTTCTGAAGATTAGATTTCCTAGTGAAGTGCCAGAGAAATGTAGGTAAGTTTTGAATTAACATCAGACAGGTTTGAAAGAACTTAACCATTCATCTGAGAAAGCTTGAGAGCTTGGAGAATTTGGAAGGAGTTTGAGATTGGTATAGAAGGTATTCTAACTTAGAAGAGAAAGAACTTCTGTATAATTAGTGTTGAAATTCCTCTGCTTTTAGGCAAAGGCTGGGGAGGAGATTGGGCTTGAGCAGTACAGAAGTATTCTGCTCTTTCTGAGACTGGATGAACTGCTAAGGCAGTATCTTGTTTTTGTTGAGCTCCAAAGAACTGTGTACGGCTTCGTCTTTACTATCATTAGCAGACTCCTCATGATTTTACTGCCATGGTTTAGTACAATTTAATACTTTTTTTTTCTCAAATAGAACTTCTTACCTATGACATTTTTTAATCGCATCTCTGCTAAAACTTTAAAGCATTGGGTTTGCTTTTGTTGGGATTTTTCCTTGTAATTGTAGTGAGATTAGGACCATTATCGTTATTTAGCCATTGATATTTTTAAGACGATCTTCCTACCTTTTATGTGGATATTTTTCCTGTGGTCAAATTGAACAATCATAATTTTAATTTTATAATTATAAACCAGAATTGCACAAGGTGTGTATACAAGGTAAGATTGGCAGTAGATTGATCAGTGCTGGAAATGCACAGGGTTGTGCAGGAAATCCACTTTTTAAGGTAAACTGGAAAGTACACGCACAAAATTGGTACTGATTTATATTGTCAGATGTTAATAACCTCCTCCTTTTGTTTTTCCTTTTTGTTTAACAAAGGATAAATCTGCTCCCAAGCCTTCAGGCAAACTGTTTGAGAGCAACGAGAACGAGCAAGACAACACGGACGATGAACGATTCATAATTTAACCACAGTTTGAAGGCTAAGCTGGGGAAGAAGTGAGTGAACCCATCACTGGAATTTAGTTTTCCTCTGAGAGTCTATAGGGCCACTTCAGAGGAACAGAACTGGTAGGCTTGTATTATTGCTGAGTATGGTTTTTATCAATTTACAATAGAATTCCCTTCAACAGAGGAAAGAGTGGCCATGGAGGAAATAATGTGTGGTGTTATCTTTGTATCCAAAGAAATTCCTGGAGAAGGCCCCAGGAGCTAAAAATTGTTGGTATGTTCTCATTAAGTCTGAAAAAAAGGGGATTGAACGTTGCTGATTTCCTCCTCCAGTGCTTAAGAGCACTTGTTTCATTTGTTTAGCTCCTGAGGCTGCAGTCCCGATTTGGCACCGATGAAAGATTCCGCATGGACGCCCGATTCCTGGAGAGTGACAGTGAGGAGGAAGGTAAAGCTGCCCATACTTCCTGGTTACTGGTAGTAATGGAGCCATATCATGGAGCTTCAGCTTTTGAAGCACCTTATGGCCTCCTTTGGCTTCTTTGGTGATCCCTTAAAAGAAAACCACCCACCTCTGCTGTGGCTCTGCATGGGAAACACCAGGGGTGGCTGTGCTTTCTTAAAGGTGTATGCTGCAAAAGTATTTGGAACAGCTGAGTGAGGCACATGTGCCTAATAAAACAACATTTGAGACTATTTTTAATACAGCATGATATCAGAATGTGTTTATCCACATTGAAAAACTGGGTAAGCGGTGACTTAGAAAAACCCCCTTTTGGATCATTATATTCATTTAAACTGTTTGTTTTGTAGCCATCCTGCAGCCTGTGGCTGATTTGGCAGTCTTAAGTAGGGTCATTTTTTTTCTTTAGCAGCAGAAGGCAGAAAAGCTGAAAATAGAAAAAGTTTGAATATCCACCCCCAAGAAAAAGAGTTTTCAGGATTCAATTTCTTTCTGAAACTTAAATTTAGCCTGACTCTGCTATTCCCTTCATTGCTTTAATGTGATCTTCTGTAGAGTATCAGCAGTGGCAGAGGGGTTGCAGTTACATGACAGCAGCAGGAAACATGTTAAATACCTGATCTGGCCTTCACATGAAATAGATGCCCAGAACTGTTCTAACCCAAGATTTTCTACAGTGCAAGGCACAAAGTCTCTGAGTAGCTTTTAGATAAAGGAAGTGATGTGTTGATAGACGTGAGCTCTGCTAGTACTGTAGTGATACTATGCATCAAATATCACAGGCTCAGCAGGGAAAATATAATGTATTTCTTGTTATCTTAGCAGAGACAAAGAGCTTGAAGGCAGATGAGGAAGACGAACTTGCTGCAGAGAAAAAGAAAACTCTGCAGATACTGGGAAGCCTCTTGAAAATCAACCTGGAACAGCCTAAGCCAAGTAAAACAGCAACAAGTGCCAAGAAATTCAAGTATGAATCATCTGCCATCAGTGAAGGAGTTTTAGGGAGGCTTAAGTTTTGCCGGTGTTTCCTAACCAAAATTTCTGCCTAGATGGCTGAGGAAAGTACTTCCTTCCTTGTGTGTATTTGAAGTCAGTATTTAATGGAATTCCCAGGCACTGACTAGCAGGGACTTTCTAAATGTCAATTACATTTTGGAGAGTTTTTGGTGAAGAAGCCAATTTGAATTTGTATCCTACTGTAAAGGTTTGGGGTAGCTTTCATTTGAGCCTTTAGAGTGTCTCATGGTTTCTCTTTGCCTTTCTATTTTCTTAGAGACATTAATGCCCTCCGTTACGATCCCACCAGACAGGACCACACAGTTTTTGAAAGGAAACCAAGTACTACAGAAAAGGAGAGGTAATATTACAGCTTGGTAACTATAGTTGTGATGTTTCTCCCCTTAGAGAGAAGCCTATGGCAGCAGACTGAGTTTGAAACTACGCAGACTGCTATTTTCTCTTTAGTCCTCCCTGTGATTGCGGAAATCAATATACAATAGGAATTGTGAGCACTAAAACCAGCATGCAGTGTCATCTTTTCTTTGTAGTCCATCTACTCTCTGCATGCCATTTTCTGTCCTCACTGAAGGTGAGAAAGGTCAAGTCATGGACTTGAAGATTTGAGAAGTTTTCAAGAGACAAGTTTATTAGCTCTTATCCTGTGAAAAGGCATATTAGCTCTTAACATTTCTTTTGCCAGAAGAGAAATCTGTCCTAAGTATCTTCATTTATGAACTACCACATGTTAAGTGAAAAGTCCCTTAATGATGTGGGTAATAAAAAGGAGGCTTGTTCCTGCCTTTAGAATCAAAGCTCAGATGTTTCCCCTGCACTGCTCTCTCCCTTAAAAGTGAACTCCTCATCAATGTGCATGGCTGAGTTTAGGAAAACATCAAGAGCCAGGTGGCTCTTTCTTTTAAAAACAGCTGTGTTGTGTTACTGTCCTCCAACTATCCCATTTCAGTAAAGCTAAAAGGAAGAAGAAGAAGAAAGAAGAGAGTGAGAAACTGCCTCAAGTGTCTGAAGAAGTCTATTATGATATTGCTGCTGATTTAAAAGACTTATTTGGATCTTCAAAGAGCCAATCAGAGAAACGTGAGGAAATACCCTGGGACAAAGATGATGCAGAGGACTCTGCCCCACCTGACCATTTGGAACCTGTCTCTGGGAATAACACAGCTCAGGAGCCGAGTGGTTTCAAGTTTTCCTTCTTTGGAGACACAGAGAAGTCAGGTGTAAAAGAAGGTAAGAGCAGGACAGTGCAATTTCTAGTGAATGGCTCATGTCAGGCACTGTGCAGGACTACGGTGCCTAGGAATTCAGAATCCAGGGCATTTTCAGAGGCAAAAGTGAGTAATGAGGCAGAATCATTATGATCTTCAGTTACACTTGCCAGGATTGTGGTAGCTCAGCTTGCGCCCCAGGAATCTTGAAAGGGATGTTTTGAGAAAGAACGATTATTTATTTGTTTTTTTTAAACAGTGATGGACGTTGTTGTCATCCCCTACATTTCTCAGACAGGGAAAAAGGTGATATGCCAAGTCAAAGTTTCACACAACCCAACAAGATTTGAAATCAAAGGTGTGTTAATGGAGTAATGTGAGCAAAAGCAAATCTGGAGTTGACGCCAAGAACATTCAAGATTGCTTTATTATTTACTTAATTTTCTTATTGTACCTTTAGAAAATTGAAACTGAATGACCCATGACTATAGGGGATATAAGTGTTACACACTCAAGATTAAAACATACTGAATTAAGTCAGTCAGTAAGGTAGGAGACAAAACAAACCATGTGAAGTTAAATGAAAAATTTAAAACAAAAGAAACCAGAAAAAACCAAGCCCCCCACATTTTTACTGACTTTCAGAAAGGATTCAGTGTTCTGAATGCACTAATGAAGGTTTCAGGATATGAAAGAGACCCCCAGAACAAAGTGAAAAATACCTGAGCCGAGACGTAGTTCAGAAAGCCCAAGAGGGGAGGTTTCCATCCTTCTTAAATCTGCTTTTCCAATGTAAGTTCTTCACTGGGAAGTAGGGTTTTTTGCTGGCAAGTAGAGGAATAATCTGATTTTTTATTTCAATTGTGATAATCTTGCAGAGCCCTACATCCTTGAAACAATAAAACCTGCAAAAGTCACATGGCAAGAAGATCCACGTTTCCAGGACAGCAGTTCTGAGGATGATGATGAGCCAGAGGCATCAGAAATTGAAAAGGATCAAGAAATGCAAGTTGTATTTGTTTTCTATTTGGTTGTAGTAATTTGCTGCTGTGAGAATATTAATAGCAGCACTCAGGTCCTGGGAAACTGCTGTCTTCATTCCACATCTCTGAGCAACAGAAGTTATCCTGGAAAACCATTCCTTGCTGCACAGAGTGTAACAGTGAAACATCCCAACAGCCCATTTGCTTTGACCTTGAGTATAAAAATATGAAAGCTGAGTTTGTGGTTGAACACTGGAGAAATTAAGTGGGTAATTTTGGTTCAACCCAAACCAGTTTTGGTTTGGCCAAAAGTCAGAGACGTAGTAAATTTTCTTTTATAAAAGGGTCTTTTTTATAGGAGACCGTATTTGGTTACTGTGGAGGAATGTTCTTCCATGCATTCTGTTTCTCTGAAGCACTACAGCTTTAACTTGCATTAATGGAATTTGACAGTAACTTTCTTGATGTTAAAGTTTCCTTGTGTTTGTCCAGGTTTCTTTGCTTGCCACAAAGAGAAAGTACAAGATTTTTCTTCTTCTCCAAAGACGATGAACGACTGAGAGGTACAACAGAACTTACTCACTGTCACTCCTTTTTTGGTTTCTTTCAAAAGTCTTACTGAAAGTCAGGGAAGAAGTCCTGTCTAGTTATTTGTTCTGTAACACAGGTGAGAGGTTTAAGGAAAAAAATAAATTGCAAGTTTTCATTCGTATTTGTGGTCTAAATTGAGGTAGAATCCCATGACAAACTGCTGGTAACAAATACGCTGAACATCTGTCTTGCTTCCATTTTTTTCAGAGAATTGCCTAATATGTACCTGGCCTTTTAGGGCTTACCAAAAAAAAATCACAAATGCCTTTCAGGCATATATATCATCATTAATTTTTTCCTCTCCTTCTGGTGTTACTATTCATAGTGTTGAATATTCTTATTAGCCACTTATGTCCACATCGTTCTTGATTCTAATTAATGTGGATTTTTTTTTCTTCTGAATATAGTGAATTTTGTATTTAAAACCAAACAAAACAGCAGCAAACATTCACAGCCTCGAATGGTTCCACAGACCACAACAAGAATTCCTTGTGGTATCTTATGCAGTAACTTATCAAGACAGTCTTAAATAATGTTTTTTTCTTGAGACATATGAGGTAACGGTCATGAACTGTCTTGCTGTGTTCATACAATTAGTGCACTGAAATCTTCCAGCCTGTCTGATTTACAGGCCCTGTTGAAAGTGAGACCTCAGTCCTCAGCAGGCATGAATTTTCTTGGGAGATGTGGGGTAATGGTGCTGAGCTCTTAATGAAACAGGTGCAATTTCACTGCAGTTCCTATCTTGGCATATTAACTGCTGCTGCCTTTTGTTTTTCTTAGTACACAGGGCAGTAGTTCAGAGCATTTCTGTTGGAGCCAATCATGTTGTGGGGGATAAGAGATTATGAATGATAGGAAGAATATGAAGGATAGACCTTCTGACTTGATTGCTGTCTTGCTCATGAGTTTTACAAACAGCAGCATTTTCAGAAGTGTTTAAGGAAATCAATTTGTTCTTTTTTGGGCAGAGGGCCCAAAGTTATTTTGTAGATCAGTGGATCTCAGTGAAGAACAAGATGGTTGGGAAGATAGACGAAGATTATTGATTGAGGTGAGTATTTAACATCTCTTCTTTGGTAACTGTGGGCATGAGGAGGGAACACGGCTGCTTATTTGCATGAAGAATTAAGTTCAGGACCTCTAGAAAGGCTGGCAATTTTGTAATTGCCGAGGAACTAAACTTCTGTAGTATAAAAGTGTGCATAACACCATGTTATGATGTCCCGTCAGGTAAATTAGTGAATCTCTGTAATGTACAGGACCAGTTACTTAAGTGTATGTAAAGATACAGGTGAATTTAGAAACTTGTATTAATCATTATTATTTTATTCATAATTTTATGTTATATTTTATATATTTTCAGGAATGCCAGAAGAAGCTTGAAAGTTTCCCAGAAGTTAATGAAAAGTTTCCCAGAAGTATATGTATATAATGTACATATACATATATACATACATCTCTATACACAGACATATACACATACACCTATATACATGTATACAGATGTATACAAATACATGTAGATATACATAGACATATAGACACAGTCATATATATGTATAAACATAAATAAATATGTAAACGTATTATACATATATACATATACTTAGGCATAAATAGACATACATATATACTTATATATGCATGTCTGTATACATAAATCTAAACATATAGAAATAGACACATGTGCATTCTCCTATATATGTATCTATACATATACACATATACACACACATATATACATATCGTACATATATACACACATATATATACATGTACATACATATATACACACATAAACACACACATATATATACATAGACCTATATACCTATATACATACTATACATATACACACACACATACATGCATGTACAATTTTGCACACATACATATATACACACACATACATATAGTCATATACACATATATACTCATTCACATACATATATACACATGTAGACATAAATACACATATGTACACATATACATACATACATATACATATATACATATATATGCATGGTATTCAATAAAGGGTTTTATATATATACATATATATATATGTATTATGTCTACCTAGGCCTCTGCTGCCAAGTGTCTCCAAGCCCTCCTGGGCACCTGCTGCCAGGCCCAGCCTGGCCCTAGCCCAGGGGTACCCGAGTGTTTTGACTCTTACCTATGTCCAGAGCAGCACAGCTGCCACATTCCCAGCTGGTTGTGCTGTCCCTTAGGCCGAAGCAGCGTCTGTGAGTGCCCTTGGCAGCACAGGAGCATTTCCCAGGGCCTGGGGAAGCATGGCTCTCTGACAGGGAAAAGGAAAACTGATGAGCTCCGTCTGCCCTGGCATCAGGAAGGTACAGGGTGTCCCTGCCCTTTCCCCTGTGCCGTTTCCATCCTGTTCTGCTGTTGATACGTTCTCTGACTGACTTACTGTTATTTTGCCTGCATGCTTTTCTCTGTTCCAAGGGTACACTTTAAAATGCTCAAGATTGATTACCATAGGAGTGAGGGGTTCATCAGACCCGCTGTTAACCCCATCAATCCCAACAAAAGCCACTGCTGTCCCCTCACCTACCCATCCATTCACTCCAGCATAGAAGGCTATGAGACTGTCAAGCATGATTTTTCCTTTTATTCCACCAGCTTAGAGATGACATTCAGGATGATGTCATCTTCCTAGGGAAGGAGGTGACACCGATGGGCCTGGCATTTCCTAGCTCCTTCTTGCTGCCCTGTTCAGAGACTGGAGTGATGTTGGCTTTTCCCAGTCTCGGGCACCTCTGCTGGGGAATCACCTTCCCTGGCCTGCTGGCAGTGTTCCCCATGCCAGGGGCAGGAGCAGAGATTCCCCTTGGCCAGGGCTGGAGCCCTGGAGTGGCACTGCTTGAACGGCATTTTCGTCCAACAGTGCCAACCTCGCTGGCCGCCCCAGGGCCTGGCATTTGCCCCTGCGCTTGCTGCAGCAGCAGCCGCCCTGACTCTGTGGCAACGGAGGGCTCGGGACCTGCCTTGGACCCTCGGCTGCTGAGGGGCTGCCTCACAGTGGGTGGTGGGGGGCTGAGGCCAACCCCGCCCATATTCCAGGAGCACGTGGCTTATGTCTCAGTGGCCAATGTGACCTGTGGGGCCAAGGGTACAAAGGCAACTCTGGGTTCAGGCCACCTGACAACGGGAGGAGAAGGAAGAGGAGGATAGAGCTGCCCAGGGAGAGCCTCACAGTTTCAGGCTCTCAGCCTGTGCTGCAACCTCACCCACGTCACACCTCTCAGAATCAGCAAAGGAGCATCTCAAGGTGACTGTGGTGTTCCTTGACTGGACAAGAGAAGGGGGAGAGGGGCAGAAGCCTCTCTCCTAATTCAGAGCCAGCGGAGAAGAGTGGAGCAGACCTCAGTGTTCCAGTGTCAGGGTCTGACCGCTGAGACGCACCATGTCAGACAGGACAAAGGAAGCCCCCGGAGTGAGTGACCCAGGTGAGACCAAAGTGCCCTTCCCACAGCCGGGCAGAGGGGCTGTCAAGGATGGCCAGTGCAGGGCTGGAAGTGGTGGCAGGGGAGGCAGGAGCCATCCAGCCATCCGGGGGCTGGGGCCCTCCTTTCCTCAGCAAGCCGGACCCAGCTGGGACAGGAGGCACCTGCTGGGACACCTGTGCCCACAATGGCCCATCCTCTCCAAGGCCTCCAGCCCTGTCCTTCATCCAGGCAGGCACAGAGCAGCCCCTGAGGTCAGTCCCACAGGGATGCTGTCCCCAGCCCTGCAGAGGTGCCATTCCTGGTGCCATTGACTCTCTCCCTTCCAGCATGCCTGCTGTGTAAACGATCAGAGGCTGACCCGGACATCTGTGGGGAAAAACTTGAGAGATGTGGTCTCTGTGCCCACATGTTCTGCCTGGTGAGTTGCTCTCTGGGTTCCCTCCAGCTTTCCAACACGCAGTCCCTGCCACTCTGTCCTTACGAGCGCATCGTCTTTCCTGCAGTTTTTTGCCACTCTCCTTCATCAGCAAGGGAATGAGCGGGTAGGATTCCTGGGCTTTCTCCCAAAGGATATCCTACTGGCTGTCCACTGGCTGGCACAGAAGGTGAGAGCCTGACATGAGCGGGGAGATTTGTACCAGGCGAGGTTTGCTGGAGCTTAGCCCAGACCCCAAGAAAGGAAGACCTGCCCTTGCCAACAGCTCTGGGACCAGGAGGAGACCCCAGGGCTGCTGCTGATGGGGCTGCTGTGCTCTTTCCAGTGCTGCTTCATCTGTGGCCAGAGCGGGGCCACCATCACCTGCTGTGAAATGGAGTGTGACCTGAGCTTCCACCTGCCCTGTGCCAAGGAGGCTGGCTGTGTCACCCAGTACATTGCACCGTACAGGTACCTCCTTTCCCCTCCTCTCCACCACCAGGGAGGAGCCCAGCACTTCTCACCCCACCCATCTCTTGTGTCCCCAGCTCCTACTGCCCTGCACACAGACCACAGCAGGCAGTGGAGGCGACTCCTGAGCCAGGCACCCTGATAAGTGAAAATGCTGGAAAAAGTGACTGCTAAGAGAAAGTTTTGTATTCTAATAGCAGCAAAGTATTTATTGACAATGTTGGAGGCAAAGCCAGTTCGTACTGGGCAAAAACTTGTTCAAGTAAAATAAGCCTAAGTTCATGGTTAACACCTTGTAATTTCCATATTAATGACTGGGCAAAAACGTGGGCAGAGCTTTCCTTTTGGCTTGGAATTTGGGTAGTGGTCTCCTGACTTCATCCCTCGGGTGGTCTCAAAGCGTCTTCTTCACCGTTGGATTTCTGCCTTTTCTTTGTTCAGTGACATGACCTGTCAACCTTGTAAAGCCTTGGCTTCAACTCTCCAAAATCTTGATTTTTACCATTTCATCCTATTGAAGTGTCTAGCTTAGTTTAATTTATGACTTCTAACCCATAGTAAACTAGTTCCTATAACTACTGGACAATTTGTACCAGAACAAAGTGACTCTAGCACTTTATGCTGTTCAGAGACTTTGCTGTGCAAACAACATTTTGAAAAGCAGAATTAGAAATTTCACAAAACTAGGGATTTTCAGTCCCAGCTGTGTTTCAAAGTATATGAAGTCTTTCATTCAGTTTTAATCCTATTGGGGTTTGATACACATGTACCATTGCTAATATCACTGCTGTTGTTCTGGCTTCAGTGCTTAATTTGTATTATAGCTACACATTGTGCAGTGCCAGAAAGATTATTGCTGCCGCTATGATTGAGTGTACCAGGGAGTTTAAAGACTTGTGAGACGGTGGGCAAATAACTTATAAAAATGTCTCACCAGTGGTAGGTCTTTACTTGTTTAACTTTGGTTAAGACAGTTTTAATACTTTTAATATCATGTTTAATTTGCCATAGCATGTGCTGAGTCATTTTGTTTAGGTGTCTTAGCATTTCTTTAAACAGGTTAAAATTTATGCTAGTTTTGCAATTCAGGTACATTGTAATATGTTGGAAGAAATTTGAACTTGGAAGTTTTTGTGCACAGCCCAGGCCATGGAGAGGGAAACGGGGCCTCTGTATCCTTGAGCCTGCTTCAAGAAGAGCAGTAAACAATAGAAAGAATGCGGCAGCTGCCAGGAGAAGCAGGTAAACGCATTGATACAGAAAGGCATAGTTTTGAGAAAAGCACCAATCCAGCTGGTAGCATGCCCTAGCCATAGGCCAATGATACTCCTGTACTATTCGTAGACTGAGAGAATATGCGATATGTGTGTGTGTAATGTAAAGAATAAATCAGAACACTGATCATACTCCCGTGGAGGTTACATCGTGATTCTCACGCCGGAACCCGGGGAGCTCGAAACCGACATTTCTTACTTTAGTAATACAACATATAATTAAACCAAATTCTAACATGTACACAGCTACTGCTTACATAAAATATTTACACTGCTATTTCACACTACTAAAATACTTAATAAAGGTTTAAGACTGCGGCTATTTTAAAATAAAAGCTTGTGTTAATGTCATTATACTTATGAAAAGTTCAACAACTTGTGTCAAGTGAATTTGAGGATAGTGGGTTTCACAGGTTCTGAAGTCTATTTTTTTCTCTCAGGAGCTTTCTAGGTAGGCTTTTCTTTTACCCAGACTGCTGGGAGGGGGGTTAGCAACACTTTAAACAGTCCATTTCATATTTCTTGAAGAGGGTCTCCTGAGAAATTCTTAACATACACAATCACTAAAGGTACATAAATATAGTTTGCAATC
Source organism: Pithys albifrons albifrons (assembly GCF_047495875.1). Lineage (NCBI taxonomy): Eukaryota > Metazoa > Chordata > Aves > Passeriformes > Thamnophilidae > Pithys > Pithys albifrons. The sequence continues at coordinate 12,270,996 of NC_092460.1, forward strand.
AGGTAATATTTTATTTAACAGAATTTTAATAATTTCTCTTGATTTGTTAGTTTTGCACAGGAATGTTTCTGGTCACTCAGGAAAGGTATCTGTGAAAACTGAAAGATAACAGAAACTGCCCCCCCTCCTCCCCCCTTTCTTAAGAGCTTAAAAGTCAATTTGCTAAATTTCACTTAAAAGGTGTTTTTTGTTTATTGCTCTTTGTTGTATTTCGGTTCTAGTATTTGGGTTTCTCAGACATGTTTTACATTGAAATGTAACTTGTTTTATTATTGTGAAGAGATTTGGCTTTGCTACTCAGGTTTTTAAATATTGGCATGATAAATCTAATTTTTAGTGTGTTATGCTCAGCTTTCACAAAATGCTAAACTAATTTTTTTAGGTAGCACTGACTTATTCATTATTATTATTATTATTATTATTATTATTATTATTATTATTATTTCATATATTTTTTGTAATCTGATTTTGATGCACTATTTGACTGTTAGATTTTATTTCTTCTGGTACTAGGGCTGCTATTTGTTCTTGACAGTTTCAGCACCTTGTTTTGCCTTAGCATCAGTTTTTATGTTACTTACTTTTTGAACACTGTTACCTCTTTGGTGTTTTTTTACAGTACATAATGGCCACTTCTGATGGGAGTTGTAGTGCTTCTAGCAATTGCAGAATTTTTTCAACATATTTCCTTTGTGCAGTTAAAAGTCCTCTTTCTAAAATGCTCTATGAGCATGGACGATGCCAAAGACAGATTTAAAGTCAGTCCAGATGTTGATTTTGCCAGTTCTAGAGCTCAGGTGAGTGCTATCAGTCTTTCTGGGCTGAAGTTCCTGTAGGCAGAGGATTTCATTTGCTTACCTTTTTTCACAAAGCTGCTACTGGCAGAAACCAATTTTCTGCTTCCAGGAGTGGTTCTTCTTTAAGGTCTGGATGGCTGGAATAAACTGCTTTAGTGGTCTCCAGGCAGTCAGGTACAACAGGTTCAGCTGTGCATGCACTTTCTAGGAACGCAGCTGGTTGACAATGTTAGTCATTTGAATATTTATGAAATTTCCTGGCTTCTTCTATGTTTATGATCACTGCTGCTCTTTGCTTTCAAGCAGCTGGGCCAGCTTTTGCTCACTTCATCTAATTGCTTAGAGAAGTGGCTGCTGGCTTTTTGTCTGGCCCCAGCTGCTCTGTCAGGACCCCCAGGACTTTCTTTGCTGCTCGTGCAAAAACAGCCAGAAGGGCTTCCTCACATCAGGTAATCCCAACGCCGGAACCCTCAGGAGTTCCTGCTTTAGCTGCTCAAAGGCCTTATTTGCTGCAGGGGTCCAGGCTATGTTGTCTTTAGCAGCTTTTAACAGGTTATAGAATAGTTTTGCAGTTAGTCTATCAGCCAGGATAGCTTGGCATTTCAGGAACTGAGAGAGTGGCAGTCAATGGTTACCTTTCTGCTCCAGCACTGCTGACACACCAACCTGTCATGTCCAGAAACGCTCAAAGATCTCTCACTGTCTGTGCTTCAGGTGTTTGGCAGTTGCTTCTTTTCTTGCTGTTCTTGGGGAGCATTATCTTCTAGAAACTGCTTATCTCAGGGGTAACTATTGCTTCTGTATCAGTTGCTTTTTCCTGTTGAGAGACTCAGTACTCATTTAGCAAATTTGGAGTCTACAGAAGAAAATCTTGTTTTTCAGTGGTTATTAATAAGTTACTTATAAATTGCAGAAACATACTTTCTCCCAGTGGCAACTGCTATTGTTTCAGATGTTAAAATCTTTGAGGTAACATTGTCCAAGGTAGCTGTTGTGAGTGGTGTGGTTTTTGGTTGTTTTTTTTTTTTTCTTTTTAGCAAATATATTAAAGCTTTCTTACTTAAATGCAAATATTTTCGGACTTTTTGCTAAGGAAAGACAGAAAAGAACATTTTTAAAATCTAATACTTGCTTTTTGTTCTCAGTTATTGGTTTTGCTTCTGGTTGTACTTCTATTTAGATGGGGCTTGCCCATTTTGACTTACTTGGTGTGTTAGTAGCTCAGACTCAGGATACACTTAATCCAAATTTGATTAATATTTTGATTATTCTGTTTTGGTTTCACACAGTTCATAGCTAAACTCAAAGCTGTTATCAATTGTTTTTCTTTTTTCTTGAATTCAATTTTGCAGCTTCCAGATTTTCTAACAAATTTTTGCCCATAAGGGTTTGTACAAATTTGGTAAACATAAAAACTGATGTACTTCATTTGTTTTCTCATTTTAAACTTAAGGGGTTTCAAAAGAAAGCTTTCTCTGTTTGACCAGTTGCACACCTGTGACTTGAACAAATTTATGACTTTTAAGTATCAATTTTTGATTTAAAACAAAAGCTGTAGTTCCAGTGTCAAGCAGCAACAGTTTTTTTCTAATGTTTATATTTTTATATTGGAGCTGCTACTACAATTTTAAGTACCACCACATCTATTGTATAAAATACTTACATGTAATAAACAATTGCAAAACAAACAAATCCTAATTTTAGGTCTTGTCCAGTGTGGCATGCTTACAGTTAATTTTTCAACACTGCCACATTTTGGCAGGGTAATACTTTCAACAATATGATCTTAGATGTTTTAGGTATTGAGTAACTTTTCTGAAAACAAATAAAACAACTCAGAAAACAGTAACTTCACACAAAACTCTTAACTCTTTTTTTTTTACAATAAGGCATACACACAAAACTCTCAACTTGTCTAAAAACAAGACAACCACACAGAAGACAGTAACCACACACACAAATCTTAATTTTAGGCTTTATCCAGTGGGCTATTTTTATAGGCAATCTATCAGAGGTACCACTCATTTACAACACAATAGCCCACATTGTCAGTGGGATTATAAACAAAAACTTATTTCAAACATATAGTAATTTCTCTAAATCCAAAATCACACACACAACTCTTAAAATGCACAACACTGCTTAATTCTAAAACAAACATAAAGTACATACACAGACTTCACACTCAGCTCGTGGCTGATCATATCTTATTCATTCACTAATCACATGTATACTACAAATTAACACCTCAACTTACTTTTTCACAGTATACAAGACAGCTCAGACACCCAATAACTTTTACCTGTGTCTCATTTACTAATCACACATAAATTATTCAAAACTAAAATGCACACGAGAACTGGTACACACAAAGGCTTGGCTCAGACACACTTAAAAACCTGGGCAAACAGCTCAGACACAGACAAAAACTTAGATAATAGCAAACAATTTGCACAGAGAAAAGCAATGCTGTAAGAGCCCACAGAAAAAAAACAAACACTGCGAGCTGCATCTGTAGGATTTTAACACTTAAAGCACAGAGTAGTTTCTCTAATACAGAAAACACAGAGAAACACAGGATTCTGGAATTACAGGTACAGATAGAGGTACAGAGAGTTAGCTCCGTGCAGGGAAGAATTCCCTTTTTAAAGGGGACATTGCCTACTGCTTCTGGAGGAATTTAATACCAGGACACAGATACAGGTACAAGCAGGAAGATGAACTCTGGGGAGGATATCTCACAACCCCCGTTCACTTCTGCAACAAGATGTCTCTTGTTATCCTTTAGGTTACAGGACAGGAAAACAGAAATACCTTTTGGCAAAATGCAGCGAGTTCTTTTCCACCCCTGTAAAAGGCACTGAAGAAGGGGGAGCCCCTCTAGGTAAAACTCACCTAGGGGTGCCCAGGGGGTCCCCAATCACCTACGGATTATGCAGCCAGATGGAAATGTCCTGCTGGGGTGCCAAATCTGATAAGCGAAAACGCTGCAAAAAGTGACTGCTAAGAGGAAGTTTTGTATTCTAATAGCAGCAAGGTACTTATTGATAATGTTGGAGGCAAAGCCAGTTCGTGCTGGGCAAAAACTTGCCTAACTTGTTCAAGTAAAATAAGCCATTTATAGTCTTAAGTTCATGGTTAACACCTTGTAATTTCCATATTAATGACTAGGCAAAACCGTGGGCAGAGCTTTCCTTTTGGCTTGGAATTTGGGTAGTGGTCTCCTGACTTCATCCCTCGGGTGGTCTCAAAGCGTCTTCTTCACCGTTGGATTTCTGCCTTTTCTTTGTTCAGTGACATGACCTGTCAACCTTGTAAAACCTTGGCTTCAACTCTCCAAAATCTTGATTTTTACCATTTCATCCTATTGAAGTGTCTAGCTTAGTTTAATTTATGACTTCTAACCCATAGTACACTAGTTCCTATAACTACTGGACAATTTGTACCAGAACAAAGTGACTCTAGCACTTTATGCTGTTCAGAGACTTTGCTGTGCAAACAACATTTTGAAAAGCAGAATTAGAAATTTCACAAAATTAGGTTTTTTTGGTCTCTTTTTCCTCCACACCCAGTGCCTCATCTGCATGGAGCCTGTGGAGGACAGAAAGACTTTCAAGACCATGGTGTGCCCAGAGTGCAAAAGCATCTGGTTCCACAGGGACTGCATCCAAGTAGGAGCAGTTTCCTCACCCCCAGGGGCACAGCAGGGGCTCAGCAGCACCAGGGCCTCACTCAGTGTTGCTTGTTTCTCCTGCAGGGACAGGCTCTGTCTGCAGGTATTTTAGCCTTCCAGTGCCCCCTCTGCAGAGGCCATCGGGAATTTCTCGTGGATATGTTCACTGTGGGGATCTGAATCCCCTTGAGGTTGGTGTCCTTCTGCTGGGCTCACAACACAGGAGGGTGCAAGTGCTGTGCCTTGCCAGGGCATGCCCCAGCACTCTTGGCCCTACACTGCTTTGGGAGGGCCACGTTCAGCTTCTCACAGGAGTTGGAAATGGCACAGGGGAAAGGGCAGGGACTCACCTGCCAGATGCCAGGGCAGCCAGAGCTCATCAGTTTTCCTTTTCCCTGTCAGACAGCCATTATGGGAGGAAGGCGATGCATTCAGGGACCTGGGAGTGAGTCACCACCAGTGCAATGCCAGAGAGTGCCTTTATCCAGGAGGCAGAGAGGAGGCAGAGGAAGAGGGGTAAGTTGCCAGAGGGGGGCCGTGGGGGGCTCTGCAGAGGATCTGTGCCTTGGCAAGGGCTGAAAGCAGAAGGAGCCTGAAGGAGAGCTTGGCCAGATATCCCATGCTTTTGACACTTTGTCCTCACGGCCATCAATCTTTTTGCTTCCCCAGGCCCTGGGAAATGCTCCTGTGCAGCTCCTGTGCTGCCGAGGGTACCCACAAACGCTGCTCCAGCCTGACAGACAGCACAACCAGCTGGGAATGTGGCAGTTGTGCTCCTCTGGACACAGGTAAGAGACAAAGCACACAGGTGCCCCTGGGCTGGGGCCATGCAGGGCCTGGCATCAGGTGGCCAGGATGGCTTGGCAGAGCCTGTCTGCTCCAGGAGGGCTGGGGGCACTGCTCTGGCCCAGCCTGCCTTGGGCCTGGGGAGCCCTTGACCTTCCCACTTCCCCTTACAGCCCCCGGGAATGAGTCAGAGCTGGACATCCCTGACCTGGGCACACAGGACAGCAGCTCCTCCACCAGTCCTGGGCCTGACCTCACACAAAATGGCTCCTGCCAGCAAGGTCAGGCCCCAGATCCACAGGGCCAGCGCAGAACTCTGCGTGACAGAACCCATGTGCCAACACCAAGTGCTGGGCAGCGCCAGCCCAGGCAGAGACAATCGGGGACATCCTGCAGGCAAAACTGCTCCCGCCTGCAACATCGGACCCCAGATCCACCTATCGGGTCCACAAGTCCCCATGACAGGAGCCGCGTGAGACCATCAGGTATTGCGAGTTGCACATCAGGGACGTCCTGCAGGCAAAACTGCTGTCGCCAACGTCAAAACTCAAATTCATCCAGCCTGTCCAGAAGGCCCCACGACAGGAGCTGCCCGCCTGCACCGAGTGCTGGGAGGCGAAACCGAAGGGAGAACGCATCGGGAACATCCCGCAAGGGAAACCACTCCTGCCTGCAATGGCACAACCCAGATCCACCTGGCAGGTCCACAAGTCCCCATGACAGGAGCCATGTGAGACCATCAAAAAAATTGTTTACTCCGAAACAGGTAACAATCTCAGGGGAAAAAAGATTTGTTTTCTTGCACTGGTTCCTTAAGAGTTAATTAAATTAAATCCAATTAAAGTAAAAATAATTTTAAGACACAGATCACTGCACAGCCTCCAAAGACAGAAGTTAAATCAGGAATCTAATGAGGGCAAAGGCTTTAAAGACCTTCTAAGGATCCTGATTGCATTAGAAGCAGATCCAGCTGTTTTAAATTTGCTGTAATAGAACAACAAACTGCTCTACAGGTGAAAACCATTCCTAATCAGATACAAAAATGGAATCCAGCTCTGACCAATTAACCTAACGACTCCCCTGGTTAATGAGGCACAGCTGTCCCAACACAGCAGCAAAATCTGCCTTCTGGTTAAACACCAGGAGAGAGGCACAAACTGCAACCGTGTTTCACAAACAGTTCAAAACACCTCAAATTCCAGGGAAAACGGTAATCTGACATTCAGCCTAGGCCTGACACATTCAAGGGACTGTGCAGGATATGATGCAGCTCAACACTGATGTATTAATATTTTCAACCAGGAAAAAACATAAGTTGATTTTATGTGTTTTAAACCATCCCTACTCTACCTGCAAGATCCACACTAACATTGTTCAATAGAAAGGGATGAGGAGGGAATAGGATTTTGTTGGTTTATTTCATAGGAAACGGCATCGGAATAAGAGGCACAAGAAAGCAACATTTGAAAATATGGTTTGCATTAAAGACTTATTTAGTGAATAAAGTACATGGAATTAAAGAATCCCCATGGCTGTGGAATTCATGAAGTGAATGACAACAAGCAACAACTAGAAGTTCTCCAACTTTTAAAGCATCCTATTAGTTTGGAGGTGGGAATTTAACTGGATACAGGGGAGAAAGTTATGGTCATTACAAAGAGTATGGTGGGAAAAAGAAAAACACTACAGCAGCAGAACTTCATCCCACCTTAGCCAATCCCTCTTTTAAACAACAATAACAGGACACACAAACTGCTTACAGCTACTTGAACCCAAGGCTTTCACTAGACTGCAGAAGACTCAAAGACTAGTTGTGACTTCAGAGAGCTTTAACTCCAGAAAAAAAACCCCACCTCGTACATATTTTTAATTATAAAGCAACAAGTAAACTCTTCTCACTCTAAACATACATACCTAAGCACATCACACATGTGTATTTATGCGTGTATTTATATACTTTTGTGCATCAACAGCGCTCATTCCACACTTCTACGCACCTGCCCGTCCACACCCCCGAGCCGCGGATTTTACGCCGCCACAAGCGGAGCCGGGAAGCGCCTCGGAGGGTCTGGGAGCAACGAGCGGGGGTTCGGCCCCGCAGGGACCGCGCCCGCCGGAGCCGGTGCCGCCCGCCGAGACTCAGGCTGGGAGCACAGACGTGCCCCGGGGGCGCGGCCGGGAACGGGGAGCCGCGGGCAGCGGGACCGGGGGACGGCACCGGGGAGCCGCGAGCGGCGGCACCGGGGGTTGGAGCGGAGCTGCCGGGAACGGGGAGCCGCGGGCGGCGGGACCGGGGGACGAGATGAGCGGCCGGAAACGGGGAGCTGCGGGCAGTGGAACCGAGCGGATCGGCCGGGAACGGGGAGCCGCGGGCGGCGGGACCGAGGGACGGAAGGGATGAGCGGCCGGGAACGGGGAGCCGCGGGCGGCGGGACCGAGGGACGGAAGGGATGAGCGGCCGGGAACGGGGAGCCGCGGGCGGCGGGACCGGGGGACGAGATGAGCGGCCGGAAACGGGGAGCTGCGGGCAGTGGAACCGAGCGGATCGGCCGGGAACGGGGAGCCGCGGGCGGCGGGACCGAGGGACGGAAGGGATGAGCGGCCGGGAACGGGGAGCCGCGGGCGGCGGGACCCAGGGGCGGGTCAGCTGTTCCCGCGCCCGGCGCGCGCCCCCCGCGCCTTTCGAAACGCGCGCCAAGCCCGCGCGCTGCGCGCGTCTGGACGCTACCACTGCTGCTTCCCGAGCGGGGGGCGGCCGGTCGCGCCTTCTTTCCCCTCCTTCTGAAAGAACGGCGCCGCTGAAGGGACAGTAGCAAAGCTCCTCGTTAGACACGAATGGGAAAAGCGTTGCTTTGGCGGTTGCTCCTGTGTTTTTGTTAATTTCTGCTCATGTATTGCAGAAAACGCCCCTGCTTTTCTTCGTGATTGGTTACGCCCAAGGCGCCCTTCGTCACAAGACCCAGCCCATGTGTTCCCACCACACTTGACCGGCGGGAAACATGAAGCCTGCAGAGAACCCGGCTGCCTAACGAGGCGGAACCCTTTCCGCGTGAGAGCTGGGAAGAGGTGCTGGGGGGAAGGTAAATCGAGTGTCGCCGCGGGGAGGGCACATGGGGGCGGTGAGGGAGGGGGGCGGCGGGGCCGGCGGCGAGGGGCTGTTCCTCGGGCCCCCTTTGCCGGGTGGGGGTCTCTCGGGCCGGGCCCGGGCCCCTCTGCCGGGCGTCCCTCGGCAGCTCCTGACGCGGTCGGGTCTGTGCGGGTCTCCCATGCTTCCGATAGAGCACCCCGGGTTATGCGGTAACGAGCCGCTGCCATTCACGATCGCGCAGCCGGTGATGCGATTCGAGGTTTAAGGCAGCCCCCGGTGCGGAGCAGCAGCGCGGGGTTTGCGGGCGCTGGACAGAGCAGGGAGCGCTGTTGGGGGAGCGATTTGCCCGTAATTTGACATTCCAGGCGCACTGGCCCCTGCGGCGCCAGTGTCGGTGAGCTGTTGTTGTCTCCCCGCAGGAAAGCGGAGCGTGTGTTCCTGGTGTGATGCTTTGACTTCAGGCATAGAGAAGGAACAGGTTTCCAAGCGTTTGTATGTTGGAGGGCTTGGCCATACGGTGTCTAAGGCCGAACTGGAGGAAAGATTTGAGAAGTTTGGGCATGTTTTGGATGCAGAAATTATTACCAGAAAAGATGATCAGGGTATGTTTTGTTTTATCTTTTCAAGGTTCATTGCTTTTCAGTTTGAAGCGTGAAATGGAATTTTTGCTTCAGAGTCACTTTATTTTCACAAAATAGCTTAATTTTCAGTTTTAAAGGAAACGCTGATATTACACAGAAGTTAACTGGATGTTTGTCATTGATCAGGGAACCCTGTGAAAACTTTTGCCTACGTCAGTGTCAGCATTTCTGATGCCGAGCTTAGAAAGTGTAAGTACATCTTTCTGGTTTTTACTTGTTGATGTTTTTGAGCCAGGTTGTTTTACTGATAACACATCTGATGTCACAACAGGATGTGGTCAAGGTAGAGCTTGTTTTATTCTGTTGCCTTCTTTAAGCTTCAATTTTATGGGTACCTTTCAGGTACAAACTTAAACCAAGTGAGCAGTGAGGTGTAATATCACGCTAAAGAAACGTCAGCCTGTCATAGAAGGAGGTGTAGTGAAGTCTGGGCTGTGCTTCTTTAACGTAAAAAATACTTATTTTCCCATCTCGTTGTTTTGCAGGCATGTCAATTTTAAATAAAACAAAATGGAAAGGAGGGACACTGCAAATTGAGTTGGCCAAAGAAAGCTTTTTGCACAGGTAAAAATCAGTTTTTAAAAATGCGTGTTGCTGCTCAAGTTACCCCTCTTCTGTTTATCTGATAATATTATGGCTGTGCTTTCATCTTCTACACTCTTTCAGTTTTCATAGAGAGTGGTGGAGTGTTGATTCATGTGTGATACTGCAACGTGATTTATGTTGTTATTCCCTTAAAGGGAACGTCAAGGTGTTGATTCCTTGAGCAGTGGGTGGTTGCTGTTCTGTGGGAGGGGGTCCCTGCCAGCTCGAATCCAGCACATGGGCTTTATTTAGTAGAGTACTTTTCCCATGTCTGATGTACTTCTTGGTACAGGCTTGCCACAGAGAGGGAGGAAGCAAAGCTGCAGAAAGAAAAGCCACAGAGAAATAACCAAGCATGTCTGTTGGAATCACTGAAAAAGGCTGGAGTTGTGGACTTCCACATGAAAGCAGTCCCAGGTACAGAGGTGGCAGAACACAAGGTATGCTGGGGGAGATGTGTAAGAGAAGTAAACCAAGAAAAAGCAAGCTCATTATATCTAAATTTATGCTAAATCTCTGTGCCTTATGTAAAGACATGTAATTATTGGGGGTGACAGTCCAAGTTGTGAAAAGTGGGCTGAAGAAATACCTCCTGTAGAGACAAGGAGAAGGCTCCTGTTATTCAGAGAGAGTGCTCAGGCATTGGAATGGGCTGCCCAGAGAGGGGGTGGATTCCCCATCCCTGGAGGTTTTTCAACTGAGCTTGGCCGTGGCACTGAGTGCCATGATCTGGTAAAGGGACTGGTGTTGGACCAAGGGTTGGACTTGATGATCTCAGAGGTCTTTTCCAACCCAATCCATTCTATGATTCTGTGATTCTTTGCAGTGACTGGAAATAATTGTGATCTGCTTGTCCCCTCTCGTGGTGTTAAATCAGGAAATGCTTTGTTCCTTGTGTATGTTGGGAATTTGCATAAGCCTGTAGCATAATGTACATTCATGTCACCCTTAAAAGCTTGTAAAGAGACTGTGTGACTTACTTTTATACAGCACATAATTTTTGGTGGCTGGGCTGTCAGGAACTGCTCTCTGTGCTTCACATTCAGGATTAGGGTCTGCACGTGCTTACAAGAGGAAGATTAAAATCACTGAACATGCAAATTAAGACAGGAAAAATAATATTAATTGGAAAGTTTTGAAAATTATTTGCAAAGCACAGAATGGTGCTAGAGGGATTTTTGTGTGTGTGTGGCAAAGGGGAAGAGAGCAAAATAATAGTGATTCTGTCTGTGCAGTGGCTGCTGTTAACTCATAAACCAGAAGCCATATATTAGACATAGTACTTGCAAAGTAAAGAAATTTACTACTTTGTTATCATTCTTTATTTGCAGGTCGTAGAAGTTTGGGGTTTTGGTTGGCTTTGGGTTTTGTTGTTTTTGAGAAGGAAGCTGGCTAAGTTGCACAGTACGATTATATCTCACTAAAGAGCATAAACAAAAATGAATTAGTCACAGATGGTTCTTTTATTAGTAGTTCTGTTATCCAAGAACAAACATCTTTCTCTGTTCCAGGGTTACTTCCACTCTCTTTTTGTTTAACACCGTTTACTTTTCTTTTCCTATAGAAGTGGGTTGTTGGTAAATTTGGCAGAGTCTTGCCTGTCCTCCACCTCAGGAATCCGCAAAAGAATAAAATATCCTTTTCCTACTGTCTGGGCATAGGCACAGTTCCCTTCCTTCTTCTGTCATATGGAGAAACAGTTGCTGAACAGTCTTAATTTTGATTGCTATGTCAGACTCAATTTACTGAATCCCTCAAGTGTGTCTTGCAGTAAATTTGTGTGATTTGGAGCAGTTTCTTAGACTGCACAAGTCAGTTGCTTAAAGACATGAGATGAAAAAGGGCTCCTTGTTGTCCTTTCGTGTAGAATTCAGCCTGTTCAGAAAGACTCGAGTCTGTTTGCTGGAGGAATCTTGTTTTAATTCCTTAACTCAGACCAACGTTGTGAAATATGACCCCTCAAAGTACTGCCATAACCTGAGGAAGCTGGAGCCAGACCGGGCACAAGCAGCTCCTGTGCCTGAGCTCACCCAGCACTTGGAAGGGAGAGATGTCAGTGCAAACAGGAAACGACAAGGAGAGTTCTCTGGGATGAAGAAACCACCTAAAAAACCGAGGCCACTGTGCAGTGAGGCCCTGAATGGAGCAGCAGCTCTGTCCTCTGGGTGCCAGCCCCGTCCAAAACACACCAGCTCACCACAACTCAGCCAGAGATCAAACCCCAAACCCAATGACGAGTTGAAATTGCCTCCATCGAGGAGTCTGGATAGTAAAACGCCAGGCAAAGGTTTATCATCAGATCAGAGGAATGTTAGTGGAGTTACAGCTCGAAATAACACGAGTGTTTCTGACAGTGATGTTGATTCTGAAGAGGAGATCAGAGCCATGGTAAAGAAAGAGACAGAAAAATGGAAAGCTGGAAATGCTGAGACTGAAAGTGACCCCTTGGAAATCGCTGGGGATGATTTTGGATTAAAATACAGTAGTCACTGGTCCTTAAGCAAGCCAGATGCCATGAAGAAAACCACTAAAGGAAGTTACAAAGAGACTGTGGAATATGGTAATGATTATGATTCAGCAGGTACAGATGAAATTATTGCTGAAGGTAAAACTCCAGATCCAAATAGCAGCAAAACTGCAATTTTAGAAGATTCTGAACAGATGAAGGTGGAAAGTAAAAAAATCCTAGCTAACAAAAAAAGTGCTTTGTTAAATGACTCATCACTGAAAACTCAAAATGTAGAAGGAGAACACATTGAAAAAAAGTGGAAAATTAAAAAATCCAAAATTGGTGCATTGCAAACTTCAGCAGTTACCAGTACAGCAGAGACAAGTGATAGTGAGAGCTCTCACTCGGAGTCTGAGCAAGGGGAGTCTGAAATCAGTTCTGACTATGAGTCCATGATGCAAAACTGTTACCGCTTAGACCTTTCCTTACATGACTTAAAAGCATTGGCTGCCAAAAACACTGGGACACCTGCAGAGGAATCTGATGGTGCACAGAGTTCTGCTCAGTCCCCTGCTGAAGAAAATCCTAAGGGTAATGCAAATAAACCAAAACTTCCTAAATGTCACCCTGCAGATAAAAAAAAAAAGCATCTCTCCTGACGATGTGCTGGCTGATATTTTAGCAGGGGAGAATAAGGAAAGCTCCAAGGGACAAAATAATTCACGTTTGAAATATCAGCCCTTCAGGGGAATGGGGTCCCTTTGTGTGAAAGAGTCAACTAAGGACAGTACTGGGTTAAAAAAGGGGTCTGTAGGTTTAGGACTTGGAGCTTGTGTATTTTCTTCTGGGGAGGAGTCATCTAAAAGACAGCCCAAGAACCATCCATTGTGTGCACTTCAAGTCAGCAGTAAAAAGAGACAAAATGTGCCCAGTGAGCAGCATGAGGCACCGTCACCTGGTGCCTCCTCAGCAGATGAGAGACATCAGCCTGTTTCCAGGCCATGTTTACAGGGGAAGAAAAAAGACAGGAGTTCTCCACAAGACCACAGTTCAGAGCATGGAGCTGCCTCTCCCAGCCTTGATCAGAGTGACAGTGAGAGCAGTGACAGGGACAGCAACGCTGCAGGGGCTCTGAAACACGTTAAACGGCAACGGGAGAGCCCAAAACTGCTTTCCAAAAAAATGAAGATGAATGTAAGCAATAAAAAGCCAGAACGCGAAGCTAATACATGTGAGAACAGGAAGACAAGCCTTCCAGAAGATAAGGAGCTTTGTCTTCATGCTACTGCTTCAAAGGAATCTGCAAGAGACAAACAGGAGCAGGACAACCAGAGGAGGCTGGCGGCTCTGGAGGAGAGACACAGGGAGAGAGAACTCCAAAAGAAACTCATTCAAGGAGCACTTTCGAATCTGGTAATTACACTCACAACTTTTATCTGAATAGTCCAGAGTACAAGGAAAAGGGTAATTAATGTATGTGAATTAAGATTCCTAAAAATCATAGTCTGGATCTTCTGATACATTGCCAGTTTTGAGTATATATAAAATCCTGCATACCTCGTCCCTGGAATGCCTCTGGAGTTGCAGGAGGAATAGCAGAGGTCATGGAAACGCCTTTTAGATACTTCTGTATTAGTGCAGCAAGTACTTGCTGTGTTTGACCTGACATTTCCCCCTTTCCTAGGACGGCCAGCCAGCAGGGAAGCACAAACACATCCTATTCGATTCAGACACGGAAAATGAGACGTTGAAAAAAGACGCAAGTTTGGGAAATATGCCTGGAGAAGTAAGTGTTATTAGGCAAAAGCCCTGTGTGACCATGCCTTTTGTTCTGAAGATTAGATTTCCTAGTGAAGTGCCAGAGAAATGTAGGTAAGTTTTGAATTAACATCAGACAGGTTTGACAGTACTTAACCATTCATCTAAGAAAGCTTGAGAGCTTGGAGAATTTGGAAGGAGTTTGAGATTGGTACAGAAGGTATTCTAACTTAGAAGAGAAAGAACTTCTGTATAATTAGTGTTGAAATTCCTCTGCTTTTAGGCAAAGGCAGGGGAGGAGATTGGGCTTGAGCAGTACAGAAGTACTCTGCTCTTTCTGAGACTGGATGAACTGCTAAGGCAGTATCTTGTTTTTGTTGAGCTCCAAAGAACTGTGTAAGGTTTCGTCTTTACTATCATTAGCAGACTCCTCATGATTTTACTGCCATGGTTTAGTACAATTAAATACTTATT